>NW_020953946.1:6007-158370 GCF_900497805.2 Vombatus ursinus | reverse complement strand
CTACCACAGTCCCTGCCTCGACTTCCAAAATACCCAGATCTTACCTTACCCATGCCACAGCACCCAACTGGCAGCTGCCAACATCAGACAGTCCCTCACAATCTATATATGATATAGATATATATTTTGTGTATGTATATGTGTGTGTATATATATATACGTATATGTGTGTGTGTGTGTGTGTGTGTGTGTGTGTGTGTGTGTTCAATTGTAACCTTCTCTAGGCTAGGGGGAGGTAGAAGGGGGTAGGGAGGGAGAAAAAAAAATAAAGTAAAAAATGTACAGCAAAAAAAACAGAAACAAAAAACAAAAGAAAACCTGGAAGTAAAGAAAAGCAGGGTAGCTTTGAAATGTGTATGTTTATTACATGTGTAGTATTTATTATGTATGTTTTCTTGAAATAGATATTTCTTGTTTTATATTGAATCCTCTCATGTTCTGCTGTGTACTTGGAAATGTTCTTTTTTTTTCTTTTCTCATTTTATATATAAGTTTAAAATCAATTTAAAAAATTTACACAAACAAAAAAGAGAATATGAGCAGGCAGGAGATGATGTAATACCAACTATATGTCAATATTGATTAACAATACACAAAGTATTCAAAATATTCTATGTAATCTTGGCCTTCATACTTCAAACAAGGTTCTAGATTGGATGATATACCATTAAAAGATCGCTGACCCTGCTTTCTAAGGTACAGCCAAGTCAAAATTGGTGGAACTAGGTAGCCTACTAACTAGCTAAGGTCTATGCTGCCTTCCACTTTCTAGATAAAACTCAGAAATATAGCAAGTTTGGAAAACTGAAAGTAGTCAGTCCCCCCAAAAAAATTAATTAAACTTAATTTAGTGATTGAAAACAAGCTGTAGCCAAGACTCAAATTAATCTCAAGAGTTATTTAATAATAACTACAAGAAGAAAAAATAATAACTGCAAGAACTCCAGCTAATACAAAAATAACAGATTTTGAAATGCATCCAATGCTATTTGACAGCCTAAGCCAAAGAAAACATAATTCTTGTTTAGGTCCTAATTCTGTTTCTGAGGCATATAGTCTCTTAAGGGAGATTGCACAACATCTGTATAGCGTGTGATTGAGAAAGCAGGAAAACCAGGCAAAGTGTTTGCACACCAAGAAAACAGCTTCATTGAAGTGGGCTTACAGAAATAGATCTTCTCCCATAAGAGCTGGAAGGAAAGAAAGAAGCATTAGCATTGGCACCAGGGATCAGTAGATAACTCCAATGATGTGAAGAAAAAGGCTTGAAATCTTGTGGCATTTTTATCATACCTTGTAGTATTTGAGGATTTCTCAAGATATAGAATCATTTCCCCTTAAATTAGTATCTCCTATAAAGGTCTGTTATCAAAGATTAGATAGGTAGATAGATGGTAGGTAGGTAGATAGATAGATAGATAGGTAGATAGATAGATAGGAAATTGATACAAATATATAAGAAAAAGAATCATTACCGCAATAGATAAATGGTAAATGGATATGTAAGGCAGTTTTCAAGAGAAGTTCAAACTATCAAAAATCATGAAAAAATGTTCCAAATCACAAATAATAAGAGAAATACAAATTCAAATAACTCTGAGGTCCTACCACACATTGATTAGATTAGCAAGGATTACCAAAAAGAATGATAATTGTTTGGAGGGGCTGTGAGAGGACAGTCACATTGATGCACCATTGGAGGAACTGTGAAGTGTTTTAACCATTCTGGTAAGAAGTAATTTGGACTTATACCCAAAAAAATCACTAAACTGCATATACCCTTTGACCTGGCACTATTCTATTAGGCATATACCCTCAAATGATTAGAGAAAGAGGGACAAGATCTATACATACAAAAATATTTACAGCAGCATTTTCTGTTACAGCAAAGATCTAGAAACAAAATAGGTCAATTAGGGAATGGCTGAACAAATTATGGTAAATTAATGTAACAAAATATTAATGCACCCTAAGAAATGAAGAGGATGGATTCAGAGAAACATAGGAAGACTTTTTACAACACAAATTTGTTTTGCTTGACTATACGCATTTGTAACAAGGGCAGACTTTTGTTTGGATGGGGAAGGTTATCAGTGGGAATGGGGGATAAGATAATAATGCCTCCCCTCAAAAAAAAAAAAAAAAGAAAGAAAGGAAAGAAAAGAGAACAACAAAACATTTTTGAAACACCCAGAAGAAAACAGAAGGAAGTTTGGAAAGGAACACAGACAAGAACAATAAAGTGGATAGTACCACATTAAAGGTGATGTATATTTTAAAATCAAGCAGAGTACATTCAAATTTCCATGTGCAATGCTGTTTTTCTGTTTATTGTATTTGGAAATGTGCACATTTATTAATGAATTTCAAGTTAATAATTGAAGTTTTTAAAAACCTTCATATCAGCTTCTCAGGGGTCTGAGTTCCCAGAATGTTTTATCAATTCTAGGTATTGCTACAGAATCATAGTATTTTAGAGCTGGGAGAAATCTTAGAGATCATCTAGGTCAAGTTCTGCATTTTCCAGATGAGGAAACAAAGGCCAATAGAGATGAAATAATTTACCAAAGAAAGAAGAAAAACAAACTTTTTTCACAGGAAAAAAAAATATTCAGTCACAATTACTAGTAACAAATGGTGTGGGTAGGGGATGTGAGGTCAGGCAAAGGAAGTTTCTTTCTTAAACTTTAAGGAAGTGTTAAATGTGTACATAAGCATTTTCTTCTTGAGTCTGTTTAACATGTATAGCAATGGAAAGATTTTATATCTTCATACATGTACATATATAGATGGTATCAAGACAGGTCTTAGGGAGTTTATTTCAATTTATTTCCATTTTACCAAATGAGTTAAGTATCTACTATTGAGAATCTATGAACAGAGATAGTGGAAGCCCAGATTTCAAAGAGCTGACAATCCAATGAGGGGGAGAAGAGAGAGAGAGAGAGAGAGATGTTTATACATATATGTTATGTGGCAGAGAATGAAACCAGAACTGAGATAGCTTTAAAAAATTATTGTCATCCAGCAGTTGGGAGAACCAAAAAAGGGGTGGCCTACTCCCCCCAAATGTCTGTAAGTTATGTATTATATAAGATTTGAACAAAGAAATAACACCTGATTGGCCAGCACAGAGGCAGTTTCCAGATAAGACATGTGAGTTGCTTGAGATGTATAACAGGAGAAAATTCCTTACATTCATCTTCAGATCTAACTGAGTTTCTGGGTCAGCATAACTTAGGTTCTGAGTTAAGCATTAAACAAACCTGGTCTCTAAACATATATAATGTTTTTAAAAAATAATAATAATTATAATACAAAGAAGAAATAAGAACAATAGATGAATTCAAGGAAAATATCATGAGAAATTTTGGGGGAATAGATCATTTTCACTTGCTAGAGGCAAGAAAGGCTTCATAGAGGCAGAGCCATAATTAGAAATGTTTACATCTGGGACAAGAGCCAAGGAAAAAAAAACTCATTTAGGAAAGGAGGCAGTGCAGAAGTCAGGACAGAGAGACCCCAGAATAGCAGAGTGAAGAGGGGAAGAACAGGAAGAATTAATCCTGGTGGTTTACCTGGTAAAGAATTTATTAAGCATCTACTACTTAAAAGGCATTGGGTTATTCATGGGACATACAAAGATAAAATAAAAAAACAATCCCTGCCCTCAAGAGGCAGGGACTCCTACTGGGGGAAATAGAACATATAAAAAGCTCCCTGTATGTATGTGTATATAAAATTTGCAAGCAAACAGCGTGCTAATTAACAATCAGAGAGTTCAGGAAAGGATTTCTATAGGAGGTGACACATGAAGAGATACAGGGAGAGAGAGAGAGACAGAGAGACAGAGGGAGGTGTGTGTGTGTGTGTGTGTGTGTGTGTGTGTGTGTGTGTAAGCTTGAAGGAAGTTAGGAATTCTAATAAGCAGAGTTAAGGAGGGAGCATAAACCAGCTATGTGAGACAGCCAAAAGGAGCATAGATCTATTGTAAACACCCCAGTAAAGGTCTAAAAGTATACTAGAAGGATCAATGATAAAGAAAAACAAAGAAATTGTTCATAGAAACAATACAAAGCTACTGAAAGTTCTCAAGCAAGAGATCAACATAGCAAGATGGTTTTTTTGCCAATAGTAGATGGGTTAGAGAGACAAGAGACTGGAAGCCAGTAGCCCAAGTAGAAGGCTAGTGCAATAGCATAAGAGAGATAATAATCATGGTGATAATATGAGGCCAGAAAATGGAGTAATGAAAGCATTGTCATGGAGAAGAATGACCACAACTTGACACCTCAATGGACCTGCAGATTAGGAAAAGAGCTAGTGATGACTAATTTGTTCAGTCATTCCCCAATTAATGGGCATCACTTTGTTTCCAGTTCTTTGCTATAATAAAAAGGGCTGCTATGAATAGTTGCATGTATATGGGTCCTTTTCTTCTGACTTTGATCCCTTTGGGGTATAAGTCTAGTAGTGGAATTGAGAAAAAGAGAAGGGAAGAGACTCAATCATCTGATTTTCACTTGATGGGTAACTAATCACCTCCTAATGCTACCCATGACATATTTGGACAATAATTTAGGTACTTGTTCAAAGACACATAGGGGACTAATAGCAAGATCATTGGGGTAAGAGGCTGTATATAATACTCCTCCCCCACATTGCCTCAAAACAACTAGAAATAAACCAAATTTAAAAAATAAAAACATCGATATCAATAGGAGTGAAAAGAGGAAAACAAAATAAATTCCCTTGAGGAAGGCTTGACAGGAAAATTCAGCAAAGAGTTTTAGGATATGAGCAAGCAAAGACACACCTCCTAAAACAATGAAATACAATGGGGCAAAAGAATCCCAAAAGAAAACTGGGGAGAATACTGCTTCAATAAATTGCACCTTGGTTCACTTAGCATAAGTAACCTTGAGCAAGTCAATTAACCTCCCTGTTTTTGTCGTCTGTAAGAGAAGGGACCTGGACTAAATGACCCTTGAGATCTCTTCTAGATCTAGATTCATGATTCTATGAACTACAATTTAAAAGTGAGAAAAGAAAAGTGAATAACTATCAGCGCTTCACAAGAGTGATTAAAAAGACAAGTAAAAGAATTGAAAGAAGGGAGGAATGAAATTTGCACTGTTAATGAAAAACTTGGAAAGAATAGAAAACTTAAGACAAAAGCTGCGACATGTTAGCAAAAGAGTAGACACCCTGAGGGAAAAAGTGGAGACAAAAATTTAAAAAAAAAATGACACAGCAATAAATTTTGGAGTGAAATCAAAAGATGACAAAATTAGAAGAAGCCATGATGAGTCAACAAAACAATTCATCTTGAAAACGGCAATCAAAACAATTCCTAAGGACTTATGATGAAAATGTTATCTGGTTCCAGAGAAAAAAACTAATGGTATCAATGAGGATGAAGCTTTTTTTTTACTTTCATTATTTTTTTTGTTCTGTATTTTCTTTTACAATATAACTAACATGGAAATATATTTTGCATGAATTGTAGATGCATAACCTATGTCAAATTGCTTGCCTTCTCAATGAGGGAAGAGGGAAAGGAGGGAAGGAGGGAGAGAATTTGGAACTCAAAGTTTTAAGAAACAAATCTTAAAATTGTTTTTACATGTAATTGGGGAAAAATAAAATACTAAATGAAATTTTTTAATATCCAAGAGTCCTTCTATCTATCTTCAAAATAGTTCCCTACCTACATATCAGAAGACACCTGGGGTGAGAAACTAAACATGTTGATCTAGTGGAACTCCCAAAACCCTTCTGGAGTAGAGATCTAATGGCATGACTACAGATGTCCAGTAACATTTTCAGTCTTCATGGATAAACTCAGGACAGCTTACATACTTCTGCACAGTTTCTGGCTATTATCACTGACCTAGAACAGCACTTCTTTGCTACTGTCTGGTTATCTGATTGCAATTTGACTTGCTAACCAGGACTCCTTCAGGACCAGCAAAAGTTTTAAGTCTCAGAAAATAAAAACCACTCTTTATATCTGTAGGCAACACAGGTGCCAAACAACAGCAGAAGAAAGTTGAGTGATGCCCAGTAAGGACATGATCAAGATTTGGGAGTTCTTTTTCGTTTGTTCACTTTTGTATGTCAAAAGAGATAAATTAATGATGTTTGAGTTACTGATAACTTCTGACCACTTCTCACTTTGACTGTCAAAGTCAGTACCTGAAATATGTGTGTGGTTTACTGCAAACAAAAGATACAATTGAGGGAGGGGGAGAGGGTGAAGAAAGTGGGTTATCATGATCACAGATGCAGCCTATTTCTAATTTCCCTAACCTTTCCCCTTACTTGTTTTTCAGTCGTGTCCAACTCTTCATGACTCCATGGACCATAATGTCCATGGGGTTTTTATGGCAAAGATCCTGGAGAGGTTTGCCAATTCCTTCTCCAGTGGATTAAGGCAAACAAAGGTTAAGTGGCTTGCCCAGGGTCACAGAGTTATTAAGTGTCTAAGGCCAGATTTGAACTCAGGTTTTCCTGACTCTAGGCCCAGCACTCTATCCATGGAACCACCTAGCTGCCTTTCCTACCTATTCTTAATTTGTCCCAGTATCTCTCTCCTCCTGTTTCTAGCATTCTTTCCTTCTACCCAAGATATCTCCTACTGACCTATCCAAGATGCATGAAAATTCTACCACTAAAGATTCTTTCTTTGGAGTTGGTATTATGCTGTTAAACTGAAATACTCTTAGAAGAGATTTACACATAGAATCAATAACACCATAGTATGACTCCTTTCCAGTGTAAAAGCTAACTGAGATGGAGAAGAGAAGGTATAAGTCGAAAGCATAAGGCAATGCCCATCTGAATCATCATCATAATTTTCAATAAACATTTACTTAGGTACCTTATTAAGAACAAGACACTGTTTTAGGTAGCATGGGGGATACAAAGATGAATCTGGACCAATCCCCACCCTCAAGGAACTGGCATTGTAGTTATAAAAATAAAGCATACACATATGAAAATAGCTACAGTATAAGAAGTGGAAGGAGGGAGGGAATCCCCATGAGGAGACATACCATAAGTGTGTAACAGCTAATAACTTTATCAGTTATCATTCTACTGGAAATTAGCAAGATTAGGATATAGGATAAGTTGAGAGAGGGAGGAGAGTATTGAAGAAAAGGTAGAAGAGATTAAAGAGATTTTTGTTAGAAGTAGAATACAAAGACAAACTATTCTTACTTTACAATTTTTCTCAGGGCTAGCCCTATCTGTATACAATCTTCTTCCCCTTTACCTTCCCTCTCTTTTCCTCCTTGTCCTCATTTTGCCTCCTATCCTTTCTCATATTCTCCCACTTTTGTTCTTTCTCATTTTCTGCTATTCCCAATCTCTTTTGGTCCTCCATGTTTTTTTCCCCCTTTCCAGGTAAGGTGGTACCAGCCGTCATTAGAATAGCCCAGTTCTTCTGGGTCCAAATTCATTGCTTTTTCCACTCTCCTCATTCCTTTAGTAGCTTGGGAAACAACTCTAAAGTCTTAATGAGGGAAATTCATAGAAAGGGGTGGTATCATAAAAAAAAAAAAAAACAGGAAGCTTCGAGAGGATATAAGGGGAAAAGAAATTCTCAAGAGGGAGTGGCCCATTTCTGCCTGTGCACAGAAGACAGCCTGCCTGCCCAGCTGTACTGTTTGACCTTAAGGAAAAGGAAGAGGTCCCTAGTACTAAGGAGTAAGTTCTTTGCCTTGCAACTATATTGTACATTTTCCATTTTGAAACTCAATTAGACCTGCTTCTGGAGCAGCTTTTTCTCATAGGTCACAGGCAATGGGGGGTTTTATTGGATTGGTGATGGGAAGTATGCTATCAGGGTATAGGAGAGCTGTTGAGAGAATACAAGGATGACAGTGATAACATTGGAAATCTCAAGAGAGGTACAGAAATTGGCTCATCCTGTTTTTAAGCTGAGACTTTCATCATGAAAGAGCTGAGTTGTAAAAAAATAAACAACTAGTCAGTGGAGTAAATTTTCCCTTTTTCAAATTTTGACAAGTTTACTGATAGTCAACATGAATTTATTAAACAGTTACTATGTTCCAGGTACAGGCTGAGTACTGAGGATACAAAGAAAGGCAAAAACAATCTAACGGGAAACAATATACAAACTGTGTCCAAACAAGATACATACAGGATAAGTCGGAGGTAATCTCAGAGGAAAGGCACTAGCATTGAAGGGGACCAGAAAAGACTTTTTTTCTCACTTTTTGGTGAGGCTGTTGGGGTTAATTGACTTGCCCAGGGTCACACAGCTAACAAGTGTCAAGTGTCTGAGGCCAGCTTTGAATTAAGGTCCTGAATCCAAGGCTGAAGCTGAATCTACTATGCCACCCAGCTGCCCCCAGGGAAAGGCTTCTTGCATGAGGCGGAATTTTAACTGAGACTTGAAAGAAGCCAGGAAGCCAGAAGGAAGAGACAACATAGAAGACAATCACTGAAATTGCTCAGAGTTGGGAGACAGAGTAAGAAAAAGCAAGGAGTCCTGTGTCTTTGGATTATAGAGTACCTGGACAGGAAGAAAGTATAAGACTGGAAAGGCAGAAAGGGATCAAATTATTATGAGTTTTAAAAACCAGTCAATCAATTAATCTTAAGAATTTACCAGATGCCAGGCACTGTTATTGGTAAATTATTGATTGCAGCTTACTATGAGTACCTGAGGCTCTGATTCAAGTTCCCAATCCCCACCAGAGTCTACAGATTACAGTAAGTACTATCATTTCAACTCCCTGCTATCTGAAGCCTGCTTAGGCATCTCAGTCATGGGCGATGGCCTGTACAGTTGCATGGAGATGAGAGGTGGTATGCTGAGCATAGGAGAATTACAGAAGTACAGTTTCCATCACCTAGTCCAGGGGTGGGGAACCTGCAGCCTCAAGGCCACATGTGACCCTCTAGGTCCTCAAGTGCAACTGTCTTTGACTGAAAAGGGTTGCACTTGAGACCTAGAGGGCCATATGTGCCCTCAAGGCCTCAGGTTTCCCTGCCTGGACTAGTCCTTTTGCTAGCAATTCCAGAGCATAGGGAAGAGTACTAGAACATCCCTAGTCCTTTGTATCCTGAAGAATCCTAAATTCTAGCCTGCTCCAATCCTATACATTACCCAGGTAGGTTGTAACAAGCAGAGTAGGCAGTTGCCTGTATGATATGATTCAAAATGCATCAGGAAACCTTTCCGTTCCCTAAAGAATGCCTTTCTCATCTGCTTTCTAGCATCTGAAACTCCAATAGAAATTTGTCCCTTTAAAGTTGACTTTTTGTTCCTTATTGAAATCAATTCAATTCAACAAGTGTTTATTTGGCACCTAAGAAAAAAATAAAATAGTCTTGACCTTCAAAGAGCTTATATTATTCTGGATGGATATGACACGTGCACAGGTAAGAATAATACATGACTCAGGATGAAGTCCTGATAGACTGGCAAGGGAAGAAGTAATCTGACAAAGTGTTCTAGGAATTCTTAAGAAAGGAGAACACTAATAATTGGAGAGAGAAAGGAAGGTTTCATGGAAGAAGTGGTCCCTGATCTGAGTCTTGAAGGAAGATAAGGATTCTAAAAGGCAGAGATGGTCATGTATTTCAGTCATGGATGATGGCTTGTATAGGGGCACAAAGGTGGGGGATTTCAATTTCATTGGAATATTTAATACATGAAAGGGGATGGTGTGAAACAAATCTGGATTGAAACCATATGGCAACATATCAAGTGCCATGACAGATTATTTGTATTTTATCCTTTAGGCAACAGGGAGACTCTAAAGAATTTGCAACAGAGGGGAAGCTAGGTGGTGCAGTGGATACAGCTCCAGCCTTGGAGTCAGGAGGATCTGGGTTCAAATCTCAGCCTCAGACACTTGGCACTTACTAGCTATGTGACCCTAGTCAAGTCACTTAATGCCAATTGCCTCATCAAAAAAAAAAAAAGCATTTGGAGCAGGAAAGTGACATGATTAGACTTGTGCCTTGGGAAGGTTATTTTGTCATCTAGAAGAAGGATGGATAAATATGAATATACTTGAGAAAGTTGACAATTTAAGCCTTATCAGTCATTTACATATTAGCATGAATGACTTCATTGAGTTTTTTTTCCTGAGAGGAGGTCTCAGTATGAAGAGGATAATGAGAGAGTTTAAAGACACTGCATAAGTTATGTAAGATGGGGAGAGATAGAAATTGGGGAAAAGTATCATTTGAAAGAGGTTTCTGGGGCAACAAGCTGTATTCTTGCTTGCTTGCTAGTTTTGTGTAAAGTCAACTCCCAAGACTAGGAATTCAGTTCAGTCCATGAAATTTAAGAGACATCCTCTATCTAGCACTCTTACCATTTACGAGAGCTGATTTGGGTCATTCTATCAATGTTGCTGAAATTGTATCTCTCCCTCCATATACTCTCCGGTCATATTTCTCATTATGTAAACCATAAATGGCCACGGGAAAGGGCCTGGCTTTGTGACCAGGGAAATCAATATAATAAACAATCAAATCTATTTGGTAACTTGTGGAATGTCCCTTTAAAAAAAAATTTTGTGGCAGTTAGAGATGTTTGGCCGTGAGCAGAAGTCTGTTGGGACTTCTTTAAAGTGAAAAAGCAAAATTAGGATGAGAGTGAGGAACAGAAAGCAGGAGAAAGGGAAACAAAACTAGAAGGCTTAGAAAGAGAAAAGGGAGTGGTGCAAGGAAGTAGGAAAGAAGGATAAAAAAGAAAAGCCCAAAGTCACAGCTAAGTGACTTAGAAGGACAAATAAGTACAGCATGTGTAATGATCACAACCGTCATTTATATAGTACTTTAAGATTCTCAAGGTTGCTCTTGATACTTACTAGCTGTATGACCCTGGGCAAGTCACTTTACCCCATTGCCTAGACAAAAACAAAACAAGCAAACAAACAAAAACAACAACAACAACAACAACAACAACAACAAAAGATTCTCAGGATTGTTTCTTTGGAACAATCCAAAGAAGCAAATAGTATGTATGAAGACAGGGAGGAAAAAAAAAAAGATAGGGAGGTTTTTTCCCCCCGATCAAAATGCTGCTCTAAAACAGGAGTGGAGTGAAAGGGGATGTTACTCCTGACAGATTAGATAGATAGATAGACAGAGATAGATAGATAAATATAAATGTTTATATACATGTGATACAAATAGATTTGATGATAGATATAGATGTTTACATAGATATGATACAGACAGATTCAATGAAAGACAGATAGACAGACAGACAGACAGACACAATAAAGGCAGGAATCTGGGCCAGGAGGATGGAGGATAATGACCTTGCCACCTTCACTTGGTTTTTGTTTTGATTCAATTTCATTTACTTTCCAAGATGGAGAGAACCTTGAGAGGAAGGTGGTTTTTGGACCCCAGCTTTCATGCAGTTCCTTTAAGGGCCTTGTGGCAATCTCCTGAAATTGGTTTGAGGCAGACATATGGTCCCCATAAGGGGCTGAACAAGAATTGAAAGGATTTTCTAACCCCAAGTCAGATAATTACCCATGACAATAGACTACAATTCAATACCAGATACAAGGTGTTAAAAAGAAAAGAATCAATCTGAGCCTATGGAACCTGTGCCTAATTTTTGTTCAGCAGATCCCTTACCTAAAAGTGGTAGCTCCAATTTTTTGGTCATGATTAATGAGATGTCAACCTGTCCTTATCTGAGAGAGGAATTATAGTGATTTCACCCTAATCAGCTAGAGTCACCCTGATAGCAGGTGGTTATAAAGAGATGAAACCCAGAAGCTGGTAGCAGGGTGAATGTACAGTAGTGACTCTGAAATCAACAAAGTGATGCAACCATTGCAGACCAAAGATATAAACCCTAGAAAAGAAGAGCAAAGAACAACATGATGTCATTACCAGCTGACATCAGCACCCCTGCCATGTTGGAGGCATAAGCTGCCTTCAACACACAAATTCTTTATCAATACATGTTTGCAAAGGGCTTCCCTCCTACCAACCTTCTGTATTAGAAAAGACTGCCAAAATTGAGATCAGAAGGTCTGAATTCAATGTCTCGTACATATGTGCTCTCCACACATGATCCTTAGTCAGATACCATCCTGGCAAGTGCCTCTTCATGTATTCTCCCTGACCACAACTGTTTCCTACATGTGTACTCTCCATGTGTAGTCCCTGGTCATGTATGTCCTCTTTGTGATGGTACAATAACCTGTAGAGAATGTATCCCACTTCTAAGCAGAAGGAATCTTTTCTTGTCACTTTAACTATACTGCTTCATTAAATGTCTTTTGTTTGAACAACTATGTTTTCTGGCAGACTAGTATAAGTAAACCCACAAGTTGGGGCTTGTGAGTTATAATTTTGGAAGCTGCTGACCCACAGAATTTATCAACTCTGGGCTGGCTTTTGTAGGACACTATGAAAAGGGTGCTACTCCCCTTTAATAGAAGTTAAGTAATTTGCCCAAATTTGTGGAGCTACTAAGTGGTATAGATGGAATTTGAAGTTGAATTTGAGCATAATTTCAAATCCAGTATCCTTTCTTAGTTCACAGGGCAGAATAGAGGAAGTACTTTGTAAGCCTTAACATGATGTAAAAATGTGAGTTGTTTTCACTGTATCATGTGACCTTCCAGGAAAGGCATGTGTTAACATACAAGATGTCTCTGCCAAACTAAACTTTCAATACGGTACAACATATGTTATATTTTACTGGATTCACCATTTGGGGTTCCAAATAAAACCTTTTATTTGTTTTGGGGGTTTTTTTGCCATTGTTGTTGCTGTTGTTGTTGTTGTCCACATCTGTGAGCTAATTAGTGTAAGGATCTTCCAGAATGGGAACTTCTTCCCCTGATACAGATCAGCAACTCATCAGTAATTTATGGTTTCAGAGAGTTGTCTGACGCACTGAAAGATTGGGACTTGCTCATGGTAATACAGTTAGAAGATATTAGAAATGAGGCAACTAGGTGGTGCAGTGGATAGAGCACCAACCCTGAAGTCAGGAGGACCTCAGTTCAAATCTAGCCTCAGACCAAACACTTGACACTTACTATGTGACCCTGGGCAAGTCACTTAACCCCAATTGCCTAAAAGCAAAGCCAAAAAAAAAAAAGATATCAGAGATAGAATTTGAACTTTTCCTGACTCCAAGACCCTCTAGCCACTGTCATACCGCTTTTGCATTTGTAATTAAGACCAGGGATGTCTTTTAATCACAATTCTGATATGCTCCGATGTAAATAGGAACTCCATGTTTGATCAAGAAGCAAATAGAATCCTTCTCTCCACCACCTGTTGTTCAGCTCCACTCTAGATAAAAGGGATAATGAGATTTTCTCTCTTGATTCTTTGTAGTTCATTTTTTGATTCATTTTAGTCATTTCTAATGAATGCCAGGAGTCAGTATATAATGGCGTAGCATTTTAAGCAAGGGAATCTCTTAAGTATGTGTGACTCTGGGCAAACCACTTAACCCCAATTGCCTCACAAAATAATAATAATAAATTTTTAAAAATATTTTTCTTCTTTTTTTAGCTAATACACATTTATTTATTTCCTCCTTCACACCTCTTCCCCTCACTGAAAAAGAAAAAAAAACCTCATAACAAATACACATAGTCAAGCAAAAAAAGAATTCTCACACCAGTCATGTCAAAAGCTGAATGATTCAGTATATTCAGTACATCAGCTCTCTGTCAGGAGGTAGGTAGCACTCATCATCATTGGTAAATGACTGATCATTGTATTGATCACAGGTCTTAAATCTTTCAAAATCACTGACTTCTATAATGTTATTATAATATAGATTATTCTGGTTCTGTTCACTTCACTCTACAACAATTCATACAACTCTTCCCAAGTTCTTCTGAAATGGTCTCCTTCATTGTTTCTTACAGCACAATAGTATTCCATTACGTTCATAGACCATAATTTGTTCAACTATTTTTCAATTGATGGGCATTACCTTAGTCTCTAATTTTTTGGCACCATGAGAAGAACTATAAGTATTTTCATACTATATGTACCTTTTCCTCTTTCTTTGATCTCTTTGGGATATAGATCTAATAGTGGTTTCATTGAGTCAAACGGTATGCACACTGTGTGATGATCAAAGTCAACTATGATAGACTTACTATATTTCACCATATAATTGTCATACTCTGTATGTGTGTGTGTGTTTCAGTCCAAAAATTTGTCTATAACCTTTCTTTGAGTAATCATTACATGGTATAATTCTGTTCATCAAATTCTATTTTGTCAGGCTGGTTGACAGGCCGGCCACTTAAAAGGTAAACAGAGTAAGAACATATTCACCAGTGGCATATGGTTACATATTTATCTCTTGCACATTGAGAGCTGCAAGTCTGGAATTCTTAGCCCACACACATTGTAGGAATTGTCAGTATATTTCCAAAAGCTGATTTTCATGGTTTGTTTGGAACACTGCAGTACGAACAGTATTGTCACTCAACCCAATGAAGAGCTGTAGGCATGCATCCTAATCTTGCACCAAAGACAATTTAGTAATAAATGACTTTTAAGTAATACCAGCAAAATTTTTTAAAACTTCACATAATGGTCGCACCCTACTGTTTTGCAAATAATTTGGCATAAAATCTGAGATGATTGTGCAGTGAAATAGGGTAGCTCTTCTCAGCAATACAGTGATCCGAGACGATTCTTTTTCCCCCAAGGCAATTGAGACTAAGTGACTTGCTAGGGTCATAAAACTAGTTAAGTATAAAGTATCTGAGACCAGATTTGAACTCAAATCCTCCTGACTCCAGGGCTGGTGCTCTATCCACTATACCATCTAGCTGCTTTTTTATCTAAGACAATTCTAAAAGACTCATGATAGAAAAAGCTATCTGCATCCAGAGAAAGAACTATGGAGTCTGAATGCGGATTGAAGCACACTATTTTCTCGCTCTTTTTTGTTTTTTCTTTCTCATGGTTTTCCCCTTTTGTTCTGATTCTTCTTTCACAACATGACTAATGTGGAAATATGTTTAATGTGATTGCACGTGTATAACCTACATCAAATTGTTTGCCATCTTGGGGAGGGAAGGAAGGGAGAAAAATTTGGAACTCAAAATCTTATAAAAAATGAATGTTGACAACTATTTTTACATGTAATTGGAAAAAATGAAATACTGTTTACAAAAGAAAAAAGCAAAGAGTACGCACAGTTTAGTAACTTTGGGGCATAGTTTAAAATTTCTTGGAAAAGATTTCCACCCAGTTTTGCCCAAGAATAATTTTTCTGCCTCTGAGAAACAGATCAAGTGGATTCATACTTCAATCCCTAAGAGTACCCAAAGAGAGAGGGTCCAGAACACCTGACTGGTTTAGAATGGTGCTCTTAAGTGAGAGTATCCATGGAGATGTGCAATTAGTTGGGACAAGAGTCTGGGTCTGAGTCCTGGTTCTGCCACCATCAAGCTGTGTAACCTTATTCAGTTTATTCATCCTCTCTGAGCTATAGTTTCTTTATAAAATCTGATCTAAAAGGGATGAAAGGTTCCTTCCAGCTCCAATGTTCTGTGAAAAGTTTGGGTGGGTTTGGTTTGCTTTTTTTATTATTTATTTTTAGTTTTTAACATTCACTTCCATAAGATTTTGAGTTCCAAATTTTCTCCCTATCTCATCCCTCCCCCCACCTCAAGATGGCATGCATTCTGAATACCCCTCCTTTCTATCTCCCTACACCCTTCTCTTATCCCTTTCCTCTTCTATTTTCCTGTAGGGAAGGATAGATTTCTATTTCCCATTGCCTATTTATCTTATTTCCCAGTTGCATGTGAAAACAATTTTTAACATTTGTTTTCAAAACTTTGGGTTCCAAATTTTCTCCCTTCCTCCCTCCCCACCCACCCTCATTGAGAAGGCAAGAAACTCTATAAAGGTTATACATGTGCACTCATGCAAAACACTTTCATAGTAGTCATGCTGCGGAAAACTAACTATATTTCCCTTCATCCTATCCTGCCCCCTGTTTATTCTATTCTCTCTTTTGACCCTGTCCCTCCTCAGAAGTTTTTGCTTCTGCTTACCCCCTACCCCAATCTGTCCTCACCTTTATCATCCGTCCCTCTCTTATCCTCTCCCCCCCTATTTTCCTTTAGGGTAAGATAGATTTCCATACCCAATTGAATGTGTATGGTATTTCCTCCTTAAGCCAAATCTGATGAGAATAAGATTCATTCATTCCCTCTCACCTTCTCCCACTTCCCTTTCTCTGTAAAAGCCTTTTCTTGTCTGTTTTATGTGAGATAATTTACCCCATTCTACCTCTCCCTTTCTCCTTCTGCCAATGTAATCCTCTCTCACCCCTTAATTTTATTCTCCAGATATCACTCCATCATCTTCAAATCATCCTGTGCCCTCTGTCTATCTGTCTGTCTGTCTATCTATCTATCTATCTATCTATCTATCTATCTATCTACATATAATTTTTTTTCCTTCCAACTACCCTAATACTGACAAAGGTCTCATGAGTTACAAATATCATCTTTCCATGTAGGAATGTAAATAGTTCAACCTTAATAAGTCCCTTATGATTTCTCTTTCCTGTTTACCTCTTCATGCTTCTCTTGAGTCTTGTATTTGAAAGTAAAATTTTCTATTCAGCTCTGATCTTTTTATCAAGAATGCTTGAAAGTTCTCTATTTCACTGAATGTCCATTTTTTCCACTGAAGGATTCCCTCTCCACCACCACTACAAGCTCCACCATGCCAGCACTCCTCCTCACCCCAGGATCACTACTCAGAACTGTGACCCAGATCCAAGCATGGGCAAAGCAAGAGATTTCCTGCCTTAGCACCAGCAAAGAGATCTCTGCAATCCCCCTCTGATTAGCCACTCAATTCCCCCACAGTTTGTGGGCCATGCTCAGGAAGCAGCTGCTTCCCCGCAGCTGTGCCGGGACTGGGGCTGGGACCAAACTTCCCTCTCACCCCAGTCACAGACTTTTCCTACTGACCTTCTAAGTTGTCTATGGCATTTGTGGGTTGAGAAGTCTGGAAACTACAATAACTGCCTGTAATTCAGTCCCCTGAGACCTGCTCCAAGTTTGCTGAGGCCTGGTCTTATCCTACGTGCCCACCCTGAACTGAGTTCCTCTTCCACAGTAGACCTTTCCAATCAACCATCCAGGTTGTCTTGGGCTGGAAATTTGTTTCACTTTGTATTTTTGTGGGTTCTGCTGCTCTAGAATTTGTTTAGAGCTATTTTTTACAGATATTTGGGGGTTTGGGGGAAGAGTTTGGGGGAGAACTCAAGCAAGTCACTGCTTTTACTCCACCATGTTGGCTCCGCCCCTTGTTTGCTTTTAAAAACAAATAAGCTCTTTCCTCCCTGTTGTTGGTTGCAGAACAAGCTAAGAGGAGAGATGAAATAGCTTTGAGTTCACAACATGCAAGCATTTCAAATGTGTAAAAATGACATGAAGGCAGGAAAGGAAGAAGAGAAACGTTGACAGGAATAATACCTAAAAATCCCAGACCTAGTGCTATGTAATTGGCATCTTTTGCTCTCCTTCTCTTATGACTACATTCCCATTGCAGCAACCATGGTTCTTCCATCCCTGTTGTTGTTCAGTAAGTAGTGTCTGACTCTTTGTGAATAGACCCAGCTGCTTCAGTGGGGACCCAACGGGACAGTTCCAGTTGGGCAATGCAGCTCCCTCTCTCCTTCCTTCCTTCTTCACTCCCTCCCTTCCTTTCTTCCTTCCTTCTTTCTTTCCCTCCCTCCCTTTCTTTCTCATTCTCTCCCTCCCTTACCTGTGGGTGCTCTGCTCAAAGGAATATAAATTTTGATGGCTAAAACCTAACAAGCTATCTTGGGATTTAGGTTTTGGGGCTAGATTTCTTTCTTAATGACCATGCCTTAAACCCAATTCACTCTGGCTCTCACTGATCAGCCAACAATAGATCCCAGTACAAGCTTCTCTTAGCGGTCATTGTTTGGGCCCCAATGGCTCAGAGCGAATGTAAATAGTAATTGTTTCTGTTTTAGCCAGAAACCCTGAAGTTCTCCCTCTCCTGGATTGGTTTTTGTTTTGTTGTTGTTGTTGTTCTTTGTTTGTTTGTTTGTTTGTTTTATTAGGTAAGAAGGACCATTCCTTGACTCATTTCTTATCTACCCTTTATCACTGAATGGGCATTGCTCAGTCAAAGTGAGAACTCAGAAAGAATTTAGCTTAAAAAGGCCAAGGTCTCCCACTGCATCAGGGGCCAACTCTAGTTGCCCTGATCTATATCTTGCCACTGGACCCAGATGACTCTGGAGGAGAAAGTGAGACTGGTGACTTTGCACAGCCCTCCTTCACTGTAATCCAATTCACTTGCATGTCATGGCATCACCTCCTTGACGTCATGGTCCTCTTCAAGAAGAAGAACAAACAGTGGCAACACCACAATCTGTTCAGCCTTTTCCTAACTGTCTTGCTGCTTGTTCTTTGTTCTCAAGGAGGACTTAAACTATAGTTAATTGCCTATACTATATGTCATCTGGGCAGCTAGGTGGCCCAGTGGATAGAATAGGGCCTAGAGTCAGGAAGACTCATCTTCCTGAGTTCAAATATGGACTCAGACACTTACTAGTTGTGTGACTCTGGGCAAGTCACTTCACCCTGTTTACTTCACTTTCCTCATCTGTAAAATGAACTGGAGAAGGAAATGGCAAACCACTCCAGTATCTTTGCCAAGAAAATGCCAAAAGAGGTCATGAAAAGTTAGATGTGATTGAAAAAAACCAACAAAAATTGAATGGGATGCCTCAGGAGGTAGTGAGTTTCCTTTCTCCTGAGGCCTTCTTGTAAAAATTAATGGAAATGTAGTCAGGGAGATTGAAAAGGGAATTTCCTTTCAGGTATGGTTTGAAATAGAGGTAATTTCTAACTCAGAGATTCTGGGAATGTTTCTATGATTTCTGCTGGCAAGAAACACAGCCAGAGACCAGGTCTTGTGAAATCCCAGAGATATACTACCTGTTATCTCTTTCTATTTCAGATCTTTATATCTAGTCCTAAGGAGTGGTTCCATGGCAAATCTGATAACCTTCATTTGCTTTTTAATGTTACTAACCCTAACATACAGCCAAACACCAACACAGGAGGGTGAGTAATGAGGTTGTGACAGTGATTTTTAAATGTTTTTATTTATCCTTGAAGTTTTGAAGTATTTCCTTCTTCTGAGAACCTGGAAATGTCTTTCTACCTTGATTCAGTATTATCATTCTAGCATCAAACTTGCAGATGTTTGTGATTATTAGATATTATTAGTTATCCCTCACTGGGATAACTAAGTGTTGTTAAATTATTGTTAGTTATTCCTCTCTGGGATGACTAGAAAGTTGATATAATGATACAATTGTGTGCCGGTCAGGCCGTGCACTCTCCTTCTAACAGGAGCAGGCTACCAGGGTCATACTCACCAGTCCTCGGAGCCCACCCGGATAAACATAGAAACGAGCCGATTGGGAGGTGCAAGCACTCGAACTTTATTCAGAGACCATCACAGCAAGGCCAAGCAGGAAAGCAAGAGCAGGAGCAAGAGAGCGAGCTCCGATCCCTACCACCCCATATGCCTTCCTAGCCCCTCCTCCTCAGCCCACCTACTAGTGATTGGTTGTAGGATCAGATACCGGAAGGAGATGTCTGGGGTTAGCGCTGCACAAAGGGAGAGGACGTGACAAAGGAAGCTAGGCCCCGGATACCGGAAGGAGACGTCTGGGGTTAGCGCTGCACCTAGGGAGAGGACTAGACAAAGGGAGCCCATTCTCTGCCATCCCACTCCCACGTGGCACAGCCCCCTGCCTCAGGAGCACATGCTCCAGTTACTTCCCCGTATCCAGTTCCTATCCCAGTTCCACAGCTCCACATGGCACAGCCCCCTGCCTCGGGAGCGTAAGCTCCGGTTACTTCCTAATATCTTGTCCCTGCCCCATCTTGCCACAACCTCCACGTGGCACGTAGCCAACATCAGACAATCCCTCACACAATTGTTTCATTGGGCAGTGGGAAGAATGCTGGATTTGAATGACATGGGTTCAGATCCCAGCTATTCCACTTACTACTTCTGCGACCTTGGGTAAGTCACTGAACTTCTCTGAGTCTCAATTTCCCTATTTGTAAAATTAGGGAGGGCTGATTAGGTTAATTAAGATCCCTTTTAGTTCAAAATCTGAGATCTTATGATCTTGGCTCTCAGGGGTAGGAGGCCAAAGGACTAGATTTGTGCTAATAAGAACAAAGTCCATCATCTTCAAGACAGGACTTGAACTATGACAAATGCTGATTGTGTGTCACTATCTCTACCACTTTGAAATTTTGAAGCTGTCTTAAGAGAAAAGGGGAAAAGAGAGTAGTAGCTGTCTTTTTTTTAAATAAATCTTATTGATATATTTTATTTTTACACTGCTTAAATTCTCTCCCTATTCCTTCACCTCTCCTAGTGAAATCTCCAATATAATGAAGAATTTTTTTTAAAAGAAAAAAAAGAGGGGCAGCTAGGTGGCATGGTGGATAGAGCACTGGCCCTGAAGTCAGGAGGACCTGAGTTCAAATCCGGCCTCAGACCAAACACTACTAGCTATGTGACCTTGGGCAAGTCACTTAACCCCAACTGTCTCACTTAAAAAAAAAAAAGAAATATCAATTAACACAGTGAAAAAAATATAAAAATATGTGCAATGTTCCACACCCATTTCACATCTCTGTGAAAGAGTAAAGGGTGGTATCTTCTCATATCTCTTCTTTGGTGCTCACTTATTCTTTATAATAAGAATAAATGGAGCAGGGAAGTAGTGCAGTATATAGAGCATTGGGCTTGGAATTAGGAAGATTCATCTTCATGAGTTCAAAGTCAGCCAGTCAGACACTTACTAGCTATGTGACCTTGGGCGAAATCACTTGACCTTGTTTTCCTCAGTTCCTCATCTGTAAAATGAGCTGGAGAAGGCAATGGCAAACCATTCCAGTATCTTTGTCAAGAAAGTCCCAAATAGGGTCATGAAGAGTCAGACACAACTGAATATATTCTTTATAATTTTTGCAATATTCATTTTCTTATTATTTTATGGTGGTTGTTATTATGTTGTTGTAGTCATTGTGTATACTGTTTTCCTGGCTCTGCTTATTTCACTTTGCATCAGTTCATGTAATCCTTCCCTCGTTTCTCAGTATTTATCATTTGACAGATTTGTCACTTCTTATAGCACAGTAATATTCTATTATATTCATGTACCACAACTAGTTTAGCCATTACTACTTAATCTATTAGTATTTGCTTTATTTCCATTTCTTTGCTATGACAAAAACTGCAATTGATTATTTCAAATGATCTATACTGCTGCATTTCTAAATATATAGAGAGGTGAAAGTATTATGTATGAGTTTATATGCATGGTGGCTTACTTAAAATGAGCCCTACTTTGAACTACATATTTTAATCCATTGGAATTCATTTTTCCCATTGATGCTGAAATGAACATAATCTCTAAGATTATTTTTAGTGCTTTCAAACTGTAACTATTGATAATATACATGTGTGCCATTATATATAATCCTGTGTATTGTATGTATGTTGTCTTACCTCAAATATTAGTGTGTAAGTCTAGGGCAGGGACTTGGACTCCTTTTTAAGTCCCAATAATGCTTGCTCCAATATATGAACTCATTAAATATAACAGCCTGGTTCCCATACTCGTACTTTTCCCCAAATGTTAATATGACAGAACTGCAGACAGGCTGATCTGTTCCACAGCATAATATTATAGAAAGACATTTGAGTCCAGGCTCAATCTCTTGCTATCTCTGTAAACTTGGGCAGAGCATCTGACCTCACTGGACCTCAGTTTTATCAATTATAAAATGAGGGAACTGAAATAGATCTCTAAAATCTTTTTTAATCCTTTTTAGCTCTTACATTGTAAGGAAATGAAAAATGTAATCATTTTTCTCATCATATCCACAATCCTATTGATCTACTTCTCACAAATTATATATTCAAAATGGCATAACCAAATCATGGCCATCGTCACTTGCGTGACTTAAGGATAATTTCACTGACAATTCAGTTAATATAATAGCTCCATCAATAGAGCCACCCCTGATCAAAAGGAAACTGTAATAATAGTAAGGTATTAACCATCATAGGACGTTCAAACTGCATTTCGAGTATTATTCTGAGTGTGCTTCTATTTACTGATGGATCCATGATCTAATCAATATTCCCATTATCTATATAGATATTAGTCCATCCAAGCATGTAATTCTTATCTATGCCTTTTTATACTTGTTGGGACACTTTCCACAGCCCCATCCCCACCCCTTTGGTGCATTCAAGGACATTCTCTTTTTGATCCCAGGGAACCATGTGGATACTTTGGGGGCTGACTTCTGTCCATGTATGACTCATTGCTGGGAGTTCCCTTATTAGCTGCTGAGCTAGAAGAGTTGAGGACTTTTCTATATACTAACTAACCTGTGTTATTCATTTATCTCTCTGTATATTCCTTGAGCATTCTCACCTGTAGACCTTTCCTCATACTATGCCTTATGCATGAAATTTGACCTTTCAGCTCAAACTTTAAAGTCTTCCCCATCTCATCCAGTATCACTTCCTCCATGAATCTTTCTTTGAAACTCCTTCCACCAATCAGAAATGAAATGTCTTCCCATGAACTTCACATAACATTTTGTTCAACCTTAGAAAATCATTACTATTTCACATTTTAATTATTTGTGTATGTTTTATCAGCCCTGGTAGATTCAAGCTAAATGAGGGCAGAAATTTTATACCTTCCTCCAGAGTACTCTTCAAATAGCATGTACTTTACTAATACTGGTTGAATTGT
The DNA here is from genome assembly GCF_900497805.2 of Vombatus ursinus. NCBI lineage: Eukaryota > Metazoa > Chordata > Mammalia > Diprotodontia > Vombatidae > Vombatus > Vombatus ursinus. The sequence continues at coordinate 135,497 of NW_020953946.1, read as the reverse complement.
ATTTATGTTATTGTTGAAAACCTTCAGCTCCAAATTCGCCAATTAAAAACATAACTTTGGATATGAAGACAAGGTGGCTGAGATGGACCAATGTGAAGAGTGTGAATAACATCAAATGTTCTGTTAAAGTGCTCTCACAATTACAATACACCATACAGGTAAAAATAATTTTATATATATGTGCAAATATATAAAAGTCACATGTGAATATATACATCTATATCTATGTATGCAAATAAAAATAAAAACACATATATATGTGTATCATACAAATATATTCCTTTTTTCCAGTCACTCAGTGAGCAGGAGAAAAGATTATTTCAAAGAATTAATAGGCAATACTAGCATATTCACACCTATGCATTTTTGCACTTGAAATAAGTACTACAAACTGCCCCCTGAGACAAGTGTCACCAAAGGCACCCCTAGTGGTGGGGGAGGGGCAAAATACCAACCAAAGACTTAGGGACACTCTAAGGCTGCTGAGATGATACTCACCCCCATTAAAGGAAGTGGGCTATTTGGTAGCTTCTTAGTTTAAATAATTATTTTTGACATCTGTGTGTTAAAGTTAATTGTTTCTTCCACTTGGCATCTCAGAGCATAAATATTGGGTGAGGTACATGTAGACTAGTAACTTTTATAAGAAACAGAGAGACTGGGGTAAGGAAACTAAAAGAAGGCTTGAAGCCAACCCTGATACCTCCACACAAAAATAATAGCTAGCATTTGTATAACACTTTAAGTTTTGCAGAACATTTTATATATGTCGCTTGATTGTCACAACAACCCTGTCCCATTTGGCAAAGGAGGAAACTGAGAGACAGAAAGGTTAAATGACTTGGCTAGAGTTTCACAGCTAATAAGTATCTGAGGCAAGGTTTGAACTGACTCTCAGGTCTTCCTGACTCCAAGCCCACCACTCTATCCATTGATCATTTAGTTGCCTCCAAAAAGAAGAAAAAAAAGGGAAAAAAAGCTAGAGTTAAAAGGTTTCTCAAGGATAATCTATCTAATCTGGCTGCCTCGTTTTACAAAGAAGGCAATTGAGGCTCCAGAGAAGGGAAATAATCACAAAATATGGCTCATTTAACACATTAAAATTGGAACTGAGGAAAAATAGAATCATAGGGAGGCCAAATCTCATGGATTCATATATTGGGGGAGCTGAAAGGGAATCTTAAATGCCATTTTGTCCAGCCTCCTCACTTAACAGAGGAAGAAAAAAAAGAATCAGAATTAGTGTCAGAGAAAAGAATAGAACCCAGATCTTCTGATTGTTCATCTAAAGGTCTTTCAACAAGTTTGTTGAAATATGGCCTTCTTTAGGGGGATGGACCCTTGATCTCAAGACTGGGAAGCAGTAACTGAATAGATAGGGCATCCCTGGATCCTTCCAGGTACAGCCTGGCCCTGAACTCAGCACCCAGGTTCCACTCATCAGGAAAATCTGAGCATCTTGAAAGATCAAAGCTTCCATGGAATACACAGACCCCTGGGATGATAAGCAGAAGTAGCCCAGAAGGCATGGCCCTAGAGAAGGGCTAGGGAACTAGATTCCTCCCCTGTCTTGCCCTAATTGAAGTATCCCCTACCCCTGACTCCCCTCACTGGTGGTTTTACATCATCAGCTCACCACACTTTCAACCTGGTATTATTGCCTATTGGAATATGAGAAACCAGGAAGGGAGGTTTCCAGAGAATAGATAACTAAACATACTTCCCTCCTCAATGCAGAGAGGCGATAAACTACATCAGTGGCATTTTTTATACTTTGGCAGATGCTGTATCACTGTGTTGAATGTTTTTGTTTATTTTTTTCCCGGTTTTTTTTTTCCCAGTCTGGATAGGGGAGTCAAAATGACTGTCAGGTAAAGAAGAAGAAAAGAGGTTATCAGTAAAACTTTTTTAAAAAACAGGCAAAACTAAGGGGCAGTTAGGTGGCACAATGGATAAAGCACTGGCCCTGAAGTCAGGAGGACCTGAGTTCAAATCCAAACTCAGACCAAACACTTGACACATACTATCTGTGTGACCCTGGGCAAGTCACTTAACCCCAATTGCCTAAAAAATAAAAATAAAAAAAAATAAAAACAGGCAAAACTTCCTAGGAAAAGGTCTCCATTATTGAGAAGGGAAAATCATCCCCAAGAAATTGTGGCCCTTGTGTAGGGGCTAAATTCCTTATGTCACTTTATCCCAGTTTGGGATCTCCCTCTCTGAGTTCCAGTTTTTAAATTCAACTGGTTCCCAACTACCTTCAGGTCCTCAAAGGAAGCACAGCTGCTGTTCAGCTCAGAGAGACAAGGGTCACAGTCCCCGAAGCCACCACCATCCTCCAGTAATTAAATGTGGGCCTTCTGAGGACATTGAGGGCATCTCCTTAAATTACAGTCACTGCCTAGACAATTCCATTTTAGGCTACTCATTCACCTAAAATTAGGAAAAATAAACATAAAAGAAATGGAGGCTCCATGTGTTCATAGACTATGGTAGTGGGGTAAGAATAGGCAGCTTCTTTTACCAACCTACCCCACCCCCTGCAGCAACTCACAGCACTTCTTGCCTCCATCACCACCAGTGAGGAAAAAGGTACTAAGAGATCATGGGTTTTCCCTTCTGTATTTAAACTCAATTTCTGTTCAAATGTGAGCTAGCTTTAGAGTCAGGAAGACTCCAAGTTTAAGTCCTGACTCTTATGTATACTGGCTCGGTGATCCTGGTCAAGTTAGTTGATTTTTCAGTGCCTCAAGGCAACTCACTAAGGCTAAAAATTGCAGATTAGGTACTCATCTACACTTGTAGAGGAAGTCCCTCGCTGGGAGCTCCCTACACCAATGAAATCATGAGTTCCTCCTCCCTCCACCCCTCCCCAAAAAAAGTTACACACATATATACATATATTATAATTACAAGTAAATACATGAAAAGGCATCAAATGCTTACTGTGTGCAAAGCATAGCTCTAAGAAAAGCATGACAGTCCCTGCTCTCAGGAAGTTCTAATTCTAATTGGGGAAATATCACATGTAGGTTTAGGTTGTAAGCCAAATGGAAAGGTCCAAAGATTTTTAGGGTACAGAAGTAAAACAAATCGTAATCCATCTTTTGAAAAATCTTTTCTTTTTTAATATTTTTTTTGGGGGGTGAGGCAATTGGGGTTAAGTGACTTGCCCAGGGTCACACGGCTAGTAAGTTTCAAGTGTCTGAGGCCAAATTTGAACTCAGGTACTCCTGACTCTAAGGCCAGAGCTCTATCTACTGTGCCACCTAGCTGCCCCTGAAACATCATTTCCGTTAACAAAATCATAATCTGTCTCTGATGTTAAACCATTTGACAGTGCCAGGGACTTTGATAGTGAGAACTTACTTTTCCAAGTCATAAGTAGTTATAATTGATGTTTCTATGTTATACTATGATTGAAAAAGTACTTTATACACAATCAAACCATTTGATCTTGACAATAGCCCTATGCAGTAGACAGTGCAAAGTATTATTTCCATTTTTCCATGAGAAAATTAAAGTGTAAAGATGTTAAGTAGTAGAGCACAGGAAGACCTGAGTTCAAATCTGGCCTGGACACTTATTAGCTGTGTAACCCTAGACAAGTCACTTACTTCTGTTTGTCTCAGTTTCCTTGACTGTGAAATGGGGATAATAAAAGCACTTACTCTGCAGTGTTGTAAGGACCAAATAAGATAATATTTGTGACAAGTGCTTGGTACATTGCCTGGCACATAGTAAGAGTTATAGAAATGCTTGTTTTCTTACCCTTCCCTTTTCCAGTATCGTATACCTCATAAGTGACTATGCCTAGACCAGATTTTTGACTCTCAAGTCCAATGACCTTTCCAGTACAATATGGAGAAGAATTCTGGGAAGCAAGGTGACTTAGTTTTCAACAGTTATAGAGTTATAGCATATCACAAGTAGACAGGACCTTAGAGGGTATTCAGTCTAATTTCCTTATTTTATTTCTCCTGTTTCATGATCAATTAGCTAATGATTGTGTGATTTCTTGTTTTTGTTTTTAGGCAAGTGAAAACAAGGAGTGCAGACTAAGTTTCTTCTATCCTTGGTGCCAAGGGGTAGACCTTGAAATTGAGGGATTTGCTGGGGAAAGATTTTTAGAAACATTACACTTTCCCCGAAGAGGTGATGTAGCATCATGTTTAACATATTTTTTTGATTTCTCATCACCCTCAAAACTAAATTTTGTGTGCACACAAATACGCAAATAGATTTTCTTTCATTTTTATCTTCCTAGGAAAAGAAGGGACCACTGAAGAAAATTTATCCTGCCAGGTTCATGATGCAAATCTCATGGACTGCAAATGGACAGTGAGAGAAACTCCAAGAGATATCCAGTATCAATTTTTTTACTCACAATACCCAAAGTAGGTTTTGGTCTTAAAGGGAAACCCCTTTATAATTCTGTCATACTAAAAGGTTTTTGGATCTTTCATAGAAATACTTTGCTTTTTCAAGGACTTTTGTGGATAAAGAATGTCCAGAATACAAGACAGATTCTGAAGGAAGACATGTTGGATGTCATTTTGATAACCTCTCAGGATTCAGAGACCCTGGAGAATATCACTTCCTAGTAACTGGAACCAGCAGTGGAAGGGAAGTCCAGTGTAGTGATAAGTACATTAAACTAAGTAAAATTGGTAAGAATAATTTATGTTTGTTACACATTCATGCTAGTGAGACATGGGTCATGTTTTTATTTGTAGTGATTGAATGAATGGTTTGGCTCTATAGCATCTCATAAAATGTACCTCAAGTGCCTCTTCTACCGGCCTGTTCTTCCTACAACTGAGATACTATATGTCTTCCTCATCGATACAATGTTTCTTTTTTTATTTAACAAAGTCTGTATTGATAGTTTTTACTTCTACATCACCTTGACTACCAAATATCTTTTCCCCTCCCCCTTGCCAAAGAACCATCTCCTGTACCAAAGATTTTAAAAGACAGGGGGAAAAAGTAGTTCAGCAAAAACTAACCAACACGACTAATGTTGTTGTTCAGTAGTGTCAGTCCTGTCCAACTCCTGTGATCCCATTTGGGGTTTTCTTGGCAAAGATACTGGAGCATTTCCTTCTCCAGCTCATTTCACAAATGAGGAAACTGAGGCAAGCAGGGTTACATGACTTGCCAAGGTCACCCGGCTAGGAAGAGTCTGAGGTCAAATTTGAACTAAGGGAAATGAGTCTTCCAACTCCAGTCCTGGCGCTCTATCCACTGCACCATCTAGCTGCCCAATACAACTAACAGATCATCTGTTTTGGACAGTACATTCAGTATTCCACACCCATAGTTTCTTACCTCTGCAAATTTGGGAAAGAAGTTCATTTTCCTTTATCTTTTTCAGAGATGAATATGGTCGTTATAATTGCATGATGTTGCTGTTGTTGTTTCCATTTACATTGTTGTAGTTAGTGGGCATATTACTGATTCTGCTTCCTTCACTTGATGTCACTTCCATTCATATACATCTTTCATGTGTATTCTTCGTAGTCTTATGGTTCAGTAATATTCCATTTCATTCATGCACCAGTATAACCATTCCCCAATCAGTGAGTATCTACTTCGTTTCCAGCACTTTACTACTACAAAAGGTACTGCTATAAATAATTTGGTGTATGTGGGACTTTTTTTTCCATCTTGGGGTATATGTGTACCAGTGGGACACTTTTTAGCAGGGAGGAAAATGGCAAAAAGCATGAAGGATAAAGCTGAAAACATGAGAAAATCAGTCAGTCAACAGGCATTTTTTTTATTATTAATTTATTTTTAGTTTTCAGCATTCATTTCCACAAGATTTTGAGTTTCAAATTTTCTCCCCATCTCATCCCTCCCCCACCCCAAGACAGTGTGCATTCTGAATACCCCTTCCCCCAATCTGCTCTCCTTTCTATCACCCCCTCCTTCTGTTATCCCCTTCCCCTTCTATTTTCCTGTAGGGAAGGATAGATTTCTATACCCCGTTGCCTGTATCTTATTTCCCAGTTACATGTAAAAATAACTTTTAACATTTGTTTTTAAAACTTTGGGTTCCAAATTCTCTCCCTTCCTCCTTCCCCATCCACCCTCACTGAGAAGGCAATCAACTCGATACAGGTTATACATGTGTAGTCATGCAAAACACTTCTATAATAGTCATGTTGTGAAAAACTAACTATATTTCCCTTCATCCTATTCTGTCCCCCCTACCCCTCCCCCATTTATTCTATTTTCTCCTTTGACCCTGTCCCTCCTCAAAAGTATTTGCTTCTGTTTACCCCCTCCCCCAATCTGCCCTCCCTTCTATCATCTCCCCTTCTCTTATCCTTTTCCCCCATTTTTCCATAGGATAAGATAGATAACAAGAATTTATTTTTAAGTACCTTCTAGATGCCAGGCACTTCTTCCACCAATGCAAATTAGCAATTCATTTCTAACTTGTAGTCTTTGAATCTCTTTAGGGAGATTAGAAAGTTCCCTGGGGCACTGACAGGTTAAATAACTTGCCTGTGGTCACACTGAGGGGCAGCTAGGTGTAGGAAATAGAGACCAGGTCTGGAGACTGGAAGGTCTGAATTCAAATTTGACCTTAGGCATTTGCTAGCTGTGTGAACCTGGGCAAGTCACTTAACCCCTATTTGCTTCAGTTTCTCATCTGTAAAATAGGGACACATTGAAGAAGGAAATGGTAAACCACTCCACTATCTTTGCCAAGAAAACCCTGTGGACACAACTGAACAACAACAATGGTCACATCACTAGAGAATAAGGTCCTAGAAACAACCCCAAACATTTATTAAGCACCTAGTACACAACACTAGGTACTGAAGACACAAAGAAAAAAAAAACAGCCCCTACCCTCAAGGAGTTAAGTGTTGGAAATATAAAGAAAGGCTTAAAACTGTCCCTGCTCTTAAGTTGTTCACAGTCTAGTGGGGAAGACTACATGAAAACAACTATGTACAAACAAGATACATACAGGATAAATTGGAAATAATAAACAGAAGGAAGGGCATATCATTAGGAAAGACTAAGAAAGACTCAAAGCCTTCTGTTTCCAGTCTTCTTACATCTTACTCCCCACCTCTATGGACTCTGGAATCCAATAACACTGGTCTTCTTCCTGTTCTTCATGTAAGACACTCTATCTCCTACTTCTATGCATTTTCCGTGACTGTTCCCATGCCTGGAATTCTACTAATCTACTAATCCACCTCTAGGGTTCCCTAGCTTTCTTCAAGTCACAGCTGAAATCCCATCATCTAAAAGAATTCTTTCCCAATTTCCTTTAATGGTAGGGTCTTTCCTTTAATGAAATAAAGGACTTTCAAGCATTCCTGATGAAAAGACCAGGGCTTAAACAAAAAAAAAAAAAGTAGGAAAGAAAGAAAGAAAAGACCAGAGCTGAGTAGAAAATTTGACATACAAACATAGGACTCAAAAGTAGCATAAAAAGATAAACATGAGTGAGAAATCATAAGGGACTAAACAAGATTAAATTGTTTGCATTCTTACACGTGGAGATGATAAATGTAACCCCTCAGAACCGTATCATCACAAAGGGTCTTAAAGTCTAACTAGAACGAGAGCCCAGATGTAATTTGGTTATGTTTGAATGCTCTCAAAAGAAGAATGGAAGGGTAAAGAAGAGAAATACACTGGGAGAGGAGAAAAGGGAGAGGAAAATAGGGAAAAATCATCTCACATAGATAGAGTGCACAAAAGAAGAGTTTATACAGGAAAGGGAACACTTGGAAGGTGCAGGAGACACTTGAATCTCACTCTCATCTGAATCAGTTAAAGGAGGGAAGAATACACATAGAAATAGTTGAGTACAGAAATTCATCTTATCCAACAGAGTTAAGAAGGAAAGGAGTTCAGGGGGTGGAAATAAGAGAGAGGGTATATTATGGGAGGCAGTAATCAGAAGAAAAACAGAAAATGTTCTACTTTTCAAGTACAGAAATCCAGATATGATTTAGCTAGATTTTAGTAAAGAATTTGTCAAAGTCACACAATATGTGAGATAGATTGTGGTACAATATGTTATATTCAGAGCTGATTGAATGGCCAGAACCAAAGAATAGTCAAGTTCATTGTTTAATGTCAAATTGGAAGTAGATTTCCAGTGTAGCACTCTAGGTATCTGTACTTGACCTGGTTCTATTTAATATGTTTACCCATGACTTAGGTAAAATGGTGCACTGGAGCCAGCTACTAACTGGCTCGTGAGAAAGATTGTTAAATGTTTAGTGTGCATATTTACACTTCAGAAAACAGCAAATGCTGAAAGATAGAATCATTCAATCATTTCCTGGTGAAATCGAGACTTGATTTATTATTTTGTTGTCTAGGCTTAAGAAAGTAAGGGAGGAATTCTTAATAACTTTTAATAATACAGTTTAAACTTAAAACTATACATCACCCTCCCCTCCCAAGAGGGCTGGTTGTTAAACATTTATAAGCACACCCTTTCATAAATGGCTTATTCATATAATTTGTGGGTGACCCAAAGCTGGGAGGAATATTTTTTTCCCTTGAGCTGGAAGGGACCTAGATCTTATTTTTAATTAATTAATTATTTTATTTTCAGTTTTCAACATTCACTTTTATAAGATTTTGAATTCTAAATTTTCCCCCCTTTCTTCTCCCCCTTCCCTAAGACTGTATGCAATCTAATATAGGCTATACATATACAATCACATCAAACATATTTCCACATTAGTCATGTTGTGAAAGAAGAATCAGAACAAAAGGGAAAAATCATGAGAAAGAAAAAAACAAAAAAGAGAGAGGAAACAGTATGCTTCGATCTGCTTTCAGATTCCATAGTTCTTTCTCTGGATGTGGATAGCATTTTTCATCATGAGTCTTTTGGAATTGTCTTAGATCATTGTATTTATGCACACTGTATTTATGCATTGTATTTATGTACATTCTACCCCAAGAATCATAGCTACTATGAAAAGAAGATAGATGACATGTATAGCCTGCATCAAGTGGCTTGCTTTCTCAATGAGGGTGGGTGGGGAGGGAAGAAGGGAGAAAATTTCAAACCCAAAGTTTTAAAAACAAATGTTAAAAATTGTTTTCACATGCAGCTGGGAAATAAGATATACAGGCAATGGGATGCAGAAATCTATCCTTCCCTATAAGAAAATAGAAGGGGAAGTGATAAGAGAAGGGGAGGTGATAGAAAGGAGGACAGATTAGGAGAAGGCATATTCAGAATGCACATTGTCTTTGGGTAGGGGTAGGGTCAAGATGGTGAGAAAATTTGGAACTCAAAATCTTGTGGAAGTCAATGTTGAAAACTAAAAGTAAATAACTTAAAAAAAAGAAGATAGATGGCAAATAGAGCTGGGGGGTAAAACTAGGCAACAGAGAGGAAGAGATATGGGATTTTGCCTGAGAAAATGATCTGAGGGTTTTCATGGACTGAAATGAGAAGAAAGTTTGATATAACAGTCAGAAAGCTAAAAGAATCATAAAATGCTTTGAGATGCATAATATCTAGGACTAGAGAGATGATAGTTCAGTTGAATTCCACCCTGGTTAGACCAATCTACATTTGTGTTTAATTTGGAGCATCATGTTTTAGGAAAGATATTCAATAGCTGGATAGCATCTAGAGAAGAGTGACTAGGATAGTGCAGGATCTTGAAAATGAAACCGTATGAAAATCAGTTAAAGGAATTGGGGATGTTTAGTTGAGAGAAAAGAAGAATTGGCTACCCAAGACATAATAGCTGTCTTTGAGTATTCAAAATGCTAGAACATTAGAGGGAATTATTCTGCTTGGTTGGAACAAGAATTAGTTGGTCAGAATTAGGAGCAATGGATGAAGGCTTCAAAGAGATTAATTTGAGGGAAAAAATATGTACAATTACAGTCCTCCCTCATATCACTGGACTTTGGAGTTAAATGATATCAATCTGTATAGATGGAGTGATGGTGTTTCACTGTTCCTTAATGATGAGAACACCTCAAGCTAAATGGCTTGGTGAAATGTTGAATCCCCCTGCCAGTTCAGTTCAACAAGCATTTTTTAACAACTACTATGTGTATGGCGCTTTCCTAAGGCTGAAAATTTTTATTGGACCTGCACTCCCAATGAGGAAACTCCTTCACTAATACAAATTAGCAATATATATGTAACCTGTAGTCTTAGAAAGTTCCTTAAGGCACTGAAAAATTAAATCTTTTGTTTACAGTCACATCTCTAGAGTGAGGTGGTAGAATCACCAGGCATTTATTAAGCACCTGCTATATGCTAGGCACAACACTATTTATTGGAATCACAAAGACAAAAACAAAATAGCTCCTGCCGTAAGGAATTTAGGTTCTATTATTGGTTATACAAAATGAACACAGATAAGTAAAGTCAAAATGGATAGAAAGTAATTTTGGTGTGGGGGACAGCACTCATCACTGAGGAGATCAGGGAAGGCCCCACATAGAAGGTGACACCTGAGTTGAGCCTTGAAAGAAGCTAGAAATTCTAAGAGGCAGAAGTGAAGAGGGAAAGCACTCCAAACTTGGCAGTCATACATAATGTTGGTCAAAGTAAATTTTCTGGACCTCAGTTTCCTCATGTGTCAGATGAGGTGGTTAGACCAGAATGACTTCTGTCATAGAATTTGTCCAAGAATTTGGAACTCAAAGTTTTAAAAATAAATATTAAAAATTGTTTTTACATGTAACTGAGGAAAAATAAAATACTAAATAAATACAAAAATAAATAAATATATTTTTTTAAAGTGCTCTTCTCTTAATGCTGAAACATTAGAGGAAGATCAGACATGTTTTGCCTGGCCTGAGAGAGAACTAGGAGTAGTAGATGAAAAATTAAAAAAGGCAAATTAAGGATTGAGATAAGGTAAAACTTCCTAATAATTAAGTTTAGCTGAAAGTGGAATGGGCCTTCTCAATAGCTGGTGGGGTGGTTTTCTCATACTGGAAGTCTTAAGCAGGTGCAATATTTTGTAGATCAGTTCAAGGATTTTGTAAAAGAGAATCTTGTTCAGCTAAACATTAGAGTGATTGGTCTCTGAAGTCCCTTCTATGATTCTATGATTCTGGTAGCCAGATAATCAGGTTTTATCTTGGAATTAGAAATAGTCTTTGGCAATACAATGATCCAAGATGATTCCAAAAGACTTGTGATGGAAAATGCTAACCATATCCAAAGAAAGAGCTATGGAGTCTGAATGTAGACTGAAGCATACTATTTTCACTTTTTTGTTTTTTTTTTTCTTTCTTATGGTTTTTCTCTTTCATTCTGATTCTTCTTTCACAACATGACTAATGTAGAAATATTTACATGATTGTACATGTATAACCCATATCACATTGTTTGCTGTCTTGGGGAGAATGGAAGGGAGGGGGGAGGGAGGGGAGGAAGAAAAATTTGGAACTCAAAATTTAAAAAAATAAATGTTGAAAACTATCTTTACATGTAATTGAAAAAAAATAAAATACTATTAAGGGGGAAGGAAAGAAATAGTCTGTGGAAAATATAGATAGTTGCAGGGCAGCTAGGTGGCACAGTGGATAGAGCACCAGCCCTGAAGTCAGGAGGACCTGAGTTCAAATCTGACCTCAGACCAAACATTTGACACTTACTAGCTGTGTGACCCTGGGCAAGTCACTTAACCTCAATTGCCTTAAAAAAAAAAATACAGATAGTTGTGAGTAGAGACTGTGAATCCAAGAAGGAGGAAAACTTTTGATATTCTACATCCAAAAGATATGGGTTTTATTCCAACTAAGTTGGGTTTTATAACAATTGGTTAAGTGAGAGGAGAGAATGGCAAAAAATGATTTGTCCAAAGAAGAGTGGGACAGGTTAAGTTTCATGTTGAGAGCTTCCAGAGATGGGTTTGGTGACTCAGAATAATATTGCAGGTCTGGGTTTGTCAGTGCATAGAAATCTCTATCATCATTTGTTGTCATCATGCATGACGTACACTAGTCAGATAAGGCATCTTAATCACAGGTGAGAGAGGGATAAGGAAAAAAACTTCAATAGAAACAGCCAGAGTAGCTGGTAATATAAGGTATAATTACTTAATACCATGAACATTCTATCCACTTTTTTTGCTTTTTTTTTTGCTTTTTTTTTTTTAACCCAGCATGCCCATGATTGGTACATTAGGAAAGCACAACAGAGTAGATTGTTAATTTCAAGTATGTGACCATTCTCTCTCACCTCTACCCTACTATACTTGTATGTTTTCTGAAACTGACAAACATCAACAAATATGGGCACTAAAACAGTTTCCCTGTTCATTTTGAATTCTTGGAATACTTGGTTTCCTTCAATTCAGTTTTTTTCTTTGTTTGTTTTGTTTTTAGGTAATCAGGGTTAAGTGACTTGCCCAGGGTCACAGTCAGTGTCTGAGGCCAGATTTTAATTCAGGCGCTCCTGACTCCAGGGCCAGTGCTCTATCCACTGTACCACCTAGCTGCCCCTGCTTCAACTCATTTGTAAAGTCACCTTCTGCAGGAGGCATTTTCCATTCGGCCAGTTGCTAATGCCTTCCCATTTAAGAGGAATAATAAGATAACTTCTCTCTGTCTGTCTCTCCCCCTCCCTCCTTGTGTGTGTGTGTGTGTGTGTGTGTGTGTGTGTGTGTGTGTGTGTGGTCTCTATTAGAATGTAAGCTTCTTGATGGCAGGGACTTTTGTAGTTTTTTCTATTTGCAGTGTTTAGCACAATGCCTGGAATGTAATAAGTACTTAATAAATGTATGTTGATTGATTCCTGGTTCTGTCTACTTCATTCTGCATTGGTTCATATAACTCTTTCCATGCTTCTCTACATTCTTCATGTTATTATTTTTTTTTATTTTTTGCAGCACAGGATTATATTCATGTGCCACAATTTATTTATACATCTCCCCAACTGATAGGCACCTACAGGATAGGCACTTAATAAGACTAGCCTACCATCCTGGCAGAGCCAGCCAAACCCAGGCTGGGTTTTACATGTACAACAGCATATCCTAGGATCAGGACAAATGGCTGAAACCTAGGATGTACTTTGTTTTGAATTGTACCTTTCTCCATGGAATCTAAAAAACAGTTTTGTGTGTGTTTGCATCCCACCCACTGTTAAACCTGAATCTTCCTCTCTTGATCATTTTGTTGTAGTATTTGTATATTTTGCTGAATATATTCTGTATATTTGTATGTTTGCTGAACATATATACTTATAGAAACACATATGTAATATATACACATACATACATAAGTTATATATAACTATGTGTAGTTATATAGTTTCACATAGATTATACTATGTAATAAATAGTATATTTGTACATATGAATACTATACATATAAGTACTATAAATAGTATATATGTACATATATATAATACTTTAACTCAACACCTAAACAATTAAATTATTTTTCTTCTACAATTATACAAGTTACAAAGAATGTACCAATTTTCATTGATAGAATGTATCACTGCAAATTCCCCATACCAATGAAATCACAGGACTAGTTCCTACCCCTAGTTACTGAGGCAAGTACATTTCCAAAGTATATGTAAGGAAAACATTGACTTCTCTATTATCCATCACAATGTTTATGTTTCTATTCCAGAAATATTTACACCACCAAATATCAACATAAACTGCACAAATCTTAGCTGTAGCATGCAGTGGCAGCTACCCAAAAGAAGAGAATTATGGGACACTAACTTTGAATATCAGCTTCAAATTCAAAAGGTAAATTTTTTTGTCACTTCTTAAATCATACTCCATGAAACTGTTCCCTATATTATGTGCGCTGAAAGATCCATTTCCCTCAACCTAACTTTCTTTCTGATCAGAGTAATTCTATTGCACCAAAACTTCCTCCAATCTGAACAACTTTCCCTTCTTTTCCTTGTTATTTTCTCCTCTCGAAGGTGCAAGGATGGTCTTCTGTCTTTTCTAAATGGAAACTAGCCATCAACAATGAGAAATTAATCTTTGGGCAATATGAAAGAATATCACAACAGGAAAAAAATAGTGCGATAGTTATTGTCACCTTAATAAATAACAGGACATAATCTGTCTTCACCATTTTGTAACCCATTTTCACTTCATTTACTCCAATCTTCTAGCCAAGGCCAACTTCTTTGCCCATGCCCTTGATTTCTCTCCTCTCCCCTATCCTATGGGATCTTGCCACTTCAATCATTCCTTATTTTTCTGTCATCATCAATCTCTCACTATCCACTGGCTCCTTCCCTGCCACCTACAAAAATGCTTAGGTCTTTCCAGGCCTTTAAAAAAATCCTTCACTTGAACCTGCCAAACTAACCTCCTACACCTTTTATTCCTTTCACAACCAAACTCCTAAAAGAGATGGTCTCATTTTCTCATTTTTTATTCATGTCATCCCTTTAATATCTGACTTCCAACCCCACCACTACACTGAAATTGTTCCCTCCAAAGTTGCCAATGATCTCTTAGTAGCCAAATCCAATGGCTTTTTCTGTGTCCTATTAATCTAGTTGACCTCTGCAACTTTTGACTTAGAGATTACCCTTTCCTCCAGGATGCTCTCCCCTCCATTTGTTTCTGTGATACTTCTTTCTCCTAATCCTTATCCTTCCTATCTGATCTCTCTTCAGTTTCTCTTGCTGAGTCATCACCCTTCTCCCAAATACCAAACACTGTTTTCTCAAGGTTCTCTTGTGTGTCCTCTTCCTTTCTCTCTTTCTATACCCTCTTTCTTGATCATATCACCAGCTCCCATGAGTTCAAATATCATTTCTATATATCTATGTCTCAAATTTATATATCTAGCCCCAATTATTCTCTGGAGTTAAAGTTCCATATTACTTACTTTCTACTAGACATCTCCACTTGAATGTTCTGTAAGCATCTCAAACTCAACGTTTCTAAAATGGAATTAATATTTTCCCCTCAAATCTTTCTCTCCTCCAAACTTCTCTACTTTTGTAGAGAGAATCCTTCTAGTCACCCAGAATTGCAGCCTCACAGTCATTCTTTACTTTTCTCTCTCTCCTTCCCCCAAATCCAATTAGTTGCCAAGTCTTTCCTGCCCCCACTACATTTGTCTCATCTATCCCCTTCCCTCTATTCATATAACCTCTATCTTAGTTTACCTTGTCCCTTTCACCTGGCCTATTGAAATAGCCTTCAAATTGGTCTTCTTCAATCTATGTTCCTCACTATTCCTGAATTGATATGGCTAACATACAAGTCTGACCATGCCACTCTCCTATTCAAAAATCTTCAGAGCATCCCTACCACCTCTATGATAAAATACAAAATTTCATTTAAAGCTCTACCTTGAGAAACAGTGTGTCAGAGGGGTGAAAGTGCTGGATTTCGAGTCAGAAAGACAAAATTCAAATCCTGCCTCTGACGTTTGTTAGCTGTGTGACTATGGGAGAATCACTTAATTTCTCTGAGCCTCAGTTTCCTCATCTGCAAAATGGAGTGGGGGTGGGCTGGGCTGAATGACCTCTAAAATCCCCTCCAGCTCTAAATCTATGATCCTGTGAGCCTAATAAGACACCCACTTACCTCTCCTTACTTCATATTGGTCTTCAAATTGCTCCTTTTATGTGTTCTCTATTTCAGTCCAACTGACCTATTTGCTGATCCAAATATACACACACAACATTCTACTCCTTCCTCTTGGGTCTTTGCTAAAGTCGTTTCCTCAAGTCTAGAATGTACTTCCCTCCACTCTGCCTAGTAAAATCTCCACTTTCTTCACAGCACATCTCAAGTGCCACCAGTCCTACCTGAGGCCTTTCCTAATTCCCCTATTTGTTGGCACTCTTTCCTTCTTGAAGTTGCTTTATATTCCTTTGTGTGTGTACTTTGTTCAAAATCACAAAACCTTATGGCAGCCCTATTTAGTGGTAGAAGAATTCAAGCCAAATTCCTGAGAGGGAATCCTTTGCAGGCTGAAGGGAAGAGAAGAGTTTCTTTATTTTTCGTTGTCCTCTCCCCATTCCCCCTAGCCAGCCATTTGATTTTGAGAGATTCGGAGGTCACCTTAGCAACCAGAAGTGGTAGCAGTTACCACCAGAACAGTTAGTAGCCAAAGAGTGAGGAAAGGCCTGAAGACAGATGTGTAAAGTCACCCAAAGATAGTGATTTTCAAGGAGTGAGACACTTTGTGACAGAGAAAAGTGCTGACTGGGAGCTCTTTAAAGGAAGGGATCCTTAGAGGCTAATAGAGAGTTACACCTAAGGAGAACTTCATGATAACTTTATGACAAGGGGACAAAAATTTCCACTAATCAGGAGTTGTGGGTGACCCCTTTTGTCACCATGTACTCTACACATTCTTCACTACCATTATACTTTACATTTAAGCCCATTCTTTTCGAGGGAAAATGTGCCCTAGACTTCTTTTTTGGGGGGGAGGGGGTACCAAATGTTTTATACTAGCCATTTTTTTTTTGGTGAGGCAATTGGGGTTAAGTGACTTGCCCAGGGTCCCACAGCTAATAAGTGTCAAGTATCTGAGACTGGATTTGAACTCAGGTTCTCCTGACTTCAGGGTCAGTGCTCTATCTACTGTGCCACCTAGATGCCCTATACTAACCATTCTTAACCATCTCAGTAAATATGTTTTTTAAAAGTTCATTAAATTCTAAATGACTGATAATCAAAGGGAAGTACATAGGTAAAGGTTTGTCTATCAAGATTAACCCTGGAACCCTGAGAATCAGAATAATCTGAACTTCTGGGGACCCCATAGTAGGAATAATACATTAACTTAGCATGAGCAACTCCATTTTATTTTAGGCTTCCATTTTGTAATTAAACAGTTGCTATGTAAGTTGTTTTTCTATAATAAGATAAGCACTTGTATATAGTTTCATGTTTCAATGATTGTTTGTATGTGTGTCCCCCAAATCTAGTAAACAACTGATAAACATGGTAATGACATTAAGAAACTAAACCTTGGTTGGTAGTTTCCATTCCTCATAAGATTAATTAATTGATCACCAATCAGAACTTAATATAACTGATAAATGTCTTTAGACAGACCTATAAAAACCCACTGGAGACAATAGCCATCAATCTGCTTCTGGATGGCCAATAGAACTGATTCCTAAATTCCCCAGAGACTCAAGCATTCCATGTTCACTAGCATGAACTCATACTTAGCAGAACACTACCTTGAAAGGAGACATAGAACTCGGCAGAGGGAAACTTTGGCCTGAATACTGGTAAAGTACATGTTTACCAGGATCTTTAGCAATCAGGTTGATGGTTTGTCCCTATAGGGGTTAATGTTTATATTGTTGAGTAGATAATTACATTCAGTTGTTTAATAAACAGTGATGAAATGCACTGTGAGTGTAAATTTATTTTAGTCTTTCCATTGCCTTAGTATATGTAATAGTAAATTGGTTTGGCATGTGCACCATGCATTATAGACGCCAAACCACAGTATGAGTGACAGTTGGGGAAGTGAACCCAGAGGGACTGCTACAAATACAATTGTGCCCTGACTACTCAGGACCAGCAACACATGTATGGTATATGAAGGTCATGCTATAAAACAAAACTAGCCATTCAGGTCAGGCTTTCTAGGAATTAGATCTGCAACCCTAGCCTTGTTGGCACTGTGGTTTAACTCATCAAGCTAACCCAAGCCATAGCAATTTACTGAATTAGCACTAGGGCTCTTAGACTATTATTTTTATTCTGGAATTGTAATTTCATCAATGTAGAGAATATTAGCATGTGGAAACTCCTGCCCTAGATACAGATTAGCGACGCCCCTTTAATGAAGTATTAGAGAGTTGCCTTAGGGGCACTGAGAGTTTAAGTGTTTTATCTATAGTCACAAGATCTGAATCTCCTTCACCCACACTGTTTCTTAGTGACTTTCAGAAACTCAGTCATTCAAAGACAAAAGTACCTTAAAAAGGTTATCATCTCAAGGCAACAGGCCTTTCTTACCTGTGAATGACCAGGGGACTCATTAACCAAGGAAGTTTCTTAATGCCATGCACAAAATAAGGACAGAATGTAAACCTGGGTCTAACCCTTCCAAATCACAGGAATTGATAAGTTTTCTTCTTCAGAAACTTAAAGTGACTTGTAGAGAGAGTCTATATAGAACAGCTCCTTGTGTATAAAACATAAGTTGGAGACCCTAGTAGAGAAGGAAACAAAAGAGCTGAAGGAATGCCTCTCTACTTTCTATATTAACACAAATAAAGAAGGATTTCTGGAAAGAGCAGAGGGGTTCCAAAGGGGATACATAGAAGAAAAAGAATCTCAAAAGTCAAAGTGGGAATCCTAACCTGTGATCAGGAAGTTGGAAGGTATCAAAATGTGGCAGAAGAAGGACCCATAAACCTTTGGAGCTCCAAATGGCCAACTTCACCCTCTATGGGACGAACTAAAGAAAATGAAGTTTTATTACTTCAAGGAATAATTCACAGATGCCACCATGAGAGAAATCATCTAGTACTCAGAGGAAGAAGTAGCAAAGAGTAGTGGTTGATAATTTTCCAAGTACACCAGTGTCTTGACCAGATAACCTAATTCTTCCTCAATGAAATTTTTTGTTACTACTACCATAATCAATTTTTCCTTACTGGTCAAATTTAGATCTAGAATTGTTTGTCTCACCTTTTAAAGAAAGAAATTTCCATTAAGTCAAGTTGTGCATTTGTCAAGTGCTTTGTTTTAGCAGAGAAAATGTGTGCTTGAAGACATCTTGATTGTTGAAGACTCCTTTTGCTACTTATGCCATATCTTTGTGGTGTGTTTGTGAGGTTTCTTGAACTTGTCATTCATTCCTTTGGTCCATATGGTCTGTAGCATAATCTAACCACATTAATTCTATTTGTTCTGTTGATCTTGACTTAAATGTTCTCTCTGCTTTGCTTCCTCTTTTTGGTTCAGGGATTTCCTTGTATGTCTAGGGGAATTGGGATAAGAATTGAACCTAAGATCCTAACTTCCTTTGGTTCCTTCAAGTCCAAGATAAAAATAAATCTCACCTTCTACATGAAGCTTTTCCCAATCCGCCTTAATGCTAGTGCCTTCCATCTTTTGATTTTCTCCAGTTTATCCTGAATATGAATTTTTTTTCTACACAATTGTTTTCATGTAGTCTTTCCCATTAGACTGTGAGCTCCTTGAGAGCAGAGACTGACTTTTACTTTTCCTTATCTACGCAGCCCTCAGCACAGGACCTGGCACATAGAAGGTGTTTAACAAAAGCTTATTGTCTAATTAACTGATTTCATTGGCCCAAGGAACTCCCAGATAAGGAAAGGCCATTTACTAATACAGGTTGACACCTTTTCCAAAACTTATAATTTTAGAGAATTGCTTACTTTTATTTACTTTTCCTTTTGAATAAGATACACCTTTCCATAATAATAATAGCTTTAATGTTTGCAAAGCTTTTTATATGTATTATCTCATTGCTTCTCACACATTTATAGATACAAACACTTGAGGTCATGGGTTTCATTGTGGTCCCTCTTTTTCCAAGTTATCTTCTATGAATGACTGGTCTTCTTCACTGATATTCTTCTTCTTCTACAGTACCTATAAATCTGGGTGGCATCTGACTTGGTGGATAAGTACTGGCACCATTCTTCTTTCTCTTCCTCTCTTGTCTAAAGACATAAATAGCATGATAATCAAAATTTTAGATGACATGACATGATCATGTTGGATAACAGAGGCAGAATCCAAAAAATCTCATAGTCTAAAAATGTGGGTTGAATCTAATAAGATGAAATTTATAAGGATCACTGTAACATTCTATATTTGGGTTCAGATTCTCAACTGCAGAAGTATATAGGGTATGGGAAGTATATCTAACAACAGTTCATGTGAGGAAAAAAAATAGGTCTTAGTAGACATGTCACAAGCTCAATGAAAAAGCAACATGAATGAAAAACAAAACAAAAAAATGCCAACAAATTCAATCTTAGGTTACACTAATAGAGGAATAGTTTCCAGAATGACTCATTATCAAATCAGATCTAGAGCATTGTGTCAAAAATTAAAAGACTCTTTCCAAAAGGACTCTGATAAACTGAATTATCCAGAGGATATTGACTAAGATAGGGAAGGGGATGCTGAACATGACTAGGGAAGGTTGGCTGAAGAGATTGGACACGTAAAACACAAAGAAAATTCAAGGGCAATGTGCTAGCTGCCTTCTAGAATTTCCTAGATTGATGATAACATTTAGAGCTGGAAGAATACTGTCAAGAGGAAGAAGGATTTGACTTGTTCTGTTTGGGTCAAGAGGCCCCAAGTACAGTGGATAAAATAGGTGGAAATCCCTGTTGAAGAAAACAATTGACCCTCGAATTTTAGCCAAATCTGTCATTACATTTTTATTAATGTATCAACATACTGTTGGGAAGGAAGATATAGCTAGATATAGATATACTTCCCATATAGAATGGATAGAGTGCTGGCCCTGGAGTCAGGAGGACTTGTGTTCAAATCCTGACTCAGACATTAGCTGTGTTACCCTCTGGCATGATTTATGATTCCCTTGACAATGCAAAGAAAAATTAACCAAAGCATAGACTTGCAAGGCATGGCCTATATGAGAAGAAAAAGACATCAAGAAAACAGTGAAAGGAATGCAAGAACAGAATGAGGAAAGTCAGGGGTACTGCAAAAGCAAATGTTGGTACCGGCAAAAAGACAGAATAAAAAACACTATGGATGATGTTTATCTGTGAAGATAATTTTTCATCAGAGCATAAATAAAGTATGTAAAAACTAGAAAAAAACTAAAAAGAAAAAAGAAAAAAATGGGGAAAGATAGTATAGTCAAATCATTTTAATCCACTTTGGGATTGGCTGCAATCATCCACAGGAAGTCGTAGCTTTAGAATTTTTTCCCATACAGCCTACCATATTTTCTCATTTGCATTAGAGATTGTATTGCCTTTCCTGGAAATAAGGGAGGAAATCAAGAAGGCCATTTCTCAGGGGGATTAGAATTCAAGACACTTACTTGATTTTGCTTTTTTTTGTTGTTTTTACAGGTTGCTAACAAGAATATCTTAGAATCAGAAGTGAGTATTACTTTCTCTAACATTACTAAACTTTTGACTCCAAAAGCAAATACTGTGTTGAAGAGTAGCAAATCTTTCATAGCTGTCTTGTTTCTACTGATACAACCAATTAATTTCATTTATTTAGCATTATTATTTAGAAAATTGGGTCAAAATGAAGTTGGGCTCTTCTGGATAGCCACAGCTGGGTAGATGGAAAACTACCCTTGAGGGATTTCACTTTCTCAGGATAACACAATAAGTCAAAGACTTAAATTGATGCTAGACCTCCATCACTATGTTTTGACTAACTGAACTCTTATCTACTCTTTTTTATGGTTTTATGGTTACTGGGTAAGTATATACTGAATAAGTTCTCTGTGGTCTGATGAGTAGGTTGTTAAGATGACATTGACATACAATTGCCTTTTTAAAAATCCTGATTTCACTGTAGAGAACCCCTCCATTTTTTTAAGAATGAAAAAAAAAATTTACTTATTACAGCCTTAGAGTTGCCTAAAAAGTTAATTAATCTGTCCAGGGTCATACAACCAGTAGGCAAACAGAGTTAAGGCTTAAACCTAGATCTTCCTGACTCTAATTCTGATGTACTATTCCATCTTTTCACTTTCCATTTACACTTAGAAAAATGAAAGATAACTTTGGATCGAAGCATATAGTATCTTCATCTGCTTTAATACAGTCCAAGAATGTAATAGCAAATAAAAAATGACACCTCATGCTCTCCCAGCTGGTAAGCAACTCACTAGAAGTTACTTAGGCACCTTCAAAATGTGCATTAACTCAAATTAACCACCAGGGCATGACTACAGAATTGAAAATTCTAGGTACCTTCATGCAAGAAGAAAATCAAGTCCAAAGTCAATATTGTGTTCATCTAAGGGGGTGTTCGTTATTGAAGCTCTAAACTGCCATTATTATAAGGCCTTCTAAACTTGGCTTAGGTCCTATGAGCCTAATAATTAATAATACTTATAGGAGACTTCCATGAATTAATTTCCTTCAGTAAAACCTTAAGTGAGAAGTTAATTATAAAAATATTTATTCTATTTGGTACTTAATTGGAGAATAAAAATTTAAATTAATTTTTAAAGAAGTTAATTGTCCCTTTATCTTACCCTTGAATCTTCTAGAGGTCATCTTTATGTTTACTAACTTCTCATAAGGGAATTTTATATCCAATCTTGGTCTCTGGTACACTCAATGGGATGCTGATAAATATTTAACAGCTGGCTCCCTGGAGGTAGGGGAGGGAATTTATACACATGACACATTTTTCACTTTTAAATTTAGTCTGAATAAATTAGAGAGAGAGAGATGATAATGGAAGGTTAAAATGAATCATTTTAATTCCGTAAAGCTTTTGCACAAACAAAATCAATGCAGCCCAAATTAGAAGGAAAACAGGAATGGCAGGAGGGGGAAGAGATTCACAGTAAGTTTCTCTGATAGAGGTCTCATTTCTCAAATAGATGGGGAACTGAGCCAAATTTATAAAAATAAGAGCCATTCCCAAATTGAGAAATGGTCAAAGGATATAAACAAGCAGGTTTTTTTTTTAATTTAATATTTTTGTTACATTTTAAGTTCCAAACTGTCTCCTTCTTTCCCTCTTCACCTCACACTAAAGAAAACAACCATTTCACACACACACACTCCCATGTATGTGTGTATAATATGTAAAACCATGCTATGAGTACTAATATTTATCAGTTCTTTCTCTGGAAGTGAATATCATCTTCTTTCATAGATCCCTCATAATTAATTTGAGTATTTACAATATTCAGAATGACTTAGTTCCTCACAATTATTGTTCAAACAATATTGCTGTTACTGTATACAACATTCTCTTGGTTCTGCTCATTTCACTCTTCATTATTTCATGCAAATTTTTCCATGTTTTTTCTAAAAATCAACCTGCTCATCATGTCTTACAGCACAGCAGTATTCCATCATAATCATATACCACAACTTATTTAACCATTACCCAAGTGATGGGGATCCCCTCAATTTCCAGTTCTATGCCACCATAAAGAGAGCTGCTACAAATATTTTAGAACATATAGGTTCTCTTTCTTTTTCCCTGATCACCTTGGGAAACAAACTTAATAGTAGTATTGCTGGACCAAAGGGTATCCATAGTTTTACAGCTCTTTAGGTATAAATCCAACTTGTTCTCCAGAATGGTTGACCTAGCTCACAACTCCACCAACAATGCATTAGGGTCTCAATTTTTTGACATCCTCTCCAACATTTGTCATTTCCCCCTTCTATCATTTTAGCCAATCTGATAGGTGTGAAATGATATCTCAAAGTTGTTTTAATTTTCATTTCTCTAATCAATAATGATTTAGAGCATTTTTTATATAAGCATATGTAACTGATTTCTTCATCAAAAAGCTGCATGTTTATATCTTTTGACCATTTATCAATTGGGAATGACCAATATCCTTATACATTTGACAAAGTTCTCTATATATTTGAGATATGAGGCCTTTATCTGAGAAACTGTCAATAAAATTGTTCCCAGTTTTCTGTTTTCCTTCTAATCTTGGCTATCTTGGTTTTATTTGTACAAATCTTTTTTGATTTAATGTAATCAAAATTATTGATTTTGCAACTCATGATGCTCTCTCTATCTCTTATTATTCATAAATTCTTCTCCTATCCATAGGTTTGATAGGTAATATGTTCCATGTTCTTCTAACTTATGAGATCTCCCTTTATAGCTAGATAATGTATCCATCTTGACGTTATCACTGTAAATGGTATAAGGTATTGGTCTATACCCAATTTCTGCCAGACTGCTTTTTGGTTTTCCCAACAATTTTTACAAAATCATGAATTACTATCCCCAAAGCTTAAATCTTTACATTTGTCAAACACAAAGTTACTATAATGATTTGCTATGGTGTATTGTATGTCTATTCTGTTCTACTGATTCATCTTTCTATTTCTTAGCCAGTACCAGATAGTTTGATAATTACCATCTTATAATATACTTTAAAATCTGGTACTGCTAAACCTCTTGCTTTCACATTTTTTTCATTAATTCCTTTGATATTATTGACCTTTTCTTCTTCTAAATGAATCCTGTTCTTCTTCTTCCAAATGAATTTTGTTCTTATTTTTTCTAGCTCAATAACATATTTTCTTGATAATTTAATTTGAGATGACATTGAATAAGTAGATCAATCTAGGTAGAATTGTTATTTTTATTATATTGGCTCTACCTACCCATGAACAATTAATATTTTTCCAATTATTTAAATCTGACTATAAAAAGTGTTTTATAATTGAAGTGAAATATAGTGAAGTGACCTGCCTAAAGTCAAACATAAGTAGAAAGTAGGATCAGAATTTGAACTCAGGACTTCTGACCCCAAACACAATGTATTTTCCATTGTACCATGTTTCAAAATTGTGTATCATTCTTCTAAGCACTAACTTCTTGAATGCAATTTAACCACATCCTTCCTGTGCAATAGGCTTTTTTTCTTGTAAATATACTTCCCCTTTGATATAATCTTTGGATTAAACCACTGATTTGTTCATTATTTTTCCTTCTTTATTTTGTTCTTATTTCTCCCACCCTCAAAGAACTGGGAACTCTACTTGTGACTGCTTCTGTTCTTTTATCATGGAAGTTCATGAAATTCCTAGATTTGTTTTAGCAGGCATATTCCTAGGCATTTTATGCTGCCTACAGTTATTTTAAATTAAATAGCTTTTATTATCTCTTCTTACAAGGTTTTGTTGGTGATGTATAGGAATGCTGATCATTTATGTGGGTTTATTTTTTATATTTATCCTGCTACTTTGCTAAAATTATTATTTCAACAGCTTTTTAGTTGAATTTCTAGTACTTTCCAAGTATATCATTATATCATTTGCAAAAAGAGATAGTTTTATTACCTCATTGCCCATTCTGATTCCTTCAATTTCTTTTTCTTTTCTCCTTGCTATTATTAACATTTCTAATACAGTATTGAATAATATTGGTGCTTATGGGCATCCTTGTTCTACTCCTGATTTTATTGGGAAGGCTTCTAGCTTATCCTCATTACAAATAATGCTTGCTGATAGTTTTAGATAGATGCTTCTGAAGAGGCATTTTTCAGAAGAAGAAATCAAAGCTATTAACAGTCACATAAAAATGCTCTAAATTACTATTTACTAGAAAAATTAAAATTAAAACATCTCTGAAGTACCATCTCACACCAATCAGACTAGCTAACATGAAAGAAAAGTAAAATGACAAATGCTGGGAGAGAGTGTGGAAAAATAGGTACACTAATGCTCTGTTGGTGGAGTTTTAAAATGGTCCAACTATTTTGGAGAATAACTTGGAACTATGCCCAAAGGGCTATAAAACTATGCATACCCTTTGCCCCAAAAAAGAATTGAAAATTGGTGAGATGCCTATCAAGTAAGGAATGGCTAAACAAGTTTTCATGTATGATTGTGATGGAATACTATTGTGCGATAAGAAATTATGAAGGAGACTCTTTTAGAAAAACAGTGAAGACTTACATGAGCTGATACAAAACTAAATGAGAACCAGGAGAACATTGTACATAGTAACAACAATATTGTAAAGATAATCAACTGTGAAAAACTTGGCTACACTGATCAATACAATGATTCATGACAATTCCAAAGGACTCATGATGGAAAATGCTATCCATCACCAGAGAGAGAACTGATGAACTCTGAGTGCAGATTAAAGCATATTTTTAAACTTTATTTTTCTTGCCTTTTATTTATTTGCTTGTTTTCTGTAACATGGGCATGACTTCATATGTATCATGGGTATCTTATTTCTTGCCTTCTCAATGGATGGGAGAGGGACTGGAGGAAAGGAGAGAATTTGGAAATGGAAAATAAAAACAAATTTAATTTGCATTTTTGACATTTTATCCATCACCTTTTTAAGTCTAGGCAGGCAACAAAGCAAAGAATCAGGACTTGACTTGTATAATTTGCTGATTTCTGAAATGTAAATGCTCACACTGAAAATTTAACAATTGACTCTCAACAAACAAACTAGAGCTGACTCCAGCACATTTGTGACCATATACTCCTCCTTCTAGAATCACAGGGCTCTTTATATATCTACTTCTAGCATCTAGAACACACATGTATTGTTGTCAGTGAGTATGCGGACAGAAATTTTAAAAATTATTTTGTTTTTAAGCGCCCTGTTACTATAGAAGCAACGAATTTTGACTACAGAATTACTGGTGGAAAATATACTGTGAAAATAAGAACAAGAAATTTGTTGAATAATGAGAATTGGAGTGAATGGAGTGAGCCTCAAGAATTTGGTAAGTGTGCTATTCTTTAATTCTAACACACATGTTGGGGAAGGGGAATTAGATTGGAATATCTCCCAGAGAGCTGACCATGGCCGCTTTGGCTCCATGGGAAGGGACATATGAAGCAGGTGTCACTTCACTATGCAACCAAAGTTCTCAAGCCCAGCACCATGGAAAGTGTTTTCATCTAAACCCTCATACAATGTTGGAGAAGCATCAGGGCTTATGGATAAAGCACTGGCCATAGAGTCAGGAATACCTGGGTTCAAATCCCACTTCTACACTTATTAGCCATGTGATCAAAGGCAAATCAATCTCTCTGAACCTCAGACAAATCTCTAAGACAATAAATTACACATGTGATCTTCTTCAAAGCTTTAGAGCTGAAAGGAACTTTAGAAAGGACCCTACATGTAGGGTAAGCAAGAAAACTACTAATTAAGCATTGGATGTTGCTTAGTTTGGAAAACACAGATACAATTCCTAGTGTTCTATACTTAAAAATAAAATAAACAAAAAATACCAAGATGAAAACCCTAGATCTAAGAAAAGAAAAAGTTCTGAAAACATTTTTTTCTAAAATGATAATAGATCTGCCAGGTTTTTAGAAAAAGGTGACCCAGGGTAGAAGCCCCCTCTAGTACAAGCACCTCATTTTTATAATTGACAAAATTAAGGGCTTGAAGTGAAGTGACTTGCCCAAAGTCAAACATAAGTAGTAAATAGGATCAGAATTTGAACTCAGGACTTCTGACTCCAAATATGGTTTGTTTCAAAATTGTGTGCCATTCTTCTAAGCATTTACTGTTTAAATGTAACTATCAACTTAACCACATTCTTCTTGTGCAACAAGCTTTTTTTTCTTATAAATATACCTCCCCTTTGATGTAATCTTTGGATTAAGCCACTGATCATTTCATTGTTTTTCCTTCTTTATTTTGTTCTTATTTCTCCCACTCTCAAAGAGCTGAGAACTCTACTTGTGGCTGCTTCTGTTCCTTTATAATGGGGGCCCAGTGCATGCATAGAGTGCCTCAGCATCTCTCTGTGGAAGATGCTAGGGAAGAACTGGCATTTCTTTTCACAGAGGAAACTAGGGAGGAGATGGTGTTTCTCCACGTGAAGGACTTTAGAGAGCTGCTTCCAGGCAAATGATGATGATGGGTAATAGAAGTGCCTTTGAGAGACAGACTATGGAGCATGCATTGACATTCTATAACTGATTCAGGTCAACTAACCACATGTTGAAGAAGAGATGCTGATTGGCTGCAGTGGTATTCAAAAAGACTCATCAGCTTCAGCTAGGAGAAAGTCCTACATATGATGAGTCTCTTAAGGAGTCTAAGATCTTTTAGCTTTTTTTCTTTTTTCTTTTTTTTTCTGCCATATCACATTGTTATCTCATATGTTAATGAATGTATTATTCCATGATATGGATGTTGCCTCCAAAGCACGGATCATTAGTCATCTACCCATCCTGTCCATCCTATTTAGCTCTTATCCACGTCTTTACCCCAATGTGTGTGGAGCCCTCTTTGCTTTCTCTTGACATCTAGTAGAGCCTAGTGGTTTATTCAACAGTTAGTTCTTGCTCTTGCCACATTGACCAGCCCATCTTCTTTTTTGATTATACATTTTTTTATAATGTCCTTTACTCTGGTTCTCCATTATAGTCCCTATGCATTATGAATTGCAGCCTGCTCTCACCCACCATTCACCTCTTTACTGCCCTCTAGGTATTACTTAGTTTTAATTATTTAGTGACTAGTATTCAATAGTACCCAGCCAACCAACCAGACCAGTAGAATATTGGTATTGAAAAGATGTGCTTAAAAAAAAAGATGGGCTTCATTTCAAAGGAAAATTTGGGGTCATTAAGTGAGTTTTGTAGCTTCCCATAAGTAATTCAATCTGCTCCTGACCTGATTCTTCAGTAATCAAGTGCTCAGGATAAGTATTTGCCAAAAGATTACCAATAAGAACATTGCAGTTTGTGCACTAACATATTGGGGGGAGGGGAGGTGAGTGTGAGTGTGAGTATGTGTGTGTGTAATATTTCATCCTCTTAGCCAGATAATGACGAAAAGTCCCAGCTTCCTACAGGATGGTCTTACCATTTCAATAGAAGTTTTCCTAGAAGACTATGGCAAGGCACTTCACCTCAATATGTGTCAGTTTCTTCATCTGTAGAATGAGGAGAGCTGAATCTAAGAAATTCAAAGATATCCTTATACAGTATTATTATTTATGTTTTTCAAAAAGCTGGGACAATTTACTTTTTGTTCTGTGCAGATTTCATCTATGATTTCTTGAAATATGTATCTCTGAAAGAAAAAAAAAATCAGGCTTTAAAAAAAAAGCCCATTGTAGGGGCAGCTAGGTGGTATAGTGGATAGATCACTGGCCCTGGAATCAGG
The DNA here is from genome assembly GCF_900497805.2 of Vombatus ursinus. Lineage (NCBI taxonomy): Eukaryota > Metazoa > Chordata > Mammalia > Diprotodontia > Vombatidae > Vombatus > Vombatus ursinus. The sequence continues at coordinate 106,686 of NW_020953946.1, read as the reverse complement.
AGGACCTGAGTTCAAATCCAGCCTCAGATACCTACTAGCTGTGTGATCCTGGGCAAGTCACTTAACCCTGATTGCCTTAGAAAAAGAAAAGAAAAAAAGTCCGTTCTGTTTCCAATGGAACTACTTGACTAGCTTTTAAGTCCAAATCACTCTGGCTTTCACTGAAAGGCCAATAATAGCCCCCAACCCATGCCTCAGTGGCTCATTATTTAGCTCTTGATTTAAGATGAATATAAATAGCAATTGTTTTCTGTTCTAGAAACTTTGAGGGTTTTACCCTCCCAGATTGGCATTTTTGTGATGTAAATTAGGCCACCTTTTGTCTCAATTCATTGAATGGGAGTTGCTTCAGACTAAGGAGACCTGGGAAAGATGTTAATGTACAAAGGCCAAGATCACTCCTGTATCCAGGGCCATTCACAGTCATCTTGACTTTTATCTTGCCACTGGACTTCCATGACTCTGGATGAGAAAGTGAGGCTGAGCACTTTGGGCTGCTCTGCCTTACTTCCAATTCATGAGCAAGTCAAGACACCACCTTCATGATGTTGTTGGTCCTCTGCAAGAACAAATGACGAATAACAACTCTCACTCTCAGTTACTTCATCAGCTTTTGATGGGTTCAACTATCATATCTATAAAAATGACTCCCAATTTTACATATGTAGATCTGTTTCTCCTGAGCTCCATCTCCACATCTCCAACTGCCTGCTGGATATGTCTTCCTGATATGTGACAGAAATCTCAAACTCAGGATATTTAAAAAAGAATTCATTATCTTCTCTTCAAATACCACCCCTCTTCCTACCTTCCCTATCTCTGTCCAGGGCAACATTATGCTTCCATCCACCTAGGTCCCCTTGCCTCTATCCTCTGCTCTCTATTCATATCATTTAGTTCAGGCCCCCACGAAATCTCACCTGAAGTATATTACAGTAGCCTCCAAACTGGTGTCTTTGCCACTAACTTCTCCTCTCCCCAGTCCCAGTTCATCTTCTGTATAGCTACCAGTCAAATTTCCTAAAGCTCAGATCTGACCAGGTCAAGCTTCACTGACTCTACCTTGCCAGTGGCATAAAATACGAACCTTCTGGCACTTCAAACCCCTCGTCATCTCATTCCATCTTGTCTTTCCACTTATTTCACATCACTCACCCTCACACACTCCACAGTCCAAGCCAACGGCTCTACTTGCTGATCAGCAGACTTTTGCATAGGATATCCCTCTTCTTGCTTGGAATGATTTCCCTTCTCATTCTTACAAGAACCCTGGTTATGTTTGAACCTCAGCTCAATTCCTACCTCCTAATCAAGGCCTTTCCTTATCCTCCCATTTGTCGGTATTCTCTGGCCACCCCTAACCTGAAATATTTTGTATTTATTTGTGTGAACGTTTGTTGCATTTCCCTAGCAAGTTATAAGTTCATTGAGGGAAGAAATTGTTTTCATTTCCTTTGTAGTCCTTAGGACATGTTATATAGAGGGGAATAGTGGATAAAATGGACCCAGAACCAGGAAGACATGGATTTAAGTCCCACCTTTGATATATACAGATTGTGTATAGGCAAGGATTACTCAGCACTCTAGACAACTGTTTAAGGGTCTGAGTTGTAGAGAAGGTACTGATCTGTGTTGTTAGGAATTTCCTCATCTAGAGAATTCCCTATGCCAACGAAATCATAAGTCCAGGATCACTCCCAATCCCCATTGCCTAGTATAGTGCCTGGCGCATATTAGCATTTAATGAATGTCTATTGAATTGAACTTGTCAACCCTGATAACAAATGACCGAAAAGACACAGCAGCTCTACAATTGCTGCTAACTACAAAAAAAAAAAAAAAAAAAAGAGAGGTCACAAAAATTATCAAAATCATAGTTAACTCTAAATATATATATATATGTATGTATATATAATTAAGTAAAATAAAATCAAATAAAATCAAAGAGCTAACAGTAGTTATAAACAAAAGGTTTTCTTTATTCCATTGAAGGAGGGAAATTAGACACATGTGCCAGGGCCCCTTCTAGTAGGAGACCCACTTTAGTGTGGGCAAATCTCAATACTTCAACCAGTGACTATACAGTGAGCTAAAGCCCTGACAATGAGGGGTAATAGTAACAATGTGACAAGTTTGATAGCAGGACTTCATGACTGGAACACAGGTATTACAGGTGTTTATCCAAGCTCTGAGACCACCTGGTCTTGGTGTGAAACAATTCTGGGATTTTGTTGTGGCTGAGTTCATCCAGAGGGTGAGTGCAAAGGAATGTTGCTATGCCAAGCTGAGGGCACAGCTTGCTTGTTGGACCTTAGCTCTGGAAAACAGGGTATCTCCTAATAGAATAAAGAGAGGACTAGAAAGAGAGGGATGGTTTTGGCATGGGGATCCTGACAAACTGAATTGACATGGCAAATCAAGGTTGCAGTCATGGGTGTTTATTAACAAAAATGTGATTGTGGTAAAGGTTTTAAATTTATGTGTAGGTTTTTGGACAGGTCTAGCTATGGAGAGGAAGATAATTTCTTTCTCTGCTTTCCCCAATGTAGCCCATCAATTTCACAGGTAGATCATTTATAGAAACCTTTATATACATCATTTTAAAGATGGGCACATATTTGATAAAAATGGACCACTAAGCAGAATTAGAAAGACAGTGATAAGCACCAGCCCTGGAGTGAGGAGGACCTGAGTTCAAATCCAGCCTCAGACACATGATACTAGCTAGCTATGTGACCCTGGACAAGTCACTTAACCCTGATTGCCGGAAAGAAAGAAAGAAAGAAAGAAAGAAAGAAAGAAAGAAAGAAAGAAAGAAAGAAAGAAAGAAAGAAAGAAAGAAAGAAAGAAAGAAAGAAAGAAAGAAAGGAAGGAAGGAAGGAAGGAAGGAAGGAAGGAAGGAAGGAAGGAAGGAAGGAAGAAAGAAAGAAAAAAGACAGTGATTTATTTTTAGTAAATAGATGTAAGGTACTTCAGTAAACCCCTATGCTCTTTGAGGTCAGGGCTTGTTTTAGTCTTTATATTCCCAGCACCTAAACCAGGGCCTTGCACATAGTAAATGCTTAATAAATATTTGTTGAATTGAACTGAATTCTCTCTACATTGGCTCATAAAACCTGAAAAGGCAAAAAAAATTTAAAAAAAGAAAGAAAGAAAATGGATAAGAATATTGACAAAAGTAGAGTCCAAAAAGCAAATTAATGGAGCACAGATAAAACTCACAAGTGCTAGGAGAAGATAAAGAAAATTGATAACTATACAATATGTGATTCTTTCATCTATTAATTTATTCAACAAGCATTTATTGAGGACTTACTATTTACGAAACACTGTGCTAGGTTATGGGAGAATTCTAAAATTTAGGTAAGACATGAAGCCTGTTGTCATGTAGCTTAGAAAAGGACACAAATAATGATAACTACAATGTAGAATAGAATGTCAAAAGTGCATGAGAGGTAGAAAAACAAAGTGCGTATGATATTTTAAGGAGAAAAGTTTTATTGACAGAGGATCAGAGAAAGTTTAATGGAGGAGATGGGATTTTGAGTTGGGCAGAAATCCAACATTTGAAAAGAGGGAAGAAAGACATTCCAAACATAGGGAACTACATAAACAAAGACTTCAAGCTAGGAGGGCATGGTGACTGTTAGTGTACTTTAGGAGAATTCTAAGCAATATTGTGTTCTGAAGGTATGACATTCATACTGATCATGTCAGCTTCCACATTTGTGATTGGTACAGTGATACAATTGATATTAGTATTTAAGCATTCAACCATGCAAAAGTTCTCTCAAAGGAACTAGTCTAATTTGTAAAATAAACACACTCAGAAACTGACTATCCAATTACAGTCAAATACAAATGGGGGAAAGTGCTATTTTTTTCCCTAAGAAGCAGAGTTCCAGGTAGAGAATTTCTCCAATGTATCTCTGAAAACGCATAAGGGACCAAAACACATCTCAGACAAACCTCCTCTGGTCTACTCCCCACTCACACTCACTGTAGATTGGCTTACTAGGCCCAAGGCAGTCAATGGTTCTCTAAGTCATGGACCTATAGTGTCAAAGGCAGGTTGTAAATCCAGGTCCTCTGATTCCAAACACAGCATACTTTCCACTGTACCTCCCTGACTCCCCCAAAGTAATCTGGTTTTACTGGGGCATAGAAGTGTTAATATGAACTAGTGTGATACCAGTTTGTGGAGGGCCTCGAATGTCACACAAAGTAGTTTGAACTTTACCTAGGGGACACTACAGAGCCTGTGAAGATTTTGAGCATATGAGTGACATGAAAAGATCTATGCTTTGTATATCTGAGGCTGGAACAGCAACAGAAAACTAACCAGTCTTTTAACTTGGGTCTGCATCATTTTAAAATATACTCAGAACATTTGCCATCTTTGTGATCCTACAAATCTTTTTTGTTCATGACTTGACAGGTTTATTTGCCTTCTTTTTAGATTCATATGTTTCCTGTGTGTAGGGTTTTTTTTTTTATGTTTAATATTACGGAGGAGAGCCATGTTAATATTTGGGGAGTAAGTTGCTTTTTTTTGAAGTGATCAACATGGGACAGTGGAATTTTCATGAATATTTTACATGTTTGGCATAGTGCTTTGGATATAATATGATTTCAAAAAGCTAAGTTTAGCTTCCAAGTTCAAGCAAAGAAAACAGTCTACCTATTGGCCTTTTGTGGTGGGGGAAGTGGGAGGGAGAAGGAATAATTGATTCCAGGCACAGGGGTGATTAATGTGGGTACATTCATGGTTGTAGTGGAATCAGATGTACTATAGTTAAGCTTGTGTATCTGTGTAATACATAGTCTGAACATGTGCCCCTTTATGATTGTTAGTGGCAAAAGCATTCCTTAAAACAAAGTTTTAACCTAGTCCCTTTACTCTAGAGAAAGGAAGAAGTATTTTGCATTCCATTACTTGTGAAGTTATCTTCTATTCACCCACATTATTTTTGCTATACTCATTTTACTTGTATTTAAATAGTTTAGGCTACTACTATAGAGTCATTATATATTGAACACAGCAGTAAAAGAACAACAAAAAAGTATTTAACTTTTTTCTAGGTTTTTTTTAACTTTTGTGATTTTTAAAAAATATTTACTTAACAGGCATGTGTTCAAAACATAATAGGGAAATAAAGTTATCCTTCCATGGGGATTAGGAGTGTGGCACCCCCATGATTTGAAAGATCTGAGTAAAAAATTTTTGACCTTCCTTTCGTACCAGAGAAGTTTGAATTTTTTCTTTTTCTTTTAAGGAGTATTGATGTTATACAATACTATACACATATTTTATACATTTCTGAGTTTCTAAACTTTTTCTGTGTCAATTGCTGACCTTCACATGTTACCTGCAGCTTCTGCAAAACTCCCCCAAAATTCCCATTTAATTTATTATGCTGACCCAAGATATATCGGAACTAGGATGGAGAAAGTTGAGATATGGAAGGTTTAACTATAATTTGAGATGCTGGTTAGCTTTGTTGAATGTCCTTTGGAAAAGGTGGCCATGAAGAATGTGTCATTGGGAGTAGTTTGGACTCTCTGAGAGCCAAAAAAAGGGAAGTAATGGGAAAAAAAGTTTTAAGATGAAAGCAAATTGGTTGTCTATGGAGCAGGCATTCCAGAGAAAATTCTGCCTTAGAGCAGAGGAAGGGTTTGGGTGAATGAGAATAGAAATAAGGGACTGAGTGGTGGCAAATGGAGAATGGATTTTGAATGATGACAGCCAGGGGATTCAGAATCACTGGGATGAGGATAATATGATTTGTTGGGAGTCTGTTAATCATTGAGGAATTAGTTAGAGTAGATGGACCTCCTAACTCTGAGACTGTGTGAAACATGGTGCAGTAGAAAGAGAGGTGCATTGGGACCTAAGAGATCTGGGTTCAAATCTTAGCTCTGTCACTTGCTAGCTGACTTTGACTAAGTGTCTGATTGTTAATTTGTTCATATAAAAAAATAAGGACTTGGATTAGATTTCCAAAGTCCCAATAGTTAATGATTGTAAGCTTCTCCATCCCATGAAAATTAACAGAGGATTTATCACTAGCAAGGTCAGATGACATCTGCAAAGCCAGGCAGGCAATTTCCGCAACACAAAACCACCAGACATATTGCAGGAGGCATAGGCTTTTGGTGCTCCCTGCCCAAGCCAGAAAACTGAACAAACTGCAAGTTACTTTATAGGGAACAAGAGAAGTTTGAGATTGGCATCTGTGATAATCTAATATTCTTATTCTATCAGGTCATGAAGTCCCCAAATATATTCCTCTGCAAGTATTAATGTTCTCACTTCTTGGAATAGCCTTCATTATCCTGCTCATTTTGGGATATCTCTGTAAAAGGTAAAATAAGTCACTGCTGTATTGCTCTTATAGATTTAATGTTATCATTAGCAATGTATTTTATACATACTTATTTGTGTACATGTTTTCTCCTCTGATAGAATATAGTTCTTTGAATGCAGAGACTGATTCGTTTTCATCACCTTATCCCCAATTCCTAGCACAGTGCCTAGCACACAGAAGGCAATTAATAATGCTTGTTGATTAAGTGATTGAAAAATAGCAGCTATGTAACAAATCATTTTATAAGTATAATCCAGGGTCCCCTCAGTGGTGAACCCCTGAAAGTTAAAACCAAGTTCAAGGTACGTTTTGGCCAGCATCTACCTAAAACTATTATCTTATTTTACCAGAGGACTCATTATTTCAAAGTCAAATACATTTAAACATCATATCAGAATAAATAACAAGGAAATCCATCCCCCCCCCCCCAAATAGGGGTACATTCTCCCACAGATTGCCCCACCAAAGCAGGAAAGGGTACTAGGTACACATCCTTGCTATAATCCATGGCTGCTCCTGACATTACTGCTGCAATTTTCTTCAAAGAGACTGATCCAGTGACTTCATCAAATTTCCTGTTGTCATGCTGAGCTTCTGTCTTCAGTGCCCAGCCATCTGCTGGTACTGCATGGTCCAGGGTGCTTTCAGCTGCCACCTATTGGACTTCTGCTGAATTGCCTCAGCTTTTTGTGGTCCCGGGATGAGAGCTTTGGTTTTAACACATCACCTCAGGGCTATCACTCTTTCATGACTTAAATCCCAAAGCCACAGCCAACTCACCAGCAGAAGCCCATAGGCTTCAGTTAAACCTATCTTTTGAACTGCTTTGATTCTATCTGAACTGTCATTCTATGAGTTCAGTCCCGTATTTGAGAGAGAGAGCAATTCTTTCTATACTTTTCATTCCCTTAGTCCATGCAAATCACCACCTTAGGAGCTTTAATTAGCAAGCCTGGAGAGGCACAGCAGAACCAACAATTGTTTCTCCTACATTACTGCCAGTAACAAAATTACTTCTCTCCCTATTCTGGATAGTAACATGTAAATATTTGTAAGTCTTATCTTTTTATCTGCCTGCCTTAAAAAAAAAAAAAAAAACCTGCACAACTAAAGCATATTATTCTTTCACTGAAGAGTTAAAATATTTCCTTTCAGTTCTTTCTGTCACAGGGAGTAAGGCCACAAGCATTTATTAAAATTTTACTATGTGCCAAGGGGCACTGTACTAAGTACTGATGATACAAATATAAGCAAATAGAAAGACAAAGACAAGCCCTGTTCTCAAGAAGAGGTTAGAAGGGAGTACTTGATGAATAGTCTGGAGAGTCAGAAGCACAGCTTGTAGGGAAATAAAACAAAGATGGCCTGGTTCCTTCCCAAAATGAAGAGTCTGAGAAGAACTCACCAATGAGAGAAGGGAGCTATTGGCACCACAGCTTGGTGTTGTGAAAAGAGCATTAGTTTTGGTGTTGCTGGATCAAATCTCCCCTCATTTGCTTACTAGCCCTGTGACCTTAGGCAAGTCCTGTAACCTCTCTGAGGTTCAGTTTCCTCATCTATAAATTAAGTCACTAGTTATTTATTTGTTGTCTCTCCCATTAGAGTGTGAGCTCTTTGAGGGAGGGACTATTTTTGCCTTTCTTTATAAACCCAGGTTTAACAAGGTGCCCGGCACATAGCAAGCACTTAATAAATGCTTGTTGACTGACTGAAAGGGTTGAACTGGATAATATCTGAGATTCCTACTAACTCTAAATCTGTGATCCTACTGTGCTGATGGGATTATAATAGTGATGAAATAAAATTCTAAAACAGAAGGTTGATAGAATAGGTTAGCAATGAGCCCCCTGCTTTACAGACAGATTGGAGTAGCTTCACATAGCAACTAGGATACATTCCAGAGCTTCCTAGACTAATTCCCAGTCCCTAATTATTAGTCAGCTCCTGGTTCCTTCTCCTAGAGCTCACATAAGTTTTACATACAGGCTGTTCTAAATATCTTAGTTTAGTTTTAAGCCATCAAATCTTAATATCCAAGCAAAGATATAGTAAAAATTTCGGTCTACTAAATTTTAAGCTACTAAAACTGAACTAAGATGTTTGGGACAGTCCACATACTTATTTCTATGAATTCATGATATCATTAAGGTGGGCTACCATCTAAGTCTCTACAGATCACAACCTATCCATGCCTTCTATGTCCTTCTGAAAATCTTTCACAAGAGGTCCACCCAATATTCTGAGGGGCTTCCTCTATATCTCTTAACATTACTTGTATATTCATTAGACACATTGATTCTTGCTAAGTGACAGGCCACCTCCTTAAACTATCATACATTTCTCTAATCATATCCTTTATACAACTTCTGTGCAGTTCTTCATTGGAACCTCCTCATCCCCAACAGTTAGTCAACTAGTATTGATTGAACACCTACTGCGTGCCAGGCACTGCACTAAGTGCTGGGGATACAAAGAAAGTCAAAAAAAAATTTCCTGCTCTCAAGAAACTCACCTGGACCCCTCCATTGTCTTTTGGGTGACCCTCAACTTAATTCTCCACAGACTATGATAATCCATGATTGACAGCAATATGACATCACTGGAGCTTCATTTCATAAAAACACTTGTGGTTAAAAGCACTGTGCAGTTTCCCAAAAGCAATCCAGTCTATTCTCCTCCTTTTGTTTATCTACCTACAATGCCTATTCAAGACAAATATATGGCTAGACTAACTTTACAAGCAGCTCAGCTAACAGCATATCAGTCTAGATAATGGGCTTTTTTATTCACTTAACCTACTTCACAAAGATAACAAATGGGGATATCTCCAGATATTCCTTGAATAGATTACAGCATCTGGTGCAGATACTAAGATCTGAAAGAGCAGGACAGAGAAAGTAAGAGATGGGAGAGGGAGAAAAAGAAATCTAGTACAAATTACCAGCTAATGAGTAGTCCAGGAAGAGGACCAGAACCTGACTATATTGCAAGTGTCTTTGATATCCATTGTAGAAATAGTAAATTTCAAAGAAAATAATAATAATAATAATGTGCAAAATTTTCTCAATTATCAGTCAATATAAACCCTAATGAAACCAAAGAACTAATTTTAGAATATTAATTCTAAATATAAGTTCAAAATTAACTAATTCTGAAGAATAGAATATGATTATGTTTTAGTGTTATTCTTAGATAGCTATATTCATGTTCAATTCACATACATTTCTGAATAGTAGCCTGCAAACTTATGTCACAAATCACATATTTCCCAGTATTTTTAACTCTATATGAACTTTCACTTCTGCCCTTTGACAGTATGATGATGCAATCTCATTTTAGCTGCAACTTTTCAGAAATCATTTTCTAGATACAGCTTTTATGAATAAAATTATAATTCAGGGTACAAGTTTATTTTATCATGAAAAAGCGTGGCATTTTAATTTTTAGCTATTTTTAAATCACAAAAAGTTAAATGGACTACATGCACATTTTGTAAAAATACATATTTCTTCAAAAATATTTCTTTTATCTTAGTTTTCAAGTAAATAAGAAATATCAAAATTATAAAAATTTAATATTCTAGCAATATGCAAAAAAAGTTGCACTTTGGGAGTACTTAATTTTAAATGTTGAATTATATCAGGGTTGTAATTTGAGAAGAGCTGCAGTTTGCAAAGTTGCATTTTGCAAGTATTTATTGCAATATGAACCAGAACTCTATGACATGATTTTGATTTTTATGTGTTTTCATTATTATTTTTGTATGTTCTTAAACAATGTTTTGTTTTCCTCTTTCAGGTAAGACAGGAAAGATCTTCTTTTGTTTTGTTTTGTTTTTTTGCACATGCAGACTTTTATTCAGTTTATGTTTAGGTTTTTTCCCTTCCTTTCTCCTCTTCTCCCATCCCTTTCTCTCCTCTCCTCTGCTTCCTTCACTTCTCTTCTTCTTCCTTCTTTTCTACCCTTGTTGGGGAAGGGAGTGGTGGCCTGAACCCACCACTCAAACTCAGCTCAAACCCACTTTCTATTGCTCATTATCTTAGCATCTCTAGCTGCCAAATTGATATTACTGAAATACATGTCTAAGTATATTAATCCCCTGCTGAAGAAGTTTCAGTGGCTGCCTATTACCCTTAGGATCAGATACAAACTCCCTTGGTTGGTATTTAAAGGCCTTCACAGATTGGTTCTGAGCTTCCAAGCTGTTCTTCAGGAACTCAACGGCATTCTATACGCCAACCAAACTGGACTATTTGTGATTCCCCAATACAATAGTCCATCTCCTGTTACCATGACTCTAAACAGAATGTTCTCCCATTCGTAGAATGTATTTCTTCCTTACTGCCACCTCATAGAATCCCTAACTTCCTTCAGGCTTTCCTTGAATGTTTATTCTTACATGAAGCCTATCCTATTACCCCCAACTCACTAATACATTTCCTTCCCACCACAATTGCTTTTTGTTTACTTTGTGTACATTTTTTCATTCATGTCTTTGTGTTCATGTTGATCCTCCAATAAAATGTAAGCTCCTTGAGGGAAGGAATTGCTTCCTTTTTTATCATTGTATCCAATGCTTAGCAGTGTCTGGAATATGGCAGGCATTTAATAAATGCATGTTGAACAAAAGAATGAATTAAAGTGAACCACTTACACACTTGCAGAAACTGTAGTTCAAATTATCAGTCACGCAGAAGTCCAAAGATTAATAACTCTGCTCTGAGCCTTGAGAGTTCCCTCTACTAAGTCCAGAGTTACTGCTCAGTCATTTTTCAGTTGTGTCCAACTCTTCATGACCCAGTTTGGGGTTTTCTTGACAAAGACACTGGAATGGTTTGTCATTTTCTTCTGCAGCTCATTTTACAGATGAGGAAACTAAGGCAAACAGGATTAAGTCACTTGGCCAGAGTCACACAACTAGTAAATATCTGAAGCCAAATATGATCTCAGGAAGATGAGTCTTTGTAACGCCAGGCTGGCACTCTATCCACTGTACCACCTAGCTGCTCTGAGCCTTGCAAGTTCCCTCCACTAACCCAGAGTAGACAATGATGTTTGCATTGAGTCCCCCTCTCCCCCCATTAGAAGTGACCTTGATTCCATCCTTTTTTTCCATGTTACTATGGAACTATAGTGAATAAATGCCAACTGTGAGGATGCTAGTTTGCTGACTCCTAAGGAGATAGGCTATGTGATAATCTAATTAAATCCTTTTGTCTGATTTATTATATTTACCAAATTAATGTTTGAATTGTAGAGTTCAGTCTGTAGTCATCCAAACCTAATTTTAAAAAATAGCCGAGAAATACGTACTCATCAGCACTAATGGCACTCATGGGTTCTCTGAAATCAGCTTGCTATCACTATGCCTTGACATAGACTGTCTTCAATGCCTGCAATGTCCTCTCTCCTCATGTCCTCCTTTAAGAATTCTTATTTTCTTTCAAGGCTTAACTCAGGCATCACTTCCTACATGCAAAGCTTTTCAGACACCACATCTCTCCCCTCACCGTGTTTTATTCTCTTCCACCAAAATGATTTTGTATTTACTATGTATATGTTTCCACTATGTAAAATGTTTCCACAACTCAGTGGAATTAAGTGTTTGATTTGTTGTTTTTCAACCCTAGAAACCAGCCTAAGACTTTGTACACAGTAGTTCCTTAATGAATGTTAAATTGAATGAAATTGAAAGAGGAAAATAGAAACAGATCAAAGGTTTTCACACACATACAGAGACACAGACACAGACACACAGACACACAGACACACAGACACACACAAAGTTCAACCTATTCCACACATCCAAATAAGGAAAGGGAACTATTAATAGTTTCTTTTAATTACTTTTAGATGCTCTCATAAAAACAATTATGTAGTACTTCTGTACCTCACATGGATAGCTAATAATTCTGAAAAAATAGGTCCTCAATGAATCCAATAAAGTGACCTATGTCAGGAGAAATCAGCAAGAAAATTCTAATCAAAAATCAAAAAGTGATGATAAGAATCCAAACTTGTCCTTTTATAATACTGTAAGAAATAGAATAATTCAGGCTAATGTCTTTATGTAACAGGGGCCCCTGCCGTATTGGAAAGATACCTGGTGAGGACAAACTGGAAAAGCCTTCCCATTAGGAGAATATGTAAGGCAATTCTTCAGGAGAGGGAAGATCTATTTAGAGTTCAAACTCAGAAGTCTGTAGGGTATGTTTAGGGAACTGGCACTGTCTAAGAAGTAAAACTGGCCTGTCCACACACCATACACCATCTCCTCTCTGTGTCTTTGCACTGGTCATTCCTATATGCCTGAAAGTCACATTTAACTAATCTCCACTTCATTGAATTCATTTCTTCCTTCAAGAAGAAGATCAAACATTTCCTAATCTCCTATACTGCTAGTGCCCTTCCAAACTACATTATATTTAACTATTTAGTTTGTATATACTTAAACAATGTGTTCCAAAAGTATTTTTTTTTTTTGCTTAGGCAGTTGGTGTTAAGTGACTTGCCCAGGGTCACACAGCTAGTAAGTGTCAAGTGTCTGTTCTGAGGTCAGATTTGAACTCAGGTCCTCCTGACTTCAGGGCTGGTGCTCTATCTGATGTGGTCTCGAGGTCAGAGGTCCTGGAATCCCAAAATCATGACACCCAGGTCCTGCCCAAAAGAATTTGACCCAAGCCTTCTTGCAGCCAAAAACAAGGTTCATTGAAGATTCGCCATATTGGCTAGACTCTTAAGGAATCTGAGCATCTATGGGCTATTGGCTAGATTCTAAGAATCAGAGCATCTTAATGGAGACAAGATGGACCTTATATACAGAAAGCCTATGGGAGAGATCTAGGAGTGGCCAAGTAGTCTATGAGATAATAGAATTCCAGGGACCTGGACAACACAGCCAACGGAGAATGGAACCTAGCTAGGATTAAGGGTGGGAAATGACCAGGGGCCATAGGGAGGTAAAACAATGGCTAGGGGAGATTGGGTGTAGCCACAATGAAAGGCCAGTTGATGGGATTATAGCCTCAGGGGAATGCCAGATTTGGCCATGTAGGAAAGTTCAGGGTTTTTCCTTTCTGGGGCCCAGATCCCAACCCCATCATATCCACTGCGCCACCTAGCTGCCCCTAAAAGTCTTAATGAAGGCTTAATCTTTGGGGGTACATAATGTATCCCTTTTCATCTCTCCCTTCATTAGAATGTAAGTTCATTGAAAGAAGGATTGTTTCATTCTTTGTCTTTGCACTCCCAAAGCCGAAACAGTGCCTGGCACACAGCAGGCAATTAATAAATACTTGTTGATTGATGCACAATAGGGTTTAAAATGAACATATTAGTTAATGGGAGGATGGGCAGAACTTTGCTTTGCTGCAAGTGATAAAAACAGCTGTAGCTTGAGGACATTGAGGTGGAAAAACAGGTATACTTACGACTCAGGTTTTTAATCAGATATTAATCCAAGTTCAGTGTCGTCCTTTCTGTACTTCCTTTCAATGCATGTTATTTTGTGTTTATTTCATGTGATTGTTATCCAGTTTTACATTCACTTTTCTTTTCTAAGGTATTATGTGATTCAAAAAATATTCCCTCCTGTTCCCCATATTAAAGACCAAGTTAGTGACAGTTTTCACAAATACATGCAGGTAAGTTGTATTGCTAAAATCTTACGATACTAATTTTAAAGGATGTGAGACAAGTGTGTGTGTGTGTGTATGTGTGTGTGTGTGTGAGAGAGAGAGAGAGAGAGAGAGAGAGTGTCATTCTGTCTAAGTTCTCCTATTTCCCAAATTCGAGATTACAGGCCCTAGAAGGTAGTGGAGAACAGATGTGTAGAAATTCTGAAAGCTGTTTGGTGATAGTTTGACTTTGAAGACGTCTCTTATTCACCTTCCAATGAAGAGGTGGGGGGGATATGGGGTGCTCCTAGATGCATAGAGGCACCCCAAGATCGCGGGAGGTTTGGGGCACTGGGAAAAAGGCCCAGATCGCGACATCAAATCTGCCTGAAAGAATTCAACCCAGATCTTCTTCCAGCCAGAGAAAAAGTTTATTGAAGATAAAGCATATAGGCCAGATCACACCCGAGAGAACAAGCGGACTTGAGAATCTCAGCCTCTGGGCAGTGAGAGGTTCTCAGCATCAGAATGGGGGCAAAGATGAATTTTAAGTACAGAAAGATTGTGGGAGGGATCTAGGAGTGGCCCAGTAATTTGGGGTGAGGGGAGACAGGGCCTAGGGAGATCTGGATGGGAGTGGCCAGCAAGCTGGGGTGAACAGAACTCCTGGGTCCAGCTAGATTTAAGGGTGGGAAATGACCAGGAAGGCAAAACAATGGAAGGGAGATTGGGTGTAGCCACAATGAGAGGCAGTTGAAAACGGAAGGTGATAAAGAAAAGGGTCCAGGTGAGAATTTTCATTTGGAATGTCTGAGAGATTTGAACAGACAGTGAGACTAGATAATGAAGGGAACTGGAAGTGGGGGAAGTTTGCTTTCAAAGGGAAATAAGGCAGCTTCCAAAACTTTAAAGTTTTCGTGGACCGGTAGACAAACTGAAGCCAGGTTCTTTTTGGGGCCAGGAAGGAAAGTGCATTTGAATAAGATTAAAAGGTGAGGCCGAGGCTTTGCAAAAGGGCTTAACAATAAAACTATTAGTGAAACTGAATGAAACCCTCTTCACCAAGGCCTTTACCACCTTTCTTAACATAATTGTTTTTTTTTCTTTTAAATTACCTCATCTCATTTCATCATTGCTTACCTCCCTTCCCTATTAGCTTATGTTTTCCTGGACAAACATTAGTGTTCTACGTATGTGATCCTGGGCAAGTCACTAAACTTCATTAGGCCTCAGTGTCTTCATCTACAAATTAAGATAACTTCAGATATTTTAAGTAATTTATTAACTCTTAACAACCTATAACTTTTTCTAGTGAGCTAGCTGCTTTTATCTTCCTACCTCCTGATTTTACATATATTTTTCCATGTCTATCTTATGCTTTTATAGAAAAACAAAATAATATTTATTTAATAGATAAGTAAACTTATGAAGTTGATTGACACACAAAAGAATGTAATCAAATAACCTTTTTGTCTTTTCCTTTCTTTAGGTAGTCTGGGAAGAAAATAAAATACTTCCAGAACAATGTAAAACTGAAGAGATACAGGTCATAGGAAAAAAATCAAACTGTCCATAAAACTAAACAAGATATTTCGTTGGATAATGTTCTTAGAAATTTCTTTTCTATAGAAGGGGAAGGAGATAAGAGAAGGGGGGGGTAATAGAAGGGAGGGCAGATTGAGGGAAAGGGTATTCAGAATGCACACCATCGGGGTAGGGAGAGAGGAGAGATGGGGAGAAAATTTAGAAGTCAAAATCTTGTGAAAGTGAATGCTGAAAACTAAGGATAAATAAATAAATTTTTAAAAAGAAATTTATTTTCTGATCTTTTTTCTTATTTCTATTTTTTTTCCCTTTTCTTCCAAATAATTTTATAGTAACACGTAAGGAGGAATGTTCTGGCAAATATTTAACACCTGGCTCTCTGGGGGGAAAATAATGTAATTAAGACATACTTTTAAGTTAAATCTGCATTATTGACATTTTCTTCACCACTTTATTAATTCTAGACAACCAATAAAACAATAAATCAAACCCAAATTGGTAGTGTTTGCTCATTTCTAAGTTTTAAATGCTTAAACATAAATTTTAACAATCGGTACTCATGAGCCTGTTTGAACTCACTGCAGCACACCTTCAGACATATCCACTTACTTGGGGTTAGACTTTTGGAAACCTCAGTAAGAGAATGTGGTGGCATATCCCCACTTTAGCTAAATTAATTTTTTTCTTTTTTGTCTTTTTTTATTCTGACCTTAAATTCCAAAAGGAAGAAACTACTTCTATGAAGACAGCCGAATACAAAAAGAGGATTGTATAAAAACTGTGAAACTTAATTTCATGTTGCTTGCTTTAAAAAAAAAAAGTATATGTTACTTTCAAAACTGCCCTGCTAGTCTGTGCTTCCTTCTGTATTCTGCTGTGCATTTTTTTTTTTTTTGGAGCTTCTGTGCATTTAAAAGATACTTCAATAGTCCTCTTTTTTCATTGTTATTGCCAATTCTCCCTTTCATCTCTCCCCCTTGCCCAGCCCTTTAAAAACTGAGAGAAAGGAAAATAAAAACCCTCATAATAAATAAGCATAGTCCTTGCCCTACAGGAAAACAGAAGGGGAAGGAGATAAGTGAAGGGAGGGGGTGAGATAGAAGGAAGGACAGATTTGGGGGAAAGGGCATTCAGAATGCAAGCCATCTTGGGGTGAGGGGGGGATGAAATGGGGAGAAAATTTGGAACTCAAAATCTTGTGGAAGTGAATGTTGAAAACTAAAAATAAATAAATTAATAAGAAAAAAAGAAAAAAAGATTTAGAGAACAGAAAAAAAAGAAGAAAAAACAAAAAAAAAAAAATAAGCATAGTCAAACAAAATTAATTCACACAGTGGCCATATCCAAAAATATATATCTTTCTGTATCTTGAGTCCACCATCTCTTTTGTCAGGAGGTGGATAAAATACTTATCATAGGTCTTCTGGACATGGTTAGTAGTTGCATTGATCAGAGTTCTTAAGCCTTTCAAAATTGTTTTTCTTTACAACACTGTCCTTGTATAAATTGTTCTTCTGGTTTTGCTCACTTCACTTATCATCAATTCACATCACCCAGGAATGTCTATAATTGTATCTTTTGTCAGATTTTGTAGAAATATTCCATTATATTCATTTAACATAGTTTGTTCATCCATTCTACAGTTGATTATTGTTTTCCCCTTAAAGTCTAGGTCTTTGTTTTCCCCCCACCCCTTTTAATTTCCCCCTCCAGGATCAAGGACATTTGTGTCCCTTCCCTACCACTATCATGCTCCCTTTTAACCCCTACCATGGCTTGTTTACCTCCTATGTAATTTATTTTCACACCAAACTGTGTGTGCACATATGCGTAACCCTTCTTTGTTTAAGATAAGAGAGTAGTTCATCTGATGCCCCTTCCCCTTTCATCACCTCAGCAAAGGAGACTGAGGAGCATTCAGACAAGTAGAAGAAAAAGGAGAGTGTTTCAACAAGAAGAGGGTAATTCACAGTGTCAAAGGGTACAGAGATTAAGATAAATGAGGAGTGAGAAAAGGCCATTAGATCTGGCAATTAAGAGATCATTAGTAACTTTCAAGAGAACTATTTCAGTTGAATGATGAGGTGGATAGCCAGACTAGTTAAAAACAAAGTCAAAGGAAATAAAGTGGAGACACAATTGTAAATGGCCTCAAGGAGTTTAGCCACAAAAAGGGAGGAAAGGTATAGAACTATCTAGTAGGCTGGGAGGGTCTCTGCAGAACCCTCTCTGTGGCAAAGCATTATTTATAGCTCTCTAATCAATTTTCTATTAAATTCACAACAATACCTTTTTCAAACTTCCAAAAAGTGAGGATTTATTAAGGATTGGGGAGACATAGGTATGTTTATAGGCAGAAAGGAAAAAGACAGTAGACAGGGAGAAATTGAAGATAAATGAGAGAGTGGGGATGACAGAGGAGGCAATCTGCCTGAGAAGTCAGGATGAAATGAGACCACTTGTACAACGAAAAGTGTTTGCCGTGGCAAGAAGGATCACCTCTTCATGTGAGACAAGGGCAAATGAAGAAAGAATTAGCTGAAGACATCTGAGTGATGTCAGATGAGAAGAGGAAATTTTTTGTGAATGGTCTCAATTTTTTTCAGTGAAATATGAGGCAAGGTTCTCAGTTGGGAGGGTGGAGGGATAGGGAGCCACATGGGAGGCTTGAGGAAAGATGAAAAAAAATCTGCAAAAGGTGCTGTGGTGAGTTTAATAGTAAATTGATTAGAGTGTTATAGTGTTTTGCCATAGTGAGGGTCCTGTTGAGGTTACTTAATGTAAATTTATAGTGGACTCAGTCACCCCGGTTTCATGATTTTCTCCAGCTTCATTCAGTAGCATGTAAGACAGAAGACAGTGGATGGTGAGAGTAATCCAAGGCTGAGTCTTGGCAGAACAAGATCCATGATATGACAAGGGAACAAGGAACTGGAGAGAAGAGGACAGTGTACAATTGAGCTGGTTCTCTAAGGGATCAAGATGGGGAAGGGAGGAGAACGTAGCTTGTGCAGGAAAGGTGGCCTGGGAAAGAACTGATGGGTCAGAGAATTAAGAATAATAAAGTAAATAAATAAAATAAAAATGAGAATAAAGAATGGTGTTTGGGATTTCAAGGCAGAGAGTGAAATGGAATGGCAGATTATGAAGAGATAAATTAACTTCAGTGCTCATTAACAAAGAAGAGGAATATTTGTGAGCAATAACAAGATGGAGAGTAAGACAACTATCTCCGTGCAGCTGAGGTTGGGGGCGCCTGGGAAGTATATAATAGGAAATGAGTAAGTTGAGGAACTGTTTGAGATAGAATCAATATGTGTGGTGAAATCCCCTAGTCACACTAGGGCAGGAGTTGGGGAGAAGAGAGATTGACCCAGGCATTGAACTTCTTGAGGAAAGAAAGGAAGTGTCCTGGAAATTGGTAGACAGCGGCTACCAGAATTTTGATTGGGTAGGACATAACCTCAAAAAAGGAGAGGTTACTGGGTGACGGTGGTAGATGGAGAGCCTAGAAGTGGCAGTATAGAGCATGAAGTATTTCAACTCTCCTCACCACCATCACCACTCTTGGAGAGCAATAGGAGTGAAAGTGCAACCAGTGCTGGAAAGTGTGTCCAGGAAAGCTGTGTCATAAGAAGAAAGCTGATTCTTTTTAAGTGCAGGAAGTTGGAAGGAATGAGCAAGGAAAAGGAAGGTTTAAGATGGAAGCAAGATTTTTAAAATTTTTTATTTTGTTTTGACTGCAATTGTTAAATTATCTCTCCTTGCCCAATTTTCAACATTTTTTTTTCTTACTATCAGATACCTTACATTTTCTTTTTTACCAGGTCTAGATTTTATCCTATCTTGTGGAGTCATTGATTTCTCTTTGACCCGTCTTGGTTTTTAGGAAGTTTATTTCTAAGGTTTACCATTTTCTCTTCTAAGCTATTTATTCTTTCAAGTCTTTTGTCCTAAGCTTTCCTTTTATTTTTAATCTCTTGCTTTATTTCTGTTAAATATTCATGCAGTCTTTATAGAAAATCCTTTTCCAGTTGTTACAGAATTACTCCCTCTTTTGAGGCTTCTCCAGATCTACAATAATTTTTTGATACTGGTCAGTTTTTTCTTTTACTCATTTCTCCAGCTTTGGTTCCTGAACCAGGGTTTTGTGCCAGGGCCAGGATCCATGCCCTGCTGGGCTTTCGGGTGGGGTGGCTATCTTACTCTGGGCCCTCTAGGTTTCCATATTCACCTTTACCTCCAAGGGTTAGTACCCAATGGATCTTTGAGTTTCTGAGCACTAGATATTCAAAACCCTCTATGGCCTTTCAGGACAGTGCTGGAGGCCTCAGAACACCCAGATAACTGGGCCATACTATTGTGAGCACTGCCATGTCACTGGTTGCTGCTGCTCTCCGGGTCTTCGAAGGTTGCCACCCTGGGGCTTTCTGCCCCACTCTGAGGTGGAGGAGGTATCTGCTCTTGCTACTCTGCTGGTAGTCCCTTTTCTAATTGCCTTAGGGCTTCCATTCTGCGGTGGAAGTCATTAGTGGCTTCTCAGTGGATGTCTGGATTATTTGAACTAGTGCAAATTTCAGGTTTTTCCTGGAATAGGTATATGGGAGCTAGGTGGTCTGTTATATTGAAATGAGTGCTATACTTGAGGTCAGACCTAAATCTGAACCTTGCCTCACTTGCCTTAACTCAGGTTAGTATGCCTGCCACAAGGCTCTGCCTACTTCATTCCATTCTCCACTCAACTGTCAAAATGATCTTCCTAAAGACCTGGTCTGAACATGTCATCCCTACTCAATTTAACACCAGCGAATCCCTAACAGCTCCAGGAACAAACAAAAAATACTATTTAGCATTCAAAGCCCTTCATAGCCTGTCTCCTATTCCCACTCCACTACTTACCTTTGCAGTCTTCTCACATCTTACTCCCCTATGTACTCTGCAAACCAGTGACACTAGCCTCCTTGCTGTCCCACTGCTTGATTCTGGGCATTTTTCACTGGCTGTCCCCCCATACCTGGAATGCTCACCCTCATCTCTGCCTCATTTCCCTCGCTTCCTTCCAAGTACCAACTAAAATCCCATAGGAAGCCTTTCCTGAATCCCCTTAATTCTAGTCTAGTGCCTTTCCTGTTTATTTCCAGTTTATCCTGTGAGCTCCTTGAGAGCAGGAATTGTCTTCCTTGCTTTTCGTTCCCAATGCTTAACATAATGCCTGGCACATGACAGGTGTCTAATGTTTATTGACAGCTGCCAGATTTTGGTATTTCCCTAAAATATTTTCTCATTAACTACTAAGCCACATCTTCCCCATTTTTCTTAATTTCTTTTCAAACCTTAATTGCAGGGTTTTACATTTATTCCTACTGAAATCATCTTTGTTTGATGACCTCCCCGTTATTAACATCAAGTGAAACATTAAGCATGATGTACACTAGCCACTGTCCTGAAGGATGTCCATCACAGAGCACAAATCAAAGAATTCCATATACATGGTGAGATTCTTGTTTTTAGGTAACAGCTAACATCTATATAGCACTGAAAGGTTTGCAAAATGCTTCACATTGTCTCACTTATTCTCTTATGAGATGTTATTTTAACTATGATAAGCAGTTGGAAGGGCAACTCAAAGAGCTGGTCCATTGGTAGATATGTCTGATGGCCAGTGTACTATGCTCAGAACTGAAAAGAATGGGCTGGATTGCCTTTGAGCTGTACAGTCTTTTAATAACCTTAAGCTTCTTCCTGAAACAAAAACCTCTTTTTTATATTAATAATTTAATGTTGTTCTTAATATTAGTGAGTTAATATTAATATGGAGTAGTGACTCTGACATCAAGAAGATAGGTTTACTTCACTGTTGGTGGGACTACAAATTGATCCAACTGTACTGGATACTATCTGAAATCATACAAGAAAAGTGACTGTGCACATTGTTTGACCCAGCAATCTTATTACTGGATGTATATTCCTGAAGAAGTCAGAAAGAGATCTGGGTCCTTACCAATTCCAGAATTCCTTACAACAGTGTAGACTGCAACCCATACATACCTGCATTCTTGGATGACAGGTGTTGTCATACAAGGTGTTGGAAGCCTTCATTGTTTTCCACCTGTTATCCCTTGTTCTTACCACATACAAATTCATCTTCCCTAGGATACAATTCTTTTATTACATTCTTTACTCCTGTTATGCTTTGGAGCTCATTGGTTACTGCTGCAGTCACATTATACATATGTACCCTTCCATTTTCCTGTGTGATATTCATTTCTAATTCTCTGGGGGCAATTGTATCCTAGGTCTTGCCACCTTATAGCAACGGCAGTAAAATGTTATAATTGAACAAAAACAAACAAAAAACTGAGCCTGTGCTTTCATAAAAAGCTTGGCAGTCTGTAAATTTTGCAACTTCCTGAAATCAATCCAATCTGGGTTGGCACAGAAGGTAGAATGCTAAAGTAGGAAGACCTGATTCAAATACCTCCATCTTAGCCCAATGCCTGGCACACAGTAAACCCTTAATAAAGCCTTGTTAACTATAGACTCTTATACCTTACCAGTTATGTGACTACAGACAGCCAAGTCACTTAACCTTCTCTAACCTTTCATTTTCACCTACATCTGTAAAATGGAGATACCTGTAATACTTCTGGCTCTTTCGTGAAATTCAAACTAGATATTATAAAACACTTTCAAAACTTTAAAGCACTATATAATAGTCAATTATCATTTAACTGACCTCAAATTAAGTTAGTCTTGGCCTTTCTATGAAGACTCCAGTTTGTTAGCTGCCGTTCCTTTTTAATGCTGACCACTATTTTTCCCACACCCTTCTAAACTCCCCATCCCTCACCTCCACCTCACTTAACCAGTCCTTTTAATCAAGAGGACACAATACAAATTACACTATCCTCTTCCGACCCTTATCTTGGCTTTCTGGTCACACTGTAACCTTTGCCCATGGCTATGGAACCTGGTCAATCTTCCTCTTCACCATAGAGGCCATCCTTAAGGAATTCAATATACATTTTCCATTTTCACAATCCTAGTTTCTAGTTATTCAGTCCCACCTCTACTTCAGCCACTGAATCACTAAAACAGCTTTACCTGCAAAAATCTAACTCTGAAATTCCCTGACTACAATCTTTCTCTGCCTGTTCATACCTCTAACCATGATCTTTGGACCAAACCTTCCTGTTTTCCTATTCTAGCAACCTTATTTTTGTCTGTTTCCAACTCAGGTCCTCCTGACTCCCAAGGCTGGAGCTCCATCCACTTTACCACCTAGCGCCCCTAAGGTGTAGCTTCTTGCCAATAATCCCTCCCTCCAATTATTGCCTTCATCTTATCCTCTTCCCATATCTTTTACCTTTCTTTTTCTCTCAATTTCAATCTATCCAATGGCTCTCCCTGGATGCTTACAAATATGCCCAGATCTCTATCCTTTAAAAGCTACTTAATCCCATCACTCCCTCAAACTATTGTTCTATAATTCTTCCTTTCCATAGCAGAAACCTTAGGAAAAATTTCTTCACCTGTTCCATTTTCTTGCCCCCATCATCTGATTCTAGACTCTTGCAATATGTGGCTTACACTAGATGAAAAATTTAATGGCATTTCCAATTTTGATCTTGGCAGTGTGATACTGTAGAAGACTCCCTTCAGGATACTATTCTACCAGGGTTTTGCCAACACCACTTTCGACTCTTAATGTCTGCCAAAAATCAGTCGTCTTTGTAGGACTACCTTGTTTCATCTCCAATGCATGGGTATAGGTCAAAGCTCTGCCCCAGGTTCTACCATGGGTCTACCTCTATGCTGTTCTATGATCTCTAGTCCGAATTTCTCTTTAGCTTTACCCTTACATTTTCACCTAGATGTTTCTAAAACTCATTTTCTTCTGAAACCCTAATTCTATTTGCCAAACACATCACCATTGATCTAGTAGTTCACCTTTGCCTCTTCACTATTCCCCACCTCCCAAATCCAGTTACCTACTCTTATTAACTCCAGCCTGTACTACCCCACTTACTAGTCAAAATATCATACTCCCTTCAGGTGGGATTGTTATCTTTTCCCTTTAGACCCTTGTCACTGAAATGTTCTCCACCTATCAACTGGGGATCCCTAGCCTTCAAGTGTCTCTCCCAATTAAGTTTGTATTTACCTCTCACCTGGCTAAGTCTCAGCCTAGGAGACCCTTTGTACTTGACAGGTGCTTAACACTTATTAATACCACTTCCAACTGAGCCTTCATTGTTGCAGTTATCCTTTGACTAACATTCCTTCCTGTGGTAGTTCCAAATTTCATGATTAAAATTCCACTGTTCCCTTATATTAAGATTTAATTCTACAAAATTAAGGCCTAATTTTCTCTTGCTCTTCAATCTAAGGTGGCTGTTCTCTCTCCTGATACTCTGCTCTACAATCATGCAGTTTCCATTGATAACCATGGTTTCTGTCCTCGCCACCCCTACCCAACCTACCCTACCCCAAACTCCATTCCCTAACAAGAGGTAGACACCAGACACCTTTCAATTTGGCTTTTAACTAAAAAAAAAAAAATTATCAAAATGAACATTTTTGTAACTGCACATTACAAAGTACTAGATTGTCCTTTCTCTTCTCCGCAGTAGACATGGTAGACCACTCCCCTTTGTCTGCATTCTTGGTTCCCCTTCCTCCCAACACCTAATGGAGCACCTTTCCACCAGTAGGGACACTATCACTACTGTTTAGAATGTGAATGATTAGAAGTAGAATGTTTCCACACATATAATTGCAAGGTCTTGTAAATTCAATTTCCTGACTCCCCATCTTTACACTTAGACTAAGTCTAGGTCCCAATCTAATTCACCTAGAAATTCTCACCTTTCCCCCAGCATTAGAGATCTTCCACTTCAAGATTCATAGTTAAGTGTATGTATGTGTATACATATATACATATATAGAGAGAGTATACACACACACACATGCATGTGCCAAGTGTGTGAGTATACATATATATAGTTTCCCCAGAGTCGTCTTTGTATCCTATCCACTAGGCATACAGATACCTAATACATATTCAGTACTTTAATAGTCAAAATTAATTTGCTATTTGCTAAGATTATTAAAGAGTTTAATAACTTATTGATAATTTTGTACATTTCCTAATGATCAGTCATTCAGTTCTATGCCAGTTTTTCCCATTATCTGCTACTAATTTTTTTGCATATAGCTCCACTGCAGAAATAAAACTGTTATATAATATTTAATGCATAACAAAGGTCCTACCTGTATTCATAGCAGTATCGAGACCTTGTGAAGTATGGTTAAATGCAATGGATGAGCCTAGGTTCTGATTGTTATTTATTTGCTTTACTGAGTAACCAGAAGAAACATGTTACCTTTCTGACCTTTGATACTGTCTCATCTATAAATGATAGTTGAATTGTAGCATAAAAGAATCAGTGCAACTCTGAAGAGATTAAAAAGCTAAAACTTCATTCACGAAACTACTCAATTTAGTACTTATTTCATATTACCTTGATTAATTTAAAAAATCCAATACCTTTACTGTGCTCATAACCATAACCAAATCATGTTGGATAATCCAGTTATTACACCAGGAGTCTTAGAGTCTTCTGTGTATTTATTGTTTTACAGCAGAATGCCCAACACAGATCATCATAACTGCCAAATAGTCAGCTGTGCAAAATAGTATATATAGTGCTTAAGTACAAATGGGAGACATGATTTTTTTTTTAAATAAATACTTAAACACAAATTTATGGTCCTACAAAAGAGCATTTAAACTAGATGTTCTAAGTTGATCTGCCTCCTTGGACCCACAGTAACTGTTATTTCCCAAAAAACCAACAGAATCAATATATGGAATCATCATCAGTTCCACTGTGTGAATAATGGATCACAATAAATGAGTCCCTTTTTCTAAGAGCGTTTCCTGGCTCCCTTACAAACATGATCTGGCCTGGATAAAAAGACAACAGGAATTTCTTGAAGGTCAATGGTCCAAAATGCTAAGTATGGTTAAGTATTCTACATGATCTATATTCACTGGTTCCTTTAGTTAGGATGTACTTAGATTACTTTCTTCAATTCGTCGTAGAGGACAAGCACGAAAGCTCCCCCCATGCCTCTAAGAACATTGGACCAGGCACCCTTGAAGAAAGCTTTGCCACCCTCATCTTTAGCAATCTTCCTCCAGCAGTCAATTGTCCCAGTGTACATGATATCAGCTGTCAAAAGGAAAAGAAATTCCAGTCAGAATTCAAGACTTACAATTTGTCAAAGTACAATACACATGCCATTATTTTACCTAGACTAGTAAAGGGCAATAAATATGCCCTTTAAGAGTAAAATCAAAGCTATTACAAAGGGAGATTAGGAAAATAATAGCGATTTAAGCAGTAGGTGGCTGTCACTACACTCCCACCCCTGCTTTTGTCAAGCTTGTTTCCAAGATAGAATTCAGGAAACAAAGGTGAGGGTAGAAAGAACACAAGACATCTGGAACTAGGGACTCGAGGTTCTGGGACTAAGTGGCAAGAGCATGTGCTACTACAGAAAACATTCCAGAAGTAGATTAAGACATGAAAGCATAATGAACCAAAACACACTGCTGAAAAAAAGCAAACATTTCCATAACTGGAAAATGTACTTAAATATTTTTTTTTTTGGTCTTTTTGCTTTTTGGTGAGGCATTTGGGGTTAAGTGACTTGCTCAGGGTCACACAGCTAGTGTTAAGTATTTGAGGCTGGATTTGAACTCAGGTCCTTCTGACTCCACGGTCAGAGATCTATTCACTGAGCCACCTAGCTGCCCCTAAATATTTTTTTTTTTGTCTAAGATTTTCACCATTTTCAGCTTAGCCAAAAGCAAAAGTGTAGTTAAATGCAAAAAGCTATTTTATGATAAATAAATACTACATTTCCCCCTCACTGTTATCAAAAGCATTTTTAAAGAATAGTGACTATAATTTAAGAGGGAAAAACTTACCTCCTTTGCGTCCAGACTGCATCATCATTCGCCGCCTTACTGTATCAAAGGGATAGGAGACCACACCTGCTACAGCAGTCACTGTTTGGGCAATCATCCAACTTATCACAATATGAGTGTTCTTGGGATCTGGGAGCATTCCTGGAAAATAATCACATTTGTTAAATTCAAACCGCTGATCCTACACTTAAATGTCAAGCTAATCTAACAGAAGAAACTACTTTAGTTTTACTCTACAGTACAAAAAAGCCATCTTTAAAACCTTAAATTGTTTTCAACTACAGAAAACTATACCATACAGACCCCTTGCAGACAAGATTTTTTTTCTATGCCCTTTAGGTTGCAACTAAGGAATATATTCTAAATTACATTAAAATTTAGAGGCTATACAAATTAATTTGGCAAAGGTCATTAATGACAAGACAGCACTGATTAAAATCCTGTTGTGTTTGCTAGGAGCCAATTTGTCTATTAAACCAGATTGCAGAAGGGTTGTAAGTAACTTACCTCAGATAAAAATACAAAAACCCCACAAAGTAGTTATAATCAAACTTATTTGATCTATTTATAATAGAAAAGGAAACAGTATAAATGTATTTATTCTAAGGTAATGGCAACATTTTAAAAGGACTCTTACCTTTTGCTGTGTCATAGATTCCAAAGTAAGCTGCTCTATAGATAATGATACCCTGCACTGAGACATTGAAACCTTGATATAAGCCACGAATTCCATCAGACTTGGTGATTTTCACCAGGCAGTCTCCCAGGCCTTTGAATTCTCTCTCACTGCCAGATTTCCCAACATCAGCTGCCAAGCGGGTTCTCGCAAAATCCAAGGGGTAGACAAAGCAGAGAGAAGTGGCTCCAGCTGCACCACCAGAGGCAAGATTGCCAGCAAAATACCTCCAAAACTGTGTGTGCTTGTCCACTCCTCCCAAAAACACCTGCTTATACTTATCCTTAAAGGCAAAGTTAAGGGCCTGGGTGGGGAAATATCTGATGACATTTGCTAAGTTACCCCGCCAGAAAGAAAGGACCCCTTGTTCCTTTGGAATTCGGACTATACAATCCACTATGCCTTTGTACTGCTTATCTGCAGCAATTTGTTTACTTGCATGCTGCACCTAAAACCAAAAAGCATAAAACAAATTGTTAGGATAAAAGCCCCCCTCCCCAAATAGGCAATAATCTTTATACAAAAATAACTATTAAAACACGCTTTTGGAGAATAAACCCAGCTCTTAATATCTTTTTTTCAAATTGCCAATCTGATGAACGAAATGAATTTACCATTTTCATTCATCAGATTTCTGGTTAAGAGTTTCAACTGGCAATTTATAGTCTTTATAGGCCCTGAAATATAAGTAATGTCAGAAGACCTCTACTGCTGCATCCATGTAAGAGGTTAATTAAGAGGCAGAAAGGAGCCTTAGAGGTCACTTAGGTCAAGGCCTATA
Source organism: Vombatus ursinus (assembly GCF_900497805.2). Classification (NCBI taxonomy): domain Eukaryota; kingdom Metazoa; phylum Chordata; class Mammalia; order Diprotodontia; family Vombatidae; genus Vombatus; species Vombatus ursinus. Next base: position 78,701 of record NW_020953946.1, on the reverse strand, counting down.
TTTTACAGCTAGTGAGGCCTGGGTTCTACTTCCCATTCCAACATTAACCACCTGTATGACCTTGGGCAAGTACGGCCTGCAGCACTCCCTAGGTTCCTGGTGATTCAAACAGGTATGGAACATCAAATCCTAGCACAATGCCGTACAACATCTGTGCTTAATAAATATTAAATTTAATTTCTATGTTCCAGCCCTGCCTACCTCACAAGGTTATCTACCAAAGGGAAGAGTAATGAATCTCAAAGCCAGCTGTGACCTTGGGAAAAACATGCCATTTCATTCCTCTAGGCTTCAGTTTCCTCACCCACTTCTGGTCACTGGGTGGGGGTCCAGATTGCAGCTAACATCACTTAATGCAGACTGAGAATGAACTTAGACTAGGCTCGCTGGGCCTAAATTTCCTCATTTTTTTGAGTACAGGGGATTGTACTAGACCACCTCTGGGATTTTTTCCTCTCCATTTCCAAATCCTTTTATCTGGCCGTACTGTATGTTTAAAAGAAAAAAGGGGGGGGGGGTTGAGAGAGTGGAAGATTCTCCCCAGAGTCTATTTAAAAAGGAAAAAAATGCAGAGGCCAAGACACCCAACAACCACGCCTGCACCCCAAAAGAAGGGGAAGCCCAAGCAGTGAGCGCCTGGAGGCAGAAAACGTGGGCAGACAGGCAAGGAGGCCCGAGTCCTCAGTTGGGGGGGGGTCACCATGACAACCCGAGACGTTCCCCTTCCCCTCCACCTCCTGCCGCATTCAGACTCCTCGCGACAGCTCAACGACTGCGGCAGCGAAGCCGGCACTACGTGACGAGCTGACGTCAGCCCTTCCCGCCCTTCCTCATTCTTCCTCTCCCTTAAAAGGGCAGCAGGGGGTGAAGATGCCGGGGCGGGGCGCGAGGGACAAAGACCTCCCCTGCCCGGCCAGCTCACGCACACTTCCGGGAGCTTCGCGCCAATCCCCAAGGGCCCGAGGCGACGGAGGGAGGGCAGAAGACCCACGTGTCATTGAAGACTAGCCTCCCCCGTTCCCAACACCCAACCGGGGGCTACTTCCTCCTCGTCACCTTCCCGTCCCTCCTACACGACCTCCTCGGTCAAGGACGGGAGGGAGGACGGGCGGGAGCGCGCGCTCGTGTCCGCCAGTAGCGAGATTAGCGAGAAGGCTCCGCGACCACTAAGGGCGTTGTCCGCCCTCGCCCCCGCCCCACTGTGGAAGGGCGGCGAGGGTGGGCGCCTGCCCCCAGCGCGGATCCTCGAGCCTACTGCTCCCGCCCCAGATACCCGTCTTCCCCCCATGTGCACTCCCACCCCAGTCCCCGGCTGTCCCCAGCCGGGCTCCAGGCCTGACATTGCATGCGCCCCAGGCACGCACCTGCAATAGTAACTTCACTCTCTCGATGGGGGCCACCGCAGTCTTGGAGATGGCAGCGGCGATGCCACCAGCCAGGAAGTCCTTGGCGAAGGAGATGGCCTGTTCCGTCATGGTTACGGGAGGGAGAAGGTGTTGGAGTTGGAGAAGGAAAGCCGGAGAGAGAGGGCCAAAAGCTGGGGAACTCGCTGCTGCCTGCACAGCCACTTGCTACAGCTCAGACCGAAAGGACACGGTACCCCCCGCGCAGGCGCTAAAGCCTCCTCGCTCCGCCCCCTGCGGCCTGCTCCGGACGCTCCCATTGGCTGGCGGGGAGCGGGGAGGGGGGGAAGGAGGCTGTCACCCAGTGCGGGGCCTCCCCTCCAGACTCCCGCCCTGCGCCTCGCATGTGTCTCTGGGAGAACAAAAGCCCACGTCCCGGCATCAGAGCCGTGGCCTAGCCATGAGAATGGGTGCCTTTGACCTGAAGGGCCGCGGGTCGTGCTCTGGTGCCCAGTCGGTGTGGGGACCGAGAGAGGCCCGGCCTGGTTTGGAGACAGCAGCTGGGCGGTCAGTGATGGATGAGCCGGGCCTAGGGCCTGACATCTTGGGCTGCTGATCCCCTGATAGTAATCGGCTTGACTGTCACCCTGAAGGACTCTGGGGGGACTTGGCTTCTGAGACTCTCCGCCCATTCATAGGACGCCTTCCACCCCCAACCATTTTGACCCACCCCCCCACTCCACGTAGGGAGGAGACCCAGCTGCACTTGGGTCTGGACAGCTGTTGACAGACTGTCATGTCCCCCTCCTTGCTCCCAGATGATCCATCCCACCCCAGGGGCCACATTCCCCAATGCAGAACAGTCGAAGGGACTTGAAATTTTTTTCTTTTAATAAATAGCTATTGCTATCTCTTTCTTACAAAGCAAAAATTTCTCCTGGATTAAGTAAAAATAAAACAGTAAAACTAATCAATACAATGCAAATAAGTGAAAATAATATGTAGTGTTCCACACCACTGCAAAGGAGTGGAGGTGTGTAGATGACTTGGAATTTCAAAGGTGGAAGTAATATAAAAAAACCTGAGATTTGGGAACTGAACTTCTGTGACCTTGGGCAAATCATTTAGTCACACTAGGTTTCAGATTTCTTAGGCTTCTGAAGTGGGGGTTTGATTGAAAGGCCTTTTAGGCCACTTCCCCACCCCCACCCCAGCTCCAACTCCATATTCCTCCTTGCACTGGAAAGAAAACTGAATTAGAAGTAAAAAGACCTTTTTTTTTAAAAAAATGTGGCTCCCTTCGATATTGTAATAGCTGTTACTTGTCAAATTATTAAGCTTTTTGAGCTTCAATTTCTTCATGTAAGATGAGAATAATAATACTAAATATGAAAATAGCCCTGAATTTAGAACCCAGGTTCAAATTCTAATTCTTTCAAACTCTATGACCTGGAGCAAGGCATTTAACCTTTCTGAGCTTCAGTTCCCTCATTTGTAAAATGACATTACTGATAGTGTGGAAAGAACCCTAAATTTGGAGAGAGAGGCCTTGAATTCAAATAGTACCTTCATGACCTTGAGCAAGTCACAACCTCTATGCAGTTCAGTTACCCCATTTATAAAGTAAGGGAGTTAGAGGGCCTCTAAGGTCTCTTTTACCTCTAATTCTCTGATCCTGGGACTAGGTCATATATCCTGCTGACCAATGTCACATATACAATTAGTGGCAGAGCCAATTTTCCCTGACTGGTGCCTAGTCCAGTGCTCTTCCCTACTACACTGATAGTACACACTGCTCACATTTCACATGAAAGTTAAATACTAATGAGTGGCAGCCCCTTCTAACAGTTACCTTAGGATTTCCTTGTCCATATAATAAGCATAATTATAGTTGTATTATTTATCACCATAGGGTTGGCTTGTGGATCAAGGTTACAAAATCAAATATTAGAGCTAAAAGGAACCTTTAGAAATCATGTAGTCAGTCTAACTCTCTTTTATAGGTGAGGAAACGCCTGGAGACATTATGTGGCTTTTGAAATGACTTTTTATAACTGGAGTGGTATGCGGCTATAAATTATCGTGTGGCTCAGTGTCAAAATAAGTAGTTCTGATGGAGGGAAGAAAAAGATAGGTAAGTAACCTGAAAAAGTAAATTATAGGAGTCAATTTGAACTGGACCTAGAAAAATATGATTTGGACAGATCCAGAGAAGACTTGACGCTATACTCAGTAATAATGGTTACATTGTCACAGCAGAGAGTTGTGACATTAAAGGCCTGTGTAAATTAATTAATTGAAAGAAATGCTAAATTTCAGTTACAGGTTAATGAAATGAAAGTTGTCATTTTTTCCCCTATGAAAGTTCACAGATCCCATGAAATCTGTCTACTATGGACACCTTGTTATGAACACCTGGTCTATACATTGCAAGTTTAACAACACTCCTTCCCCTTCCCTACCTCTTCCAAGTTACTAGCCCACCAGAGTTAGGTCATATCCACTTTTCCCTAAAGTCTCAAGTTCATTGATGAGGGTTCCCAGGGGGAAAAGGGGATAAGAATGGAGATATGATGACAACAGCTATTTCTAAATATAGATTGTTCAAAAATTTGTGAACTTATCTGTAGCTCAGAGATCATTTGTCCTACATTTTGTTTCCACAGTTCCAATGTACCAAAGTCCATCCCCACCCTCAGTCCTCTTCCCCCTCCCCTCAGCTTTTCCTGGAAAAGAGAAGCATTCCGTGTTGGATCCCTGAATGACATGTGGTAGTGCAGTGGGGTCATTTGAAAATAGGGCACTCAGAAATATGCCCTTTATTTCCCAGTGTTATGTAGAAGTTTGTAGAGGGAACAAGTTACTGGTGCAAGTCTTAAAACACTGTATAAATGTTTACTCACATTTGTACCCTAAAATGCCTTGTTTGTTCCCTCCCCCCACCTAAATAACCCTGTGAGATAGGCAGTACCTATAATATTACCACCATTTTGCAGATGAGGAAAATGAGACTCAGTAACTCAAAAAAGGTCACACAGCTAGCTAGTAAGCTGCAGCACTAAGACTAAAATTTTAGTCTAATGACTCCAAGATCCTGGGTTCTTTCTGACTCACCTGACTGCTTTACTAAAATATGTTCTTGCATTTTTGCAAAAAAAAAAAAATTATAAATGATAGGAAAAGGCAAAATATTTATTAAACAATGTTATTATACATAATAAAGATACACTGTATATAATATATAATGTACAAAATAATGTTGTTACGTAACCTCAACTGGGCCCTTGATTGCTGCTAAGCAATCCTCCTAAAACCCTACTATGTAATACATTTTCTCTCTTTTTAACCACTTACAGTCTGACTTCTGACCTTATCATTCCACTAAAACTGTTTCCAAAGTTATTAATGATCTTTTAATTGCCAAATCAAACAGCCTTTTCTCACTCATCCAGCTCCCTGACCTCTCTTTGATGTTTCATGCTGCTGATCACTCTCTTCCCTGACATTCTCTTCCTTCAAGGTTTTCCATGCACCTCTGTTGTCCCACCGCATAGCTAACCACTCCTTCTGGTCTACTTTGCAGAATCTTCCTCCAGATCTCACCCTCTAACAGTACTTGTCCCTTAGGGCTCTGTCATGGCCCTTTTCTCTTTCAGTACTACTCCACTTGGTGTTCTCCTCAGTTCCCATGGATTTAATGACTATTTCTATGCAAATGATTTTCAGATTTACTTATCCTGCCCTAATCTCTCTGCTGACTTCCAATCTTTCATCTCCAACTATACCTCTGATATTATGAACTGGATGTCCAGTAGACATCTTGAAATCAATTATTTCCAAAAATACATTATTTTTTACCCTAAATTCTTCCCACTCCTACCTTCTCTATTACAGTGGAAAGCAACATCATCCTTCCACTCCCTCAGGCTCCCAACCTAGGAGTCATCCTCAATTCCTCTCTCTCACCCTCCATATACAGTGTGTTACCAAGGCCTGTGAGTTCATCTTTGCAACATCACCCAAATATTCCCCTTTCTCTTTTCTTACACAGCCATCACTCTAAATGCAAGGCCTCATCACCTCATGCCTTGATTATTGCAATAGCCTGATGGTAGGTCTGCGTGTTTCAAGTTTCTTCCCACTCCAATCTATTCTCCATTTAGCCACTAAAGTGATTTTCCTAAAAACCCAAGTCAGATATTGTCACACACTCATAACCCCACCCCCACCCCCACCGACCCCACTCAATAAACTTCAGTGGTTTCATATTGCCTCCAAGAACAAATATAAATGCTCTGTTTGGCATTCAAAGGCCTTCATAACCTAGCTCCTTCCTACCTTTCCAGTTTTTTCACACCCTACTACTTCCAGATATATTCTCTGATCCAGTGACATTGGACTTCTGGCTGTTCCAAGAACAAAACACTCCTATCTCCTGGCACACAGTAAGTGTTTAATAAATGTTTATTGATTGATTAAAATAGTCCCTTAGATATCATATGGTGAAATAGAAATAATATTGGATTTGGGTTCCTTGCTCTGCTACCAACTAACCTGTCTGACCATAGGAAATGCATTTAATCTAGTAAACAATTAACAATGAGATTAATTAATTAATAATATGGTATAATGGATGGAAGTCTGGACTGCTGTCAGAAAGACCAGCCTTCAAGTCCTGCTTCAGGCAAAATGGTTGTTCGACCTTGGAGGTGCACTTGACTTTTCAGTGCTTCAGGCAACTCCCCTAAAACTACACAGTGCAAACCTAGTTGTTGATATGTGTTGGTTGAGAGCAGGAATTCCAGGAATTCTGGTCTTTCAATGAAATCTTTATTTCACTTTAAAGTTTATAAAACATTTTACTTATATTATCTCATTTGGGTCTCACAACAGATGCCCCCCTCCCAAAAAAATACCTGAGGCATTTTTATCACCTTTTTACAAATGAGGAAACACAGTATAAGTGACTTGTCCCCATCACAAAGCTAGTAAAAGAGATTTGAACCCACAGTAAGGTTTATTTTTTTCTTTTGTCTCCAATTCCAGCACTTAACTTACCACACCTAGTTTCTTAGGGCTTCTGTTTCCTCATTTAAAATGAGAGTGAGGATCAAAATTCAACTAGATGATTGGCTCTAAGGTTCTGGTTCTGGCTGGCTCTAAGTCCTCAACCTGGAGTAAGTGATAGGATTGTGGAAAAGAACTACTGATTTGAGCTTCTCAATTTATTGATAAAGAAACCGAATTTCAAAGAAGTCAAGTGACTTGCCCAGGGTCACACAGATGAAAATAGATAGGATTCTAACCCAGGTTCTCTGACTCCAAAGCCAGCTTTCTTCCCAGTTTACTATAATGTGACCAAATGTTGTTTGTTAGGCATTTCATCCTTTTGTATTTGCCTTTTTGCCAGATACCATTTTTCACTTTATTTTAACTGTGAACATCCACCTATGAGTGTTTAAGGAAATGTTCCAATTAAGGCTAGCTAAATAAGGATCAAATCTAGGCAGGATATCCACAAACATCCCACAGACTATTCCTTTAAAAAAAAAAAAGGAGGAGGAAGAGAAGAATCTTGTATATGGCACACTTGTATACTTGGCACACTAGGTGAATAAAAAAGAATCTTCATTTGCTTTGTCAACAGTGAACCTCTTATGGGAAAGTACAGGCTACTAACAAATAAGGATAAGCTTGTAAACATGTTCATAAGGCTCCTTTATACAGAAGATATTCTTCATCTTTGCAAAGCTGAAATTGATTGGGAGGAACCTACTGGCAATTTTTTTTTTTTGCTTATTTTTTTTTTGTTTTTTTTTTGTTTGTTTGTTTGGTTTTTTTTTGGTGAGGCAATTGGGGTTAAGTGACTTGCCCAAGGTCACACAGCTAGTATGGGCAAGTGTTTGGTCAGAGGCCTGATTTGAACTCAGGTCCTCCTGACTTCAGGGCCGGTGCTCTATCCACTGCGCCATCTAGCTGCTGTCCCTTTTTTTTTTTTTTTAAATGAAGGGTACAAAGGTATGAATTGCCCCATTTTTTCCAGAACCATCACCCCTCACCTTACTGATGCCCTCTGTGTAGGAGCCCTGCTCTTACTGCTACTACTGCTCACTGCTATTACTGTGCCCCAACACAGCACTATTGCTATATGCTTATCCTTATGTTGCCAAAAACAGCTACCCAGACTATGGCACAGATGAACAACGAGAGGGGCTCAGAATTGAGGAAGATTGGATTGCATTTCAGAAATGGTACCCTCAGTGTTCCCAAAGTGCTCATTGCTGCGGGCAATCCATTTATTCAACTAATGATGTCATATTGATATGAATCATGGAACATCATGATTCTAGAAAAAAAATAAAATTATACATAATCAAAGGACAGTGGAAAGATGCATGGTAGCTAGAAGCATCCTACATAGCATGTTACCAACTATGACATTGTTGAGGACAAGAGTAAAAGGACAACATGGAGTGAGAGCAAGTAACGAGATGAAGTGGTCCATTAGCACTCCTGAGATACTAAAAATATTAAAAGGAACAAGATGACTTCTAGAATATTGGACAGATCCTGTGTGAAGAACCTGTGGAAATACAGGGACAAGAACCCAGAGAATACAAAAGCATGCAGCAATTGTAAGTTGAGTCAGTGGATATTGTGGTCATACCAGTAAAATCATAAATTAATCAAAATTCCCAAGTTAAAACAAAACAAAACCCTGTGTTGTGAGTTACAGAATTACATCCTCCCAGAACTGGAAGGGACTTCAGAGGTCATCAAGCCTAACCTATAGGATTCTTGTCTCATAGACCTGACAAGGGGCCATCTAGCCTTTATTTGAAGACCCCCTTAATGATGTTACTTCCCAAGGCATCCCAATTCCACTTTTGGAAAGGTGATACCTAGCTTTCACATCACTCAGCACTGGAAGAAAATTCATGACAGTTGGCATATACTAGACAAAGACGTTATCATTGTACACAGGAGACAGAAAAGTGGGTCAGCAATTTTATCCATTTATTTCTTGGCTTAAGCATCCTAATTTGAAAGATACAGTACTTTGGTTTTTGTTTATGAGAAGTGAAAGGGGCAATAGGAGACAAACAGAGAAAAAAGTCATAGAGACTTTATTTTATGCTGAGAAATTTCATTCACCCTCTGGAAAAAAATCTAGCTCCTGCAGTTGCAGTATTTCCAAACAAAAATATTTAACTCATTTACTTCTATAAGGGTGGTGGCAGTTGTGACTCACTGGCAGATGAAAGTACTAAAAGGAGTAATTGAAATAACTAATCTTGGCTCTAGGGAACGGATAAAAAAAACCACACCTCCTTTCAGGGAGTGGAGAGGGATGATGGTGAGACTACTAGAGACTGGATGCTGTATGCAATGTCACACTCAGCTTCCTGGGTTTTTGTTTTTGTTTTTTTGTAGGGGGAGGATTTGTTTTTTGTTTGTTTTTGTTTCAAGGGAAGTGAGGGTAAAAAGGGGTTCATATACACAAATGTCTATAATATAAAAATATAAAAACTTATTTTAAAAAATACATATATTGATTTTTTCTACATTATCGAAATTTGTCCTCTCCTCTCCCATAGAGCTATTCCATAAAACAATTTTTTAAAAGAAAAATAAGAGAAAAAAAAGAAAATCAGCAAGATCAATAAATATATATCAAAATTATGAAAATATATGCAATGGTCCACACCTGTGGATCTCCCACCTTTGCAGAGGAGGTGGGGAAGTATCTTATTTTTCTTTTTTGGAGACCATGTTTGTTCTTTGTAATTTTGTAACATTCTCTTAAGTTTTTTGTGGTTGTTCTTCCCATTTACATTGCTATTGTCATTGTGTATATTGCTTTCTTGGCTTTCCTCACTTTACTGTGCATCAGATTATGTATGTCATTCCATGCTTCTCTTATTTATCATATTCATCCTTACTTATGGCACAGTGATATGTAACTATTTAAATTTAACAATTTAACCTTTTCTCAATCAGTGGGCATCTGCTTTGTTTCCAGTTCTTTGTTCCCACAAAAAGTGCTGCTATAATTATTTTGATGTGTATGGTAACTTTTTTCCTTTTCAATAACCTCCTTGGGGCCTAATAATGGAATTCCTGGGTCAAAAGATATAGACATCTTTATCACTTCATTCCAAATTGCTTTCCAAAATGGTATTCATAGCTCTACTAACAATACACTAGTGTACCTATTTTCCCATAACCCCTCCAAACACTTGACCATTGCTATCATTTGTTACCTTTAAAAATTTCTGGGTGTGAGATGAAACTTTTGGATTGTACAATAAAAAATTTTAAGTGAGGACTACTCTCAGTTATCTATTTTATCAGACACATTTTTTTACATTTTCTAAGAGTTATCTGATCTCTTAGCCTCTCTAAGCCAGTTTCCTAATCTATAAAATGGGGATCCTACCTATATTCACACAATACTGTGTTACTGTTCAGAAAGGACTTTGTAACCTTAAGCACTATATAAATGTGAGTTGTTATTAGTGATGATTTAAATGTGACCCAAACTAAAATTTTACTCTGTATTCTCTTAAAAACTGCTACCTTCTTATGACAGAGTTCTCTTCCTCCAGCTTAATTTTACTGATAAAGGCACCAAGGAAACACTTAAAGGAAAAAAAAAAACCAGAAAATCAGACAATTAAGAGTCACAAACATAGCTTGAGTTAATGCTAATGTCAAGAGATCTGTGATCTATTGATGTGGGTTCTCCCTCCAACAGTAAAGATTACAACCCTTTTATCCTCCTAATCCAGGGCAGTTCTGGTCCATTCCTACCCAAATTCTTCTGGGAAGAACAATCTCCTAGGGGAAGGACTATCTCTAGGTATTTTAACATGACAAAGATAACTCTAAGTTTCCAGTCATTTCCTTGTCCAAGCATACATTTCCTGAATGTTATCCTCTACATCAGAGCCCTCTCACTCACCCCTTGGAGCCTGTAAAACTTCCAAGTGAGCTGGACCAGATTAAAATGCAATTGGTAAATGTTTAACAAAATAAATAAAAATATAATGCAACATAATGTTAATTTGTAATTTTCTAAGTCAATATGATCCATCTGTATTTGAGTTTGACACTACTGCTCTTATATTACTTGCATCCAAGCTATCACTAGTTATACAATGCAATCTACTGACTTCCATCATGCATTTCTCTATTGCCTTTTGTTTTTAATATCACTATTCTTCAAGTGGTTTCGAGTCATGGAACTCCATAGTCTCTGAAGAATCAAAACTGACCCAAGGAGCTGTGGATGCTACTATACTGTATATATATATATATATATATATATGCCCCTGTGCTGATTTTTTAAAAATTTGTGTTATATATTCCCTTATGCTAATTTTTTAAAAATTGTTTTCTTTCCTTCATACTAATAACCCTACTGAGGAAGTGGCATATGTAGAATCTTCATAAATGGTTTGTCCAAGGTCATAAAACTAGTAATAACATAGGGAGATTAGAATCTAGATCACTTCCTCATAATAAAGTACTCTTTGCACCACATCTATTTTTTTTCCTTTAAAACAAATACACAAAGAATGCTTTGGAATAGTGAGGTATAGTGGAAAGAACATTGGACTTGGAATGAGAAGACCTGGGTTCAAATGTTGACATGAATACTATATGACTCTTGTGACCCTGGGCAAATAATACTTGCCCTACTGACCTCACAGGGTTGCTGTGAGGAGAGACATATGTAAATTGTAAAGTGTTATTTTATATAATTGAACTATTCATTGTTATACATTTTAAAACATACCAAAAGGTGACAGGTTTACATACCATGTAACATTAATGTCTCCTGGGTTGTTGTTGTTGGGTTTTGTTCTGATTTTTTTTTTATTAGTGTCAGATCTATGATTTCATTGTTATAAGAAATTCTCAAGGATGAGGCAATTCCCACAATAAATCAATGAATCAATAAGTATTAAGCAGCTATATCATATGTGGGACACCATGCTGGGCACTAGGTGGTTCAAATTGCAATAAATGAAACAATCTCTACTAGAAAGTAGTTTACATTTTAATGGGGAACCCAAGGACACATAAGTACATACAAAATAGACATAAGGAGAATGAATAAAAATACATTCAGAGTAGTTAAAAAAAAGGTTGTTTGGAAAGGTGAGCTCTATTAAACAAGATCAGGAGAGTCATGATGTAAGACTTGGTGGTGCTTAAGCTTAGCCCTGCAGAGGAATGGAGGGACTGATTCTATAAGGCAGAGCTGAGGAGAAAATACATTCCAAGCATGAGGAACAGCCAGTAAGTACAAAGACAGAAATGGGAGACAAGAGCATCTTTTGTGAGGAGCACAGAGAAAACCGATTTGCCATAACCAAAGGTGTTGGACAGAAGTAACACAGAATGAAACTGGAAAGGTAAGTTGGGGCCAGGTTGTGAAAGGTTTTAAAAGCTAAATTTGATCCTAGAGGCAATAGGGTGCCACTGAAATGTATTGAGTATGGAGTGAGTTGGCCTTAAAATGAGGTCCTAATGACAGTAATATCAAACTCAAATAGAAAGGGATCTCTGCAGGCTAAATATTGATTTAGAAAACCACAAATGAATATTGTCTATGTTGTATTATATTTTTATTTATTTTGTTAAGTATCTCCCAATTACATTTTAATCTAGTTCAGACTAGCATTTGGGAGTTTTACCTGTCCCTTGCTGCCTTCCTGTGGTATTTGACACCTGTGGAGCATTAAAATTTAGCCATCTGAATCCCTTTCTATTGAGCAGAGCTAACAAAATAGAAGAAATTCTTCTTGGTTTTCTCTAGACATAATTCTCCTTTGGGGGTTGAAGGAAGATGGGATGTTTGAAATATATAATGTCTTAATTATATTTGTCATTACTCAAGGTAGACTTGGATCTCTTTTGATAAGCCAGCTTTAATCCTAAGACCTCTGTGCATTAACAGTGCCTAGTGGGAAATCTTGTCTCCATTAGATACTTGGGGAAAGGGCCAGAACACAGATAAAGGTTTAGAATTTGGCTTCCATCTTCACCACTCTACTGAACCTGCTCTCTAAAGTCACTAATGACTTCACTGTCAGATCCAATGGCACTTTTCCAGTTCTCTTTGAACTCATTTCTTTGAACTCTGAGCAGCGTATAAAGTTATTGACCAGTGCCTCCTCCTAAAAACTTTCCCTGCCCTTGGGATTCCATGACATTGCACTTTTGTGGTTCTTCATCTACTTTTCTCTGAATGTTCCTTTGCTAAAGTTTCTTCATCCCACTCCCTACATGTGAGTATCCCCCAGCTTTGTCCTTTGCTATTTTCTTTACATCTTTCCCCTACTGACCTTATGGCTTCAATTATTACCTCTATGTAATTAGCTGTGAAATCTTTCTCTCTAGTATTTCTTTACCCCGAAGGCCACTCCAACATTTCTAGTTCCTGCAGGTTGTCCTTTCCTCACTTCCTAACCTCCCTATTTGTGTTGATGGCACCATCACTCTCCCAGTATTAAAATAATAACAATAATAACAACAACAACAACAATAATAATAATAATGATTACACAAGAGTACCTTGAGGATAGCTGAATAGTGTGGTATAACCTTTCTTGGAGTCAGAAAACACAGGTTCAAGTCTAGTTACTAATAATATACTACCCTTGTGACATTGGGCAAGTCATTTAGCCCGAGTTTCACTATACCAATCTATAAAATGGAAATACTTGCCCTACTGACCAGACACAAAACCTTAGAATTATTTTTGACTGTTCATAATCCCCTATACTCTTATTAATTCTGTCTCCGAAATTTCTCATACATCTACCTTCCATTTCCATGACTAACATCATAGCTCATGCCCTTGCTACCTCTTAACCCGTGCTACCATAATAGTTTGTGTCCTATCTCTGCCATCCTCAAACCACCCCTTCATACTGATGCCACAAAAATTCTCCTCATGACCAGATCTGACCAATGACTTCTCTGCTCCAAACTCTTCACTGGCTCCCCATTAATTAGTAAGAAAACAGAAATCCCTACACCTGACTTCCACATTCTGGTTTCAACTTTGCCGTACAGCTTTCCCACCTTCTACTTCCCTATACAACAGTACCTTCCAGCCAAACTGGAACACTTTGTATCTTCCTATCTTTTAGTACCCTTTCCTGCCTCCATGCCTTCATGTATTACATGATCCTCCTTACATAGATCGTTTTCATCTAGTGAAATCTTTTCTTTTCTCAGAGACCCCATTTAAAAAGCCCTTCTGCCAGGAAGACTTCTCTGATGTCTCCAGCTATAAAGGATCACTCTTTTTCACGCCACTGTTTCTTTACTCTTTGTACCTTTCCTTTGCCCTTATCATATTACAGCTTGTCCTAGTTAATTGTGGATCCGTCTTACCAGATTATAAGCTACTTAAGGGCAGGAACAGGACTGTTGTTTCATCTTTGCATCACCAATGCTTAGTAGTCTATGGCACATGGTAGGCCTTCTACATTTGTGGATTGAAACATTAAATAACCAGCTTAAGATGACAGTGACATTAACAACTGATAGAGAGCTCTTTAGCCAGAACACTGACTGTGTGCAAAGTTCTAGCAAACAATGTAACTAATAAACTCTTAGCCATCACCCACACATAATTTGTTCTGAAGTCCTAAGCTAAGCAAGGAAAAGCAGCTCTAAGTGTGGGGATTGCTGCTAACTGTTTTCCGCTCTACTGAATATTAAACTGATAAGGAAATACTACCAGCCTGTTATTTAATGCCCAGCACTACGCAGGTCTCTAAGCAACTGCTCTGCCACAAGAATTGTCAGTTAAGATTTCTGAATTTCTTTATTTTGTTATTAACATAAATGGAGGGATAAGAACATTATTTTTCATATTGGTACCATGCTTTTCTTTCAAGATCAAATACTTACCTCTCTTCACCACATCCTTGCCCTTCAAAACCATTACTACTTAAATGTTTGCTTTCTGACTGGAATTCTAATCCTTACAGGTAGGGGGAAGCTCATATTAACTTTAAAATACTGTCCATTTATCTGGATTTATAGCAACAGAGGAAAATTATGAAGCATTATTTTATAGTAGTTGCTTATATTTTAATGTGCTGTAATTTCAGCAATGGGAACTTTGAAAACTGCTATGGCCAAAAACTTCATTACTCTGAAGTCGATCTAGTGATGTACCTCTCTGAACTTAAGCTAGAAAGATCCTTTGACAACAGACCTACATGCCAATACCAGACCCTTGCTCAAAGAGGTTTTAGAGCTAATTAAAATGTGAAGCACCGGGTTATAATGGCTGAGATGATGTCTTATTTTAAAAGGATCCCTCTTTGACTGTCATAAGCATTTTGTGCTTTTCCTATCATAATGCATAGCTTATAAAACACAACATGGATAGTGGAAAAAGAACCAGATTTGGAATAAGGAAGACCCAGGTTCAAGTCTTGTCTGTGACACATACTAACTGTGATATTGAGTAAGTCACAACCTCTCGTTTGCCCAGGGATCTCTAGGGCTGTAAGTTACAGACTGGTTATCAACCTGAATCCTCTACACCAGGGGTGGAGAACCTGTAGTCTCAAGTACACATGTGGCCCTCTAGGTCCTCAAGTGTGACCCTATGACTGAATCCAAACTTCACAGAATAAATCCCCTTAATAAAAGGATTTGTTCAGTAAAACTTTGACTCAGTCGAAGTTACCCAAGGATCTAGAAGGCCATATGTGGTCTCAAGACCTCAGGTTCCCCACCCCACCTCTACACCAGTAAAATCACAGGTCAGGATAGCAACAAGGACTGCCTATGTAGATTAGACACTCATCTTAAGGAACTGAAGAGATCACCCAGAAAGAGAAGAGGAGGGGGCTCATTCCTGAGGTATGCCTATACACAGGAGGCAGAACATAAATGATGGTCTTGCAGATAAGACTGATGCTGTTGTCCTGACAGGTAGGAATAGAATCATAACAGAATAATGTCACAAAAACTCTAGAGAGAGTATTTCAAAGTGGATAATCAGTAGTGTCAAATGCTTCGATAGGTTAAGATTAGAGTTAAGAAGAGGCTACTTGATTTAGCAATAAACAGATCATTGATGATTTCCAGGAAAACACACAATGTTCTAAAAGTCTTAGTGCAATTCTAAGCTATTAAAGCCTTTAGTGCACTGAATATATGTTTGTTGCTTGCATTCATTAACTAGAATTAAGTGAGCAGAAAACAGTGGAACAATTCATACAACGACTAGAACATTGTAAAGGAAAACAACTGTGAAAGGTCTAAGAATTAGGATCGTTTGTGATTCCAAAAGACTGATGATAAATCACACTGTTCACCTCTTAGAAGAGATTTGATAGAGTAGTACAAAATGAGACACACTTTCAGACATGATCAATGTATAGATTTGTTTAGTTTGACTTTGTTATAAAAGATGGCTTTTGGGGTGGGGTGGAGGGGAGTACTTAAGAGAGGGAATGGGGGAAGAATAGTAATGGTGATATAAAAGAAAGTGGGGGGGGAGAGAAAGAAAACAGCATCAATGAATCATTTAAAAATGCGTAGAAGAAGGGGCAGCTAGATAGTACAGTGAATAAAGCACATGCCTTGGAGTGAGGAGGGCCTAAGTTCAAATCTGGCCTCAGACACTTACTGGCTGTGATCTTGGGCCAGTCATTTAACCCTGGATGCCTCCCCCTCCCAAAAAAAAATGGAGAAAAGGAGTTCAGAATAGTCATGGCCTGGCAGGGAAATGTTGGAACTAACATGTTAAATTTGAAATATATTTTTAAAAAACAAAGAAAGGTTTAGTTGCTGGGCATGAAGAAAGAAGTACACAAAAGACTGCTCAACTCTATCCAATAGCTTTCTCTAAAATGTTTCATATAAGGGGCAGCTAGGTAGTGCAGTGGATATAGCACTGGTCCTGGAGTCAGGAGGAGCTGAGTTCAAATCCGGCCTCAGACTCTAGCTGTGTGACCCTCAGCAAGTCACTTAACCCCAACTGTCTGAAAAAAAAAATTTTAAAAAATAATAAAATGTGTCATGTAGATGTTATGCATTTGAAAGTCATTTAAAAAGGAAAAATTGGAGAAATATAGATGTCATAATGTATCTAAGATGAACTCTCAAAGCAGGTCAACATAAGAGCATAAAAAGAAAACATATATAATAAAAATGCTAGGGAGATAAGGTAACGAATTACAATAATCGATTTCCATTTTCTCATTACTCTTCCCAGTTCACACTGCCTCCTATGGTGTAAATGCTGAGGGTAACTATTTGTGCATTTTAAAGACTCTCAAATATTCATAGAATTCCTCATTGTTACAATATACTTTAATATCAGTGATACTGAAGGATTTATTATTAGTTCACATTTATTGGAAGATGGGAAATATTTTATAGATCATAGATATATATGTTTTCAATAACCAAATGGGCCTATGCTATTTTTACAAGCCTTTAAGTAGAAATGATATTAATTGAATAAAATTTCATAAGAGATTTATTTTCAAAATTTATAAGTTTACTTGAATATACAGAATACAGCCAGAGAAGTATATGATTTTTTTTCCTTAACACTTGGTGCATAAAATTGTATCTAACAAACTTCCTGTTTGTACAATCTTTACATTTCTGAAGCCATGTTGTTCAAGTAAACATCTGTATTCGTAGCTGCTCCTCTCCTTTCCCTCTGTCTGGACAAGCATGTTCAAAGACTGCAGCCATGCACTTCTGTTTCTGTTCTTGTCATCTAAGACCATTTCATTCAGCAAAAGGCCAGATCCTGATGTTGAAAATGCAAGACAAGTGTTGAAAAATTGAAATCATCTTAAAAATTACAAGGAGTCCACCATGGCAAGGTCTTGACATTATACTTTTGACTCATATCAGCCATGACAAGTGACTGAAGGATACAGAAAAGGTAAAGTCAGAATATGATTCATAGGAACAGAGTTGTAAAAAGGTGACAAGCAAAAGAATAGAATTGAAATAGATACGCCCAGGAAGACCTGAACTCCCGCTGGAGTGAAACTGTTCTTCTGAGAGGTAGCATGGCATAACAGAGATAGACTGGTGCATTTAAGAGTCCAGAAGACCTAAGTTCAACCTCCATTCTGACATTTACTCTGTAACCTTGAGCAAGTCATAACTTCTCTGAGAGTTCATTCCCTCATCTGCACAAAGAGGGGATTGGACCTGATGGTACAATGATCAGCTATCACAGCTATGGTCAACTATGATCCTATGATTCAACAGTGGATGGCAAATGGTAACACAAAAAGACACAAAACTATACATGCATTAATGTCTATGAAAGCTTTTATTGAAACAAAGGCAATTTTACTTTCTTCCACTCATTATCCTTTGGCTAGCATTCAGGATTAACAGTCACTGATGCACTCATTCAAAATCTAACTCTGTGTTAACCTTCTCAGTTCACTTTATCTATCTGAACAGAAGTAGGTGAGATGAAGTCAGAGCTATGGTACATTAGTGCTTTGAAAATGGTTTGACTTCAAGATTCAAAAATTCTTGAAACTAAGTGCATGTTTGTTTTAAGTTCCAAAATGGCATTTCACAGTCAAGTGGAAAAATAGAAACTTGCAGTGATATTCAAAACAACTTCTGAAAAATCAGGCAAAATTTGCCTGTAATTTCATATTCCCTAAATTGTAAAGAGGTAACAGAATTACTTGGCCAGCCCAAAAAAACAAAACAAAACAAAACAAAAAAATGGGCTAAAGTTTCAAGAATACACACAAAACATGTAACATACAGAAATACAAGGAAAAAAAAAAATCCAGGCCTTCCAAAAAACTTGTCATAAGCATGCCTAGAAATGTGCCCATAGAACAGAACACTTCTTCATTTATAATCTGATCAGGGGTGCAGTCCTGCAGTCTCAAAGATGAGTCCAGTGCCTGTTTTGAATGCAAAGAGAGGATAAGGCAACTGGGGTTAAGGAGTCTAAAACTTTGCATCTATTCTATGGCTTAAGTTGGTATGGGTGAGAATATTTGCGTGCATACCCACAGATCAGTCATTACAGCCATCCACAAGTAGGACCACAGTGTTTGAAAGGTTTAGGTACAGGAAGAGTCTGAGAGGACTCCAAGTGATGAGATCAAGACTTTTCCCTAGATGACTAAGCTTTATTTATGGTATCAGTGTTATGAAAATAGTTGAACTTCAAAATCCCAAACTGCTTAATTCACTGTATATGTGGTTTTTTTTAATCCCAAAATAGCATCCAAAAAGTTTCCTGTTATCTTAGTTTGCACTTGGGTGAATCCATATTTTTCCAATAACTGTCTGTATTCTGAGCTACTCCTCTGCTTGCCTTCCGTGATACTAAGGGACTGCAGCACAGCTCGTGAAGGGTCTATCTTTTCTTCACCAAGTACAATTTCAGCTACTAGCAAGGCACAGCCTGTATTTTCAAAATAAACCAAAACACAGTTCATTAAATTGACAGGTTTCTTTACACACATGCAGTTGATTGCTTATAAACAAAAACCTAAGGGGAAAGAATTCAGAATCCTAATGAGTGGGCAAAATTGCAAAGTCTCTATAACCCTCCACTAAAAAGGTAAGGTCGATAGCACAAATTTTATCTATTCACAGGGTAGCAAAAGAACAGGAAGATGGACAATTATTAGGAAGACAAGATAACATGAAACCCCTTACAAGTGTTTGCCATGCCTGTACTGTTTCTTTACTTAGACAGATTCTGAAAATATTAACATCTTATTTAAATGGGAAGTAAATCAATAGATCTAGCTGTATACAAATCCGATAGATTCACAAGACAGCAGAACAACTGGCAGATGGATGATTATTAGAAAGAGAAGATATCTTGAAGCAAGCTGTTAGGTGGTGCATGGGATAGAATGCAGGGCTAAGCGTGAGGAAGCCCTGAGTTTAAATCCTTCCTCTGACCCTGGGCACAACACTTAACCTCTCTCAGCCTCAGTTTCCTCTTCTGTAAAATGGGGATTATACCACCCAGAGTCATTGGGAAGATCAAATGAGATAATATATAAAGCACTTTGCAAACCTTAAGCTCTCTATAAGTATTAGCTATTATTATTATTATTATTATTATTATTATCCAGCATATGTCTATGGTAATTTATGTATGTAGTATCAGAAAATATTAACATGCCATTTAAATGAGAGATAAATCAAGTCATAAACTTCTAGTTCTTTTTATTATTAGCAAATGCTCTGGTTATGGAATGAGCAATTTCTAAAAAGCCATTATATAGTAATATGTTATTATAATGTAGTATAATATACTATAATATATCATTAATATATAACCACATACTATATACTATATTATAAAAGATATATTTATACTGTATGTATTACATATAATTATATATCATATAGTTATATGTAATAACACATCTGATATATCATTATAATATATTATGATATGATTATAATGTAATATAACATAATATTTTATCAGCATACCAATAATTCTAAAGGTTTAAATGCACAGGCAAAATAAATCAAATTATATTTGCCATGAATAATAGGAAATATTACACATTATAAGATGACAGAAGTAACTTCCCTCAATAGGCATAAAAGAGACCCAATACTTGTGCTTGGTCACAAACACGTAGAATACAAAAACCAGAAATCTGACATTTACTTTAAAATCATTTAAAATAATTTCATAAATGTTCTCTTTACTGCTGTGAGATCAAAGGATTCAGAACCCACAGAACTAGCTTAATGGTTATTATCTAGGTCAACTTTGGTAGAGGAAGTACTCTGGCCCAGAGAGAGGGAGGAGGAACTTGTGGAGAAGACACCTAATGTGGGTGTCATCTGAAGAACAGCTCTGGCACAGCCCCCTCACAGTTTCTGAAACTGAAAGTCTTACCTGGTGTGCAAAGATCTGAAATTTTACTTAATAATGCATCAATCTTGTCATCTGGCCAGTCATGAAGAACTCTTGAAAGAATGTAAAGATCAGCTTCAGGGATGTTATCTTTGAAAAAGTCACCTAGTTACACAAAACAAAATGAAGAAAAGTTCTAGAAAGTGTAAGGCATTTCAAATACTCTTAATGAAAGGGAGTATGAGACCTTTTGCTCACAATGCAGAGATGTGAGGATAGGGACTGGAGCTGCTATTTCATTGTCACTATGGCAACTCTCAGATGAGGAGACTCCCTTTAGTAATGCAGGTCAGCAGCATCTCTGTAACTTATTGTTTCAGAGAGTTGTCCTGAGCAGAGATGTCAAGTATGCACAGGCCACATGTAGCCAGAAACACTCCAGAGTGTGGCTGGAACCAGATTAAAATGTAACTGGGAAATATTTATTTATTTATTATGTATGTATGAATGTCAGTATGTAGTTTTCTAAGTCATAATATGCATCTCCAGGCACTCTTATGTACGGTGTAATGGCCCCTATATCTAATTGAGTTTGACGTCACTAGTCTGGATCACTGAGAAGTAACAGTGACTTGTCCAGGGTCCCATAAATAATATGCACCAGAGGAACTTGAACTTTAAATGTTATTTTTTTCAATTATTGAGCATTTTTTCCTCCTTCCCACTTTCTTGTCCCCAACCATGGGGAAAAAGGAAAAGAAAAAGGAAAAGAAAAACGGGAGCCTTGTAAACAAGTGAGCTGTCACGCCAAACAAATTCCCATGTTGTCCATGTACAAAATGTATGTCCCCACTCAGCAAGTGAGTAGCATTCTTCATTATTTGTCCTCTGGAATCATGACTGAACCCACTGACTTCAAGGCCCATTCTCTATCCTACTAGGCCACATTGCCTCTCACAAAGAAGTAAAAGGAGGGGGCAGCTAGGTGGTGCAGTGGATAGGGCACCGGCCGTGGAGTCAGGAGGACCTGAGTTCAAATCTGACCTCAGACACTTAATACTTACTAGCTGTGTGACCTTGGGCAAATCACTTAACCCCACTGCCTAGCCAAAAACAAAACAAAAAGAAGGAAAAGGAGGCAGGACAAGGAGGCAGAGTAGGATAGTTAGAAATAGGACTCAGGTTCTACCTAGGAGAAATAGAAGAGTCTATACATTGTTTGTAAAGGTCATACTTATTAAAAAATAACCAATTTCCTCCCAAATTCCATTATCATTATATTCTAATCATTCCCACCAAAAAGAAGGCACCCACAATGAGAACGTAAGGCTGTCTTTTGTTTTCAATTTCAAATCAATCTAGGTCTAAGCCCATATGTCTGAAAGCTGAATCAGGAGAAATATTAAGGTGAAATCTTCCATTTCTTCCTGCAAGCCCTATCTGAACTGTGCTAGGGCTACAATGATAAAGAGTTCATAGCTGAAGCCTTCTTATCGTAAATACCTTAATTCAAGGGCCTTATGGACTCAATCTAGAGAACAGATGAATCTCAAAAATAGAGAATACACATGAAGAGGTCTTACATTATTCCAGTCTTGATTTTGTTTTGTTTTTTTGCTTTTTGCTAGGCAACTGGGGTTAAGTGACTTGCCCAGGGTCACATAGTTGTGTGTTGTGTGTCTGAGACCGGTATTTGAACTCAGGTCCTTCTGACTTCAAGGCCAGAGCTCTATCCACTGCGCCACTTAGCTGCCCCTCCAGTCTTGATTTTGGTCCATGAAGCATGATGAGACAGTGGGGCCATTTTCTTTTGATGACCAAATATATGTTAAAGCAACTTTTAAAATTATGACATGATGCTCAAAAATCTTTAAGATTGAAAAGGTTTTTTTTAAACTAGCAAGAGATTTAAAAATTAAAATAAAAAATAATTAAAGATTAAATTTAAAAATCAAAAAAAAATTCTCAAATTTCCCTTATAACCCATAACAGTTTTTAATATTGCTTTGAAATTCTAACTAAGATCTGACCCTCTCATTCTGTCCTACATAGAGGCAAAGCACTATTTTGTGTACGTGATAATGTAACAGTCTTAGGATTACAGCCCTAGAGTTGGAAGAGACCTTAGAAGTTATTTTGTCCATCCCCCCTCACTTTATAAATGAAGAAATGGAGGCATATAGAAGTTAAGTAATTTGCTCAAGGTCACACAGTTAATAAGTGGCATATCCAGCATTTGAACTCAGATTCTATGACAGAAAGTACCCCCACTGCCTCTCAGCTTTCTTTTCGCCTACATTTAAAATTACCTGATGTGAAAGTTATTCGACTGGTGTCTTGTCCAGTAGGTTGAAAACCAGAAACATTTTCAATGACATCAGGAAGGTCAAATACAGTCACTTTTAGATTTGGGTATTCTTGTATTAGCACTTGGGCCAAAGTTCCCGTACAGCCTGTAGACAGAAAAGAATTCTGAACCAAAAATACTTTCCTGGCATTTATAAAGAGCTTGAAACACAGCCAAGTTTGCCTTTAGGCAACATGGAAGATACAAGCTGAACGATGAATGTAAAAGAATTCTCTCTAATTATAGACTTCAACATGGCAAAGACCTGTTATTTTGTAAGTGTGGGTAATCCCTCTACCTACTCAGACTATAACCATTCTATAACTTACCAGATAGGCTGTAAGAGTCTGTGGCTAAAAAAAAAAATCCATTACCCTGTGACCAGTCTGACAAGCAGCTTCTCTAAAAGCTTGGCAAAGTTTGTCTTCAGAAAACAGAAACGCAGTAGAGACCACTATTCAAAGCATCTCCAGGTTAGTGTGTTGGAATGCTAAAAATACGAATAATACCATTGAAGAATGATGTAATGCAAGAGAGTGCTTCTGCACTGCTCTCTTTCTGTTCCCACTGTCAGTGACCAACCACAGAGATTCCTACACATCAGGTGTGACTCTTGACTAGGTCTGGTGATATTACCTTTTTTTTTTAAAGTATCAATAAAGTATTCACTAGGCATTTGACACAAGAACAGTTTCAGGCATAAAGAATACACATGAAGAGCTCTTACATTATTCCAGTCTTCAATTTGATCCTTAGCTTGCAACACTGATGAGATGATAGAACCACTTTATTTTAATGACTTAAGATAGGTTAAACCAACCTTTTTCATGATGACATGAGGCTTCCAAAACATCACAAGGCTGGTATCATTACTTTGTTCACAAAAAGTGCTAATATTATTAAAACAACCACAAGAGCCCCAAAAGATTAGTAGCTCACCAAGAGGCAGTAACTATTTTTTTTTTCTTGTGGGCAGGTTAGCAATTGATCAGATAAAAATGCCATATATGAAAGGAAGGTTCCAATTGGGAAATAAAATGGATGAAATGGTGTGAAAACTTCTCAGAGTTCTAGTTCTTGCCCATTTTATATCTTTAATGGTAACAGAAGCACAGTCCATTGGAGCTGGAAGGACCCTTGGAGATGATCTAAACCAGGTGTTCTTAACCTTTTTTTGTGATATGGAACCCTTGGACAATCTGGTGAAACCTATGGATCCCTCTTCAGAATAATTATTTTTTAATGTATAAGATAAAATACATTTTAATCTAATAAAAATAATTACAAAGTTATTTTGTACAAATTCCCAAAATTATAAAATATCACAAAAGAAACCAATTATATTTAAATACAGTTATCAAAGTACTTTTCAAAAAAAAGTTGAGACTCCAAATTAAGAATCCCTGATCTAGTGCAACTCTTGTTTTAGAGATAGGAGAAGTAAAGTGATTTGTCAGATGTCACACAGATAGGGAGGGGCATGATGAGGATAAGTTCTTTAGCTCAGATTATTAGATTGGGATGTTATACTAATTTCTAGGAGATAAGACCTCATTATCAGTTCAGTACTTAACATATAAAACCGATTTGTTCTTGAAGGGTCTTCACATAGCCTTGTAACAATAAAACCCGTGAATTTGCTTCCTATTACTATAATCTGCACAATTCAATTAAAAAAAATATTTATTTTAAACTCAAATACAAAGTGAGGGAAAAAAAGAACATTTCTATGTACACAGCAGAATATAAAATGAGGATTCAATATAAAACCATGAATTTCCATTTCAGACTTTTTTTCACTTTTTTTTTTTGAAAAGCTATGTAATAAACTATGTCCAAAGGGCTATAAAAATGTGCATACCCTTTGACCCAGCAATAGTACTTCTAGGGCTGTATCCCAAAGAAATCACACAAATAGGAAAAGGACCCACATGTACAAAAATATTTATAGCAGCTCTTTTTTTGTGGTGGAAAGAACTGGAAATTGAGAGGATGCCCATCAATTGGGGAATGGCTGAACAAATTGTGGTATGTGATTGTAATGGAATACTATTGTGCTATAAGAAATGATGAGTAAACGGACTTCAGACTTGTATGGACTGATGCTGAGTGAAATGAGCAGAACCAGGAGAACATTGTACTCAGTAACAGCTATGTTGCGTGACAACTACCTTTGATAGACTTAGCCCTTCTCAGCAATACAAGAATCTAAGACATCCCCAAAGGTCTCATGATGGAAAATGCTATCCACATCCAAAGAAAGAACTATGGATTTTGAAAGCAGATCAAAGCATACTATTTGCTATTTTTTTTTCTGTTTTGTTTTGTTTCTTTCTGGTGGTTGTTCCTGTTGGTTCTAATTCTTCCTTACAACATGACTAAAGTGAAAATATGTTTAATAGGAATGTATATGTATAGCTTATATCAGATTGCGAGCCGTCTTGAGGAGGGAGGAGGAGGGGGAGGGGAAGAAAAATTTAAAACGCAAAAAGTTTGTGGAAGTGATTGTTGATAAATCAAAATAAATTAAGAAAAAAAGAAAAAAAGCTATTTAATACTATACATTGTTTTAAAAGCTACCTTGCTTTTCTGTGCTTCCTTCTAAGTTTTCTTTTTTATTCTGCTATGCACTTTTTATTTTTTTCTCCCTCTCTCCCCATCCCACCCACCCTAGAGAAGGCTGCAATTAAATGTGAATATATACATATATATAAAACCATACTACAGGTTCCACCAGGAGCCAAAATGGCAGAGTAAGAAGTGAGTCTCTCTCACCCTCCCTCATTAACCTCTATAAGCTCCGAAAATATCGCCCCAGGAAAAATCCTGGAACAGCTGAACCAGCAGAAAGATGGGGTGCAGCAGTCCTGTAGCCCAGGAAGCCTGAGGGATTAACGGGAAAGGCCCCTCTTGCCCTGGGGGAGGGGGAACAGTACAGAATGGGAGACATCCCAGCAAGGTAGTGGAAAGCCCCACCTCAGCATTCCAGGGAGAGATCTTGAATCCCAGATGGTGGAACAGGCAAGGACCAACACCAGGACCCCCAAGTGCCTCAGTATGGGCAGGGGAACCAGTGGAAACCGGCTTGGAAAACCACCACATGCCACGGCTTTCTCTAGCAGCCAAGTCTCCCAGTGCCTCAGCAAAACTCTGGGAAGCACAACTCCAAGAGTCAAAGGCCCAGGCACAGAAACATCCTGCAGCAGCAAAACATCCATCTTCAAGGAGTCAAAGAAAGCTAAAGGCCCAGGTGAGCAGGCAACCTCCAGGGGCCAGACTCCCCACCCCTACCCTTAGAGCTCCAGTGTTGCTGATTCCTTCCCAACACCAGGTAAGATGCCAGAACCCTATAGCCTCCAACTTCCAGCATCGGAGGCTCCAGCACACAAAGCCATCAACCAGGCCCTGGGCTCCCAGCAAAACAAGCTTGGGTCACTGCCCCCTGCTCCTCAGCAAGAGAGCTCAATCTTTTTAAGGGCCAGGAAATAAGCAAACACCATGAGCAAAAAGAAACATATCACAGATGCTTATTATGGGGACAGTGAAGATCAAGGCAGAGATTCTGAGGAGGACAACATTGTCAATAAACCCACATCTGAAACCTTAAAAGGGAATATGAACTGGTCTAAAGCCCAAAAAGCCTTCTTGGAAGAGCTCAAGAAAGATTTTAAAAGTCAAATAAGAGAGGTAAAAGAAAAATTAGGAAAAGAAATGAGAGGTATGCAAGGGAGAGTCAATAGCTTGGAAAAGGAAGGACAAACATTAACATAGAAAACAAGTCCCTAAAAAATATAACTGACCAACTGGAAAAAAAGTACACTGAAGAAAACAACTCCCTAAAAAAATACAATTGGCCAGACGGAAAGGGAGACACAAAAACTCACTGAGGAGAAGAACACCTTAAAACATAAAATGGGCCAAATGGAAAAGGAGGTACAAAATCTAACGGAAGAAAACAATTTGTTAAAAATTAGAATTGGGCGAGTGGAAGCTAATGACTCTATGAGACAGGGAGAATCAGTCAAACAGAAACAAAAGAATGAAAAAATAGATGAAAACGTAAACTGCCTTATTGGTAAAACAACTGATCTAGAAAATAGATGCAGGAGAGACAATTTAAAAACTATTGGTCTACCTGAAAATCATGATGAAAAAAGAAGCCTGGACAGCACCTTTCAGGAAATCATCAATGGAAAACTGCCTTGAGGTCCTAGAACCAGAGGGTAAAATAGCCATAGAAAGATCCCCCTATCACCTCCTGCAAGAGATCCCAAATTGAGAACACCAAGGAATATAGTAGTCAAATTCCAAAATTAACAGGTAAAATACTGCAAGCAACCAGAAAGAAACAATTTAAATATCATGGAACCACAATCAGGATTACACAGGACCTTGCACCTTCTACATTAAAAGAAGGTAGGGCATGGAATACGATATTTCATAAGGCAAAGGCTTGGATTACAACCAAGAAATCAACTACCCAGTGAAAATGAGCATAATCTTTCAGGGAGGAGATGGACACTCAATGAAATAGGGGACTTCCAAACCTTCCTGATAAAAAGACCAGAGCTCAACAGAAAATTTGATTTTCAAATACAAGACTCAAGAGAGACATAAAAAAGGTAAACAGGACAGAAAAAAAGAACATGTTATAAATAAGGGCAAACTGTTTCCATCCCTACAAGGGAAGATGACACTTGTAACTCTTGAACACTGTACTGTTATTACACCATGTTAAACTGGTAAACATAGAAGGGATGGGTGTAAGTTAACTTTGATGTAATGAAAAAAAGGGAGGGGGCTAATAGAATGGAGGTGGGACTGAGGAAGATGGTGGTCAAAAGCAAAACACTAGGGAAAGGGAGGAAGGAGAGAGAAAAGCATAAACAGAGGGGAAACAGGATGGGGAGAAAGACACAGATGGTAATCATAACTGTGAATGTGAATGGGATGAACTCTCCCATAAAATGTAAGCAGTTAGCAGAATGGATTAAAAACCATTTTTATACCCTTCTACATGTATATGTTGTTCGCCCATTAACCCAGATCTGATGAGAATAAGGTTCCGGCACTAGTAGCCCTCCCCCCCCCCCCCATCTGCTTTCTCTGTATCAGTTCTTCTTTCCACCTCATTTGTATGAGATAATTGTTTTTTTTACCTTTTCCTATCCAATTTTATTTTTTAGAATCACCCCATCATTCTCAGCTTAGCCCCAACCTTTCTTTCCAACTACCCAAGTAATTGATGACAGTCTTAAGAATGCTGACAACATTTTCACATATAAGAAATAAACAGTTTGACCTTGTTGAGTACCTTATAATTAATCTTTAATGCTTACTATATATTTCTCCTGGATCTTATATGTCAAATTTTCCACTGAGTTCTGTTCTTTTTGTCATAAATACCTGCACGTCTTTCAGTTCGCTAAATGTCTATTTTTTTTTTCGTTCAGAATTATGCTCAACTTTTCTAGGTAAGTTACTTTCGTTGCAATCCCAGCTCTTTTGCTCTTTGAAATAGTAGCTCTTTCAATATAGAATTTTCTAGGTATTGTGTAAACCTCACTGGAGCTCCACAGTATTTAAATTGTTTTTTTTTCCTTTGTTGCTTGTAATATTTTCTCCTTAACCTGAAACTTGGCTATGATACTCCTATAAGTTTTCAAACTAGGATCTCTTACAGGTGGTGACTAGTAGATTTATTTTCATTTCTATTTTACCCTCTTGTTCTAGAACTTCAGGCCAATTTTCCTTAATAATTTTTTGTAATATTGTATCAAGCTTCTTTTTTTTAATCATAACTTTCAAGTGGTCCAACAATTCTTATATTATCTCTCCTTGATCTGTTCTTCAAATCAGTAGTTTTTCTAAATGAAATGTTTCATATTCTCTTCTAGTTTTCATTCTTTTGATTTTGTTTTTATTATTTCTTTTGTCTTAAAATGCCATTAGCTTCCCCTTGCTCAATTCTAGTTTTCAAGGAGTTATTTTCTTCCTTAAATTTTTGGATCTCTTTTTCAATTTGATTGACTTTCTTTTGATAATTTTCCTGATCTTTTTGGATTGTTTTTATTTTTTTTTCCAATTTTCCTTCAATTTCTCTTATTTGATTTTTTGAAGTCCTTTTTAAGTTCTTCCAAGAACTCTTTTGGGCTTGTAACCATTTGATGTTTCTCTTTGAGGTAGGAGTGGCTATTTTCACTCCACCCTCTTCCTCTGAATATGAACCCAGATCTTCTCTATCATCATAGTAGCTATCTATGGTTGACGGTTCTTTCTTCTTTGCTCATATATTTTTACTTATTTATATTGTTTGTTACTAAACATTATTTGTTATTAAACTATTTATTTTATTTTATTTTATATTTAGCAGCTTGTTATTATAATCAAGTTCTAGTTCCACAATGTAGGTAATGGTGCTACCCCAACCCCAGGGGCCCAATCTCAGGCACTCCTCTCCACCCCTAAGCCATGGCTAGGGCCCCAGCCATGCTGTCCCTCTGAAGGCTACAAACTTCAGCTCTTCCCTCTGGCAAGTGCCCACAGCCAGCAGGGTCCCTGAACTCAAGTTGAGGACCTTGTCTCTCTTTTTTTTTTTTGGCTAGGCAACGGGGTTAAGTGACTTGCCCAGGGTCACATAGCTAGTAAGTGTTATGTGTCTGAGGCTGGATTTGAACTCAGGTCCTCCTGAATCCAGGGCCAGTGCTCTATCTACTGCACCACCTAGCTGACCCCTGAGGACCTTCTCTGGTCAGCACAGCTAGGCTTGGTACCCCAAAACAGAGGACAGTCCCTTAATCTTCTCTTGCACAGATGTCCAACCCCTACAATGGTCCTCAGTGAAAGTTCCTGAGGCCTAGGATGCATCAGATCCAGGTGCCCTTAGGGCTTGTTATTTGTGGAGTTGGCCTCAAGGTGTTTGCATTTCACTTTGGCCAAACCTCTGCCCCTGGAGGTCAAGTTTTCCTGAAGTCTTCTCAAGTTGTCTTGAAAGGACAACTACTTTACCCTGACTTTTATTTTTGCTTCTCTACCATTCGTTTTGAGACAATATTCTGTCTTGTTTGTGGAGGAAATTTGGAGAGCCTGAAATTTCCTGACCTACTCCACCATCTTCCCAGAATTCTCCCCCCCCACCCCAGTTTAATTTTAACAATTAATTTTTAAATATTTTCTTGGTGCTTTTTAGTTGTCACTTTTATTTATTTATTTTGTTTTGTTTTTGTTTTGCTTTTTTTTTTGGTGAGGCAATCAGGGTTAAGTGACTTGCCTAAGGTCACACAGCTAGGTAGTAAGTGTCAAGTGTCTGAGGCTGGATTTGAACTCAGGTCCTCCTGACTCCAAGGCAAGAGCTCTATCCACTGCAGCCACCTAGCTGCCCCATAGTTGTCACTTTTAAATAACAATCCTCTCACTCCCACCTCATACACACAAGTCTTCATTATAACTAAGAAAAAAAAATTAACAAAACCAGTCAACACAATGACCACACCTGACAAAATATGCACCACTGCCTATCTACAGACTACCCCTTCTCTATCAAGAGGACGATGACGATGATGATAATAATCGCTAACATTTACATAGCATGTACTATGTGCCAGGCACTGCGCTAAGCTTACAATTATTATCTCATTTGATCCTCACAACAACCCTGGGGAGTAGGTGCTTTTATTACCTGCATTTTATAGATAAGGAAACTGAGGCAAATGAGGTCAAGTGACTTGCCCAGAGTCACAAATCTATCACAAATCTGGGACCAAATTTGAATTCAGGACTTCCTAATTTTAGGCCTGGCACTCTAGCCAATGCACCCACTATTGCAGACCTGCACAACCTGGCAGTAGGTAGGGGCCAAAATTAAAATAAGCTAAACTTCTTCAGGCCAGATAGGTTAGACTAGAGACAGACATGTGACAAACAGGACAGTGTGCAGTGGCAACCCTACATTTTTTGTGGGCCTACCCAAAATCCTTTGGTGGCCACAAGCGACCCACAGGACGTATGTTGTGGAGGCCTGCACTATTGGCTCTTTGGAAGCAATGCATTTAATTTTGTTTTGATGCTTTTTGGTGTTGTTTTCATTTACATTACTGTAGTCATTTTGTATATGGTTCTCCTGGTCCTCTCTCATCTTAAAAATGTTTTTAATTCTGTGTAGTTTAATTTAATTAGAAGGAAAATCATTTTGGCAGAACGAATCTCAAAAACAAAAGTAACTTAGGTTTGCCTTTTTCCTGATTGTAGTAAGCTCTGTCAGATAATAATCACTCATCTTGCTACTAATTTCCACCTCCTTTACACCACTCAGCGGGTTTTGAGAGGCATTAAGACATCAAGCTGGTATTCTTGTGTCGTGAATGAATGGCCATTTGGCAGAGGAGAGAGGCTGGTCTTGGAAGTTCCAGTCCTGGCTTGGTTACATACTAGTTATACGACTATGGAATGATTAACGCCCTCTCAGTGCCTAGGCAACTCTAAAGTTATAATAATATTTCATTATATTCCGCAACAATATCCTATTATATTTAAATACCACAATTTGTTCAGCCATTTCCCAATGAATTGGACCCAATTTCCCTCTAATCCTTTGCTACTACAAAATAAGATGCCATAAATATTTTTGCATATATGCCATATGTCTAGTAGTCATATCCATGAGACAAATAATTGACATGGTTTAGTGATTCTATTAGTATAGTTCCAAAACGTTTTCTAGATTTTTGACAAACTACATAAATTCAGTGACAACAACAAATACTGCAGGTAGCCTGCAAGAAAACATTAAATATCAGGGATGACTGATTGATTGATCAAGAAGGACTTCCTATTTAGGAGAAACTAAAGAATTGGAACACAGTATTCTTGAAAACAAAGCAGATTGGAGTTTGTACCCCAAAGTAACACATCCTGCAAAATTTAGCTTAATCATCAATGAAAAAAAAAAGGCTTTCAGCAAAAGATAAAAACTTTAAGACATCGTTTCAGAAGAAAATAAGTGAGCAGAACATGTATTAGGAAAAACCATCAAACAAGATACATAATAAGAAAGGGATACAGATATTATTAATAGGAAAAGATTAAGCAGTGGAAGCAATGAATTCCTGCCTCTAAACCTTGACAAGTAATTGGTTCATGACAAAATTTTAAAAAAAATTGCAACCTTTGAGGGCCACTGAGACAGAACCCCTATAGGTATAATTCAAAGGGAATTAAGAGAATACTAAGGAGAGGACTGAATTAATATTTTGTGGACCAGAATCCAGACTCCCTCATAGTATAAGAGATATTTCCAGTAAAAAAGAAGGGAAGGGATCTAAGGTCAAAAGGAGAAGGCTGAAGGTAGTGTTGTTTGTTTGTTTTGCTTTATTTTCTTTTCTCAACCTGCCTGGGGGGCCCTGGGAGAACAAGGTAAGAACATTAGTAGAGAGGTATCTTCTAAGAAGGGGATAACCAAATGGCTCTCACCCCTGGAGAGAAATCATTCCCAAGATTTCACAGCCAACATGCAGGGGCCTTGAAATGGACTGCAATCAGGAATAGTGTGCACTTCTCCCTTACTTCTCAAAACTGGCTTCTACTCCAAGGTAGCAAGGATTCCTATAAGTAACCCTAATTTCTGGGAGGACCTGGTGCTGAGGGAGGGTGCAAGAAGCATAAGTTCACAGGGATGATTAATTGTCCTGAGAATAAACAGATGGTGAGTAAAAGGGTTTGAAGTTTGACGGGCATCCCTGAGTCTGGACAGGAGGGAGCTCTTTCCACCATACCCTACTGCTTCCTCCATTTCTTAGTATTTCTGAGAATGCGGCTCCTCGGAGAAAGACCCTTAAAAAAAATGGAGTTGGGAAGCAAAAGAGAGAGATCTATAATTGCACTAACAGGTGGGGTGTTCAGGTGGGAGTAATGCTTTTGTTTTCCACAAGTTCCACCTTCTATGAGGAATACAGAGAGAATAAAGAAGAAAATTCCAAGCACAAAAGCCCACGAAAAAGAGATTAGACTAGTGAGTATACTAGAAGGGGAAGAGTAAAGATGAGAAAAAAATATTCTTAGAAAAAGATACACAGACATTTGGTTTGGACCACTATTTCACACTGTATACCAGATAAGGTCCAAATGGGAATCTGACTTACACATTAAAGGTGCAAGCATAAGCAAATCAGAGGAACAAGAAGGCCTTTCAGACTGCTAAATGGTGGAAGAATACAAGATCAAACAAAGCACAGAGAGCATCAAAGAAGTTAATATGAATAATTTTGATTGTATTAAATTGAAAAGATTTTGCACAAGTCCAACACAGTTAAACTTGGAAGGGAAACAGGTCACTGGAAAAAAACAAAACTAAACAAGAAACTGGTATCTTAGATGATTCTCAGAAAGAGAAATCAAATCAGGTTCAAATAATCTACCAAAGGAAATAACTCCTGGTCCAGATAGAATTCACTCATAAATCAAACAATTAAAGAGAAATTAATACCTTTGTTACAAAAGCTATTCCCTATTAAGAGAGGGAAGATGCTCTATTAAACTCTTGCCACAAGAAAAACTTGGCCCTTACACAATCACAACAGCCCCAAAAGAGGGCCCACCAAGGCCACTAAGAGGCAATAGCTATTTTCCTGTGGGCAGGCTAGCAAACAATCAGATAGGTTTGAGAATAATCAGCATATAAATGGTAATTAAATCCATGGAAGATGGATGAGATCACCAAGTGAAGTAGAATGGAGAAGAAAAGAGGTTCCAAGACAGAATCCCATGAAAAGTTTCTATTGTATACTCTTATTTGTATTGGAAAAGAGGATAAAAATGTTAATAAAGGAATCATAAGCAAAAAACACAGATCTAAAAGGAGACTGAAAAATGACATCCTCAATAACAGGTGAATCTATAAACCGATCAAAGAAACAATAATTAAAAAAGATAACAATGACAAAGAACATACCAAAATTATAGGATACAGATAAAATAGCCCTCAGATCCCAATTCAACACAATATCATAGATTTTGAGCTGGAAGGGACTTCAGAAATCATCTAATCCAAACCACTTATCATACAGATGAGGAAACCGACTCAGGGTGCTGAAATAACATGCACATGATGACATAGGTAGAAAGTGACAAGGCCATGACTCAAACCATAATCCTCTGGCTCCAGTGTTCTTTCCATTATACCGTATCATTGAACACATATTGATACCTGTGAAAACGAGGACTAATGAACTGAGTGTACATTTATGGAAACCTAGAAACATTAACAAAACCACCAAGAAAATATGAAAATCAAGGGGAAAATGTACAAATTTTATAATAAATAATGTTACAAATAAAAGAATATTGAACCCTTCTAAAAATGTATAAAATAAATACATTAGATTATAAAAAGACACCAACTATATACTGGGGAATAGCTCTTATTCTTACTGATTTTAATCAGTTCTTTGTATATCTTGGCTATGAGACATTTGCTGTAGCCTTTGACATTTTCGAGCACCCTCTTCTCTTTGATACTCTTTTCGCTCTAGGTTTCCATGATACTTCTCTATCCTCATTCACCTCTGTCACCCTCCAAATCCAATCTGTTGCCATCGATTTGACTTTTTTAGGCAAAGTTCCAAGTTACTTTCCACAATGACCATATCAATTCACAGCTCCCTTGACTGTATATTAGCATGCTTATTTTCCCTCAGCCCCTCCCACAACTGTCATTTTCTTCTCTGTCATCTTTGCCAATCTAATGTGTATAAGATAAAAACTCAGAGTTGCTTTAATTTGCATTTCTCTAATTACTAGTGTTCTGGAGTATTTTTTCATATGGTTGTTAAGAACTTGGAGGCCCTCCATTGAAAACTGATACCCAAATGAAAGTAAACTGAACTAAAGGGAACTGATTTTCTTGAAAAGACTAAACAAAATCTATACATCATTAGCTCATAAGAGAGAAAGAGAAACAGAAAAGGGACATGGTAAAATTCACGAGTCATGGGCAATCTGGTAAGGTCTATTTATTCCTCAGAATAAATTTTTTTAAATGTATAAAATAAATACATTAGATTACAAAAGAAACCAACTACATACTGGGAAATAGCTCGTATTCTTACAGATTTTAATCAGTTCTTTTTATCTCTTGGCTATGAGACATTTGCTGTAGCCCATGACTACACTGTGGAGTACCCTCTTCTCCTTGATGTGCTTTTCCCTCTAAGTATCCAGGATACTTCTCTATCCTCATTCTCCTTCCTCTCTTTGTCACTCTCCATATCCAATCTGTTGCCATCTATTTTACCTTTGAAACAAATACTTTTATACACGAGTCTTTTTCTTCTTTCTTTGCTTTCTTTGAGGGTATAGACTTAGTAGTATTATCTCTGGATCAAAGGGCATACACACTTTATTGACTTTTTTGGGCAAAGTTCCAAGTTGCTTTCCAGAATGACCTTATCAATTCACAGCTCCTCTGACAATATATTAGCATGCCTATTTTCCCTCAGCCCCTCCCAAAATTGTCATTTTCTTTTCTGTCATCTTTGCCAATCTAATGAGTAAAAGGTAGAAACTCAGAGTTGCTTTAATTTGCACTTCTCTAATTACTAGTGTTTCAGAACATTTTTTCATATAGTTGTTGAGAGTTTGGATGTTTTTCATTGAAAACTGATACCCAACTAAGAATGGGTAAAGCACACAGAAAAAACAAAAAACAAACAAAAACTATATTAAACTCTTTCTGTGAGAAAAAACTTGACCCTGATAGAAGCATAAAAGCCCCAAAAGAGAACAGTATCACTACTGAATACTTATGCAAAAAATGTTATGTATCATGTATACACAATTATAAATGCCTGTCATTCCCCAATACCTAAGCGATCAAATGAAGAACTCCAAATCCCAGCCATATGTTCCAAATTACTAATAAGAAAAATACAAATTAAAACAATTCCAAGGTTCCACCTTATAGTCAAAATGGTTAAAATGATAAAAAAGAGAAATGTATATTGGAAGAGTTATGGGGAGATGGGTATGCTCATGCACAGGCAGAACTGTAAATCCAACTATTTTGGAAAATAATTTGGAATTTTGCAAGCAAAGTTAAATAAACTATTCATACCCTTTCACCTAGTGATACTTACTGGACATGAACCCCAGAGATGTTAAAAACAGAAAGTAAGGTATCACATATGTTAAAATATTCATAGTAGTACTCTTTATGGCAGTAAAATGGAAAGAGGGTGCTCATCAACTAGGAAAGGGCTGGAAAAAACTGGTCTATGTATGTAATGGAATATTGAACCATAAAAAACAATAAATATGAAGAATTTAAAGAAACTTGAGATTGATGCAGAGTTAAGTACAACAATGTATACAGTAACAACAATAATATAAATCCTTTGGGTTTCTTTTTGGAG
Organism: Vombatus ursinus; assembly: GCF_900497805.2. Taxonomy (NCBI): domain Eukaryota; kingdom Metazoa; phylum Chordata; class Mammalia; order Diprotodontia; family Vombatidae; genus Vombatus; species Vombatus ursinus. The sequence goes on along the minus strand of NW_020953946.1, from coordinate 42,722 downwards.
GTAATTGGGGTCAAGTGACTTGCCCAGGGTCACACAGCTATTAAGTGTCTGAGGCCAGATATGAACTCAGGTCCTCCTGACTCCAGGGCAGGTAGGTGCTCTATCCACTCCACCACCTAGCTACCCCAATAATATAAATCAAAACAGCACTGAAAAGGCAACATAGGATCAGAAGTTTGGAGCTACAAGGGACCTCAGAGGTCATTTAATTCTACTCCCTCATTTCACAGCTGAGAATAGTGGGAGCAAAAAGATTAAATTATTTTTCTCAAGGTCACACAGATAGTATTAGAGACTCAATTTAAATCCATGTCCTTTAACTCCAAACCCAATACTCTTTCTGCTCTACTATGCTACCTTTGGATACAAGACTGATTAGTTGTAATGGGCAATTCTGGTTTATCAGAACAGCCAATGAAACACATTTCTTTCCTCCTGCTAGAGCCAGGAGCCTATGCTGTATACACCATCAGACCTATTACTCAGAGCCCCTCCCAGCTGCTCACTAAATTCCTGCCCCAGCCTCAATTACTGAATAGGCCTGACTACAACCATATTCAATGATCACAACAAGATAAACTGCTTTCCTAAGTAAAATTCTTTATCTAAACCAGAGGACCCAATAGATAAGTAAGACCAGCTCATCAGCTTCTCTGCATAAGCCACAGTAAAACATTTTCCTACCTCCCAAATCACAGGCTGAGCGAAATCTTGACAGATCAAAAGCAGTTGCCACATCCCTTGCAGTCAGCTTCATGATGCTATGCATGGCATTCATGAAACGCAGTTTTGTCTCCATGCTGTGATAATAGGAGTCCTGAAAATAACACCATGTCCTGAGAAAAGATACTATTCAGACCAGTGACAGACATATTTGCATCTCATTCAATATTTCTTCCAAAAGAAGGTCAAGGTCCAGGTTTAAATCCTACATGAACCATGTATCTTCTCAGTACTGACTACACCTGGAACTAAGCCAGCTATTTCCCAAAATGTGCCATTGGTCAAAAAGGTAATCATGTGACAGTGAATGAATGAGTGAGTGTTAAACTAACCATACAATCAGAAAAAGAAGTCAGAGGCTATTTCCTTGTTGTTCAGTCATGTCTGACTCTTCATGAGCCCATTTGGGGTTTTCTTGGCGGAGATACTGGAGTGGTTTGCCATTGCTTTCTCCAGCTCATTTTACAGATGAGGAAACTGAGGTAAACTGGGTTAAGTGACTGCGCAGGATCAAACAGCTTGTAAGTGTCTGAGACCAGACTTGAACTCAGTAAAGTGAGTCTTCCTGACTCCAGGCCCAGCACTCTATCCATTGCACCACCTGACTGCCCAAGACATTTCCTACTTATTTTCAAAACAGAAAAACAAGATATGCCATTTATGTTTTATACTGTCCATAAAGTACTGGAACACTGGTATGGTGCAGTAGCATTGTTAATTTGAGTTCATGGTAAAATGGAAAGAATGACTGATTTGTGCTCAAAGTACGTGGATTCACATCTTAGCTCTGTCACTACATGTGTGACCTTTGGCAAATCATTTAATTTTTTGGATTTCTCTTTTCTCTTACATATTGGGTCTCTGTATCTCATCTAGGTTGGAAGTGCAGGGGTCTGATTTCAATACTGATCAGCCTGGAAGTTTTAAATTGCTCTGTTTTTCCAATCTAGGCCAGTTCACCCCTCTTTAAGCAAATTAGTGCTTCACCCTCTTCCACTCCTGAGAATTCACCATATTGTAGCCTGACTAGTGCAGATATCTGATTGCCTTTAGCGCGACTGCGAATTAGAACACTTAAGCTCAAATGATCCACCAGCCTAAGCCTCCACAGTGGCTGGGATTACAAGACTTATATTCATTCATTCACTCCTAAGGGGTTTCCTTTATGACCAGCTGCACACATGGAACATAGCTGACTCAGTCTCAGGTATAGGCACCATGACTGACTTTCAGTTTCTTCACCTCGAAAATGATGGAGCCACCACCATTTGAGTTCTGAAGCCCCTTAAAGCTCTAATTCTACAATCCTGTTCTTCTGGAGAAACAAGAAGGCAATCACTGTCAGTATCTTCCCCCCTCCCCCTTTCCCTCAGCTGCCTACATATTAATGATTCACTTTTGTACATTAGTAATTTCTCATACTCCTTGCCTAACTCCCCCTCCCATGCTCTATCCATACATTGTTAAGGCCTAGGGGAAAGAACAAATCGGAAGGGCTCCTCCCAGGTGTGTAAGGTTCAATAATGGGACTTTTGCTTTTCAAATTGGATACAAGAAGGCACTGGCCTTTTGTAGGAGGAATAAGGTGAGGCCAAGTAAGGACTTAGTTCTTCCTCTGTCCAGTTTACAAGCTGAGCCTATGGGACACTGGGCTTCATAAATGAAATATTTATGCATTCCAAAGTCCACAGGTTAAGCTGCAGACTCAAGGTAAACCTCTACTATTACTAAATTATTCATTTAGTGACAGCTATTTCCATGGTCCAGGGGCAAAGTACAAAATCTTAACAGTTCCCAGGCTGTCACAACATTAATCATAAAATGGCAATCTTCTGGCCAAACCAGATGTTTGGTCCCCTCAGTATATGGGGATTGGGTAGATATGTGGAAATCAATTGATCAGAATTTATTAAGATAGAGGCAGGCTCAAATGACTGCTACCAGCAATGTGTCAGTAACGGGGCTAGGCACTGGGGATATAGAGATGAAATCCGAATAATCTCTACCCTCAAAGAGACAATTGTACAACAAGTACATATGTAGGCAAATAAAAAACAAATACAAAATAATTGTGGGGTAGGAGGATGTAGTACCAATGAACGGGGTAATCAGGAAAAGCTTCTTTTAGGAGGTGGCCCTTGGGTCAAATCTGATAGAAAGCTAGGGATTCTAATAAGCAGAGATGAAAAAAGAAGCGCATTCCAGACATGAGGGACAGTCTGTGCAAAGTCCCAAAAGTGGGAAATGTGGTGTTGTTCATAGAGAACATTATGTTATGCAGGGCAATTTGGCTGGAATGTATGATCCTGATTATGAGTAATATGAAATCAGCCTATAAAGATAAGCTGAAGCCAGATTGTGAATGTCAAGCAGGAATTTTATTTTATCACAGAAGCTTTTCCTCTAGATACACAGAGGAGAATAGGAATAACCCTACTACGAGGAGAACTTAGTCCCATGAATTTTTTTTTGGAGGTAATTGAGGTTAAGTGACTTGCCCAGGGTCACACAGTTAGTAAGAGTTTGAGGCTAAATTTAAACTCAGGTCCTCCTGACTCCAAGGCCAGAGCTCTATCCACTGTGCCACCTAGCTGCTCCACTATGAATCATTTTTTATAACCAATGATGTTCCATGGATCACCTGTTTCCAGTTTCCCCCCCTCCTTTCCATTATTCATGCTGTTTATTATTAATACCTTTCCTACAGTGCAAGAATGAAAAGAAAAAGCTGGTTAAAATTCATAACAATCATTCTGTTACTTGTTTTCAGAGAGGAGAAAAGGTTTTTCAAATATGCTGGTTTCAAAATTATTCATCAAAATGAAAGTTTGTAATTATTGATGGATTTCTGTGATCAATACCAAGCTTGGCTTTGGTAGAGATGAGAGTCAAGAGGTACATAGTTGTTTGCATATTATCTCCCCTATTAGAATGTGCTACTCCTTGAGGCCAGGGACTTGTTTTCACCTTTCTGTATTCCCAGAACTTAGTACAGTGCCTGGCACAAAGTAATTTTCTAAGAAATGCTGTTTGAGGGCAGCTAGGTGGTGCAGTACATAGAGCTCTGGCCTTAGAGTCAGGAGGACCTGAGTTCAAATCCTGCCTCAGACACTTGATATTTACTAGCTGTGTGACCCTGGGCAAGTCACTTAACACCAATTGCTTCACCAAAAAGAAAAAAAAATGCTGGCTGACTTAAGTATGCCATGAAAAATTTAGAATTTTAGGTTCTATTGCATCTAGATAGAGATCATCATTTTTAATCTCATTACCTTCCTCTCAAGATTATGGATATTAGAACATCTGAAATGCTGATTCATGTTTTATCGCCATGAGGAAGATATAAGCTCCTTGAGGGCACAGACTGTTTCTGGGTCTTTATATCCTTAGAACCTGGCACAATGTCTTAAACTTATTAGGTGCTTAATAAATGTGCTTAATTAAATTAATAGTTTTTTTCAATCCTGCTAGAGACTCCATAGCAATCTCAAGGAATAGGTGATTGGTTATAATTCCATGACCTTGGGACTTTTTCAATCACCAAAGTCTCTTAGTAAAAAGTACATAAAACTTAAGATTGGCCACTCTAACATACATTACCTGAAATAAGTCCTGAACATTCTTTCCAAAAGCTCGATGGTTCTGATTTGTTCCCTCTTTGACAGCAGATTCCAGATGTGTGAACAGTGGCCAAACATGATCATTAGCATGCATGATATAGCCATGCAGAGAATATTCACTGTCAGACACCAAGTACTTCTCAGCCAATCCTGTGTTACTGTAACCTGAAAAATAATGTGGCTGATTTTGTCATTCCTGAACTTAACAACTGAAGCAAACTTTTCAATAAGTTTGTTTAGCATTATTTTAAACATTAAAACATAACTAAGATTATTTTATTCTATTTTATTTTTAAAAATTAAACAAGTTATTAATTTTTGGTTTTCAACATTCACTTCCATAAGATTTTGAATTTCAAACTCCCCCTCTCCCCCCTCTCTCCTGTCCCAAGACAGCATGCAATCTGATATAGGCTCTACTGATAAGTTCACATTATGCATTTTTTCACATCAGTCATGATGTAAAGAAGAATTAGAACCAATGGGAGGAACCATGAGAAAGAAGAATCAAAACAGAACAACAAAAGAAAAGGAGAGCAAATAGTATATAACATAGACTATTAACATGGATTACCGTCAATGGTGATATCTAGTGTCATGCACCTTGAATTCAATGCAGACAACGAATTGTGAAGTGACAAATACATTTTTTTTCTGTCTCTACAACTGTTACCTTAAAATCTTGTAGGTAATATTTGCCTATTTCCCCCAACTGTTGCAAATAGTCTTTCAGACACTTTTCCTATTTGACCCCTTTGAAAATATTTCACTTAACATGCCTGAAGCAATTTTTAGACATCCCTAAAATGCTCGTGTTCTTTTTAAACTTTTGTCCCCACCCATATTGGATCCATCCCTTTTAAGGAAAAATATCATGGGAAGGTATAGGTAGATAAAGTCTTTGACCTTTTAATCTCCTTCCCAGATTTTGAGGCAGGCTCTGACAGACTTCCAACTGCAAAGATTTCTGGGACCACATCCTATTAGTTCAAGTTACCTTGGTTGGTTTTCTTTAATAATTGAAGGGCTGTGCAGGAATCAAGTAATCTCTCGGTCCCACACACAGATGCACTGATGTGGTCAGCAACATCTTTGGCCTTCAGATGGGCTTTGCCTTTGAGCAGATCAAACACCTTTAGCTTACAGGCCACAAACATTGCCTGCACATTAAAAAGACAAAAGGACTGGTCTTTAAAAAGATATATAGAGGATTTATTTAAGTACGGGTTCTAAGATTACATCTTTATTTCAATATAGCTGTTTTCCCTAATAATCCTATGTGTTTTCTTTTAAGCATTTAAAAACATTATTCTGAGAAGGGGTCCAGAGGCTTCACCAGGCTGTCAAAGGGGTCCATGACACAAAAAAAATAAAGAAATCCTGGTCTAAATGATACTAGAGGTTCCTTCAGGTTTCATGCCTATTAAAAAATACAAGTAAAACCAAAATTTAAGAGACTTATTCTGGTTTTAGGGAAAGGGCTGTTTATTTGATCGGTAGAATAAAGCAATGTAAAATCAAGGTTACGTCCCACCTAACTGAACTTTCTTCAGCAGATAATACTGGATCTACTCTCTTTCCAGAGTGAGTTTTTCCAAAGAGGTAAAGACTGTCAATGGTTACCAAACAGCAAAACTGCTCCCACAGGGTGAGATCCAGGTGTTAGATTCAGTGAGCTGGTGACGAAATTTTTTTTTTTCGAGGCAATTGGGGTTAAGTGACTTGCCCAGGGTCACATAGCTAATAAGTGTCAAATGTCTGGTCTGAGACCAGACTTGAACTCAGCCTGACTCCAAGGCCAGAGCTCTATCCACTGTACCACCTAGCTGCCCCTCAAAAAATTTTAAAAATCAGGACACTACTGGTTTCCCAGATTCTTTCACTAGACATAAACCCAGTTAATTAAATGACACTGGATTCCTTTGAATGTAATCCAGCGAAGGGCCAAACACTCCCTTTTATCTTCAATAATTTCTAATCAAGTTAGCAAGATTAGGCATGCTCTGTGATTACCTAGAATACTTTACTAGATATAAAAAAATAATTACTGACTTAATAATGCCTCATGCAAGTCAAACACAATTGTACGCCTTTAAAACACTGAGTGATAGGATTAACCGTTTCTATATTAATTACACAAATTACATAGGGTATTTCTGACAAATACTTATGTTTTGGTAGGGGTGGGAAGGAAGTAGAAAGACATCATTTGATCATACACCGGCATGTTATAAAAGGGCTTTATGAATTAAATTCTATAAATGACATCTTTCTATGTACAATTCAGCAATCTGACTTCTCCCTTCATCCTTGAATACAAGTCTTCCCATTTGAATAAGACCGACATGAGTTTTAATAATAACCAACCACCAAATAGAACTGGTCTGAAGCAAAGGGGTTCTATGAAGAAAATGGGAAGGAGTCAGAGGCTAAAATACTACCTTGAGCACTGACAGACCACCTCATTAAGACTTGAAAAGAATGTGAGACTTTAGCAGTCATTCTACACAACTGTTCCAGCTTTTCTATGACTGTTATTTCATTACTCAGCTTAGATTTCATTCATGAGTATGGGGGCTGATGGGCGGGGAGTAGGAAGGCATGGCATTAGCTGGTTATTTTGGGACAGGATTGGATACTGGGGGAGATGTGGATATATGGTTTTTAATCCATTCTGCTATTCCGTCTGTTTTATGGCAGAGTTCATCCCATTCACATTCACAGTTATGATTACTATCTGTGTCTTTCTCCCCATCCTATTTCCCCTCTGTTTATGCTTTTCTTTCTCCTTTCTCCCTTTCCCTCCTCACTAGTGTTTTGCTTTTGACCATCTCCTCCCTCAGTCCCACCTCCATTCTATTAACCCCCTCACTTTTCTTTCCCCTTTTTCTCCTACTGCTCATAGGGCAAATTAGATTTCTATATCTAACTGATTATGTTATTCCCTCCTTGAGCCAAATCTGATGAGTAAGGTTCAAACAATGCTCATCTCCCTCCTTTCTTTCCCTCTACTTTTAATAGGTTTTTGTACCTTTTCCTGAAACTGTAATTTACCCTTGTCTGCTTCCTCCTCTCCTTTTTTCCCAGTACAATCCCTTAGTTAAATCAGATTAATCCACTTACTTAGATCCATTTAACCCACTTGAGTAGATTTTTAAAAATCATTACATCAAAGTCAACTTATACCCACCCCCTCTATGTACACTCCTTTAACATGGTATAATAACAATACAGTTCTCAAGAGTTACAAGTGTCATCTTCCGTTGTAGGAATGGAAACAGTTTGCCCTTATTAATAACATGTTGTTTTTTTCTGTCCTGTTCACCTTTTTATGTTTCTCTTGAGTCATGTATTTGAAGATCAAATTTTCTGTTGAGCTCTGGTCTTTTTATCAGGAAGGTTTGGAAGTCCCCTATTTCATTGAATGTCCATCTCCTCCCTGAAAGATTATGCGCATTTTCACTGGGTAGTTGATTTCTTGGTTGTAATCCAAGCCTTTGCCTTATGGAATATCGTATTCCACACCCTACCATCTTTTAATGTAGAAGCTGCAAGGGCCTGTGTAATCCTGATTGTGATTCCATGATATTTAAATTGTTTCTTTCTGGCTGCTTGCAGTATTTTCTCTTTGATGTGGTAATTTTGGAATTTGGCTACTATATTCCTTGGCATTTTCAATTTAGGATTTTCAGGAGGAAATAGGTGGATTCTTTCTATGGCTATTTTACCCTCTGGTTCTAGGACCTTAGGGCAGTTTTCCTTGATGATTTACTGAAAGATGCTGTCCAGGTTCTTTTTTTCATCATGATTTCCAGGTAGACCAATAATTTTTAAATTATCTCTCCTGCATCTATTTTCTAGGTCAGTTGTTTTACCAATGAGGCAGTTTACATTTTCATCTATTTTTTCATTCTTTTGTTTCTATTTGACTGATTCTCCCTGTCTCATAGAGTAATCAGTTTCCACTTGCCCAATTCTAATTTTTAACAAATTGTTTTCTTCTATTAGATTTTGTACTTCCTTTTCCATTTGGCCCATTTTATGTTTTAAGGTGTTCTTCTCCTTAGTGAGTTTTTGTGTCTACTTTTCTGTTTGGACAATTGTATTTTTTAGGGACTTGTTTTCTTCAGTGGACTTTTTTTCCAGTTGGCCAATTATATTTTTTAGGGACTTGTTTCTACAGTTAATGTTTGTCCTTCCTTTTCCAAGCTATTGACTCTCTCTTGCATAGCTTTCATTTCTTTTCCCGATTTTTCTTTTACCTCTCTTATTTGACTTTTAAAGTCCTTCTTGAGCTCTTCCAAGAAGGCTTTCTGGGCTTCAGACCAGATCATACTGCCTTTTGAGGTTTCAGATGTGGGTTTGTTGACAATGTTGCCCTCTTCAGAATTTCTGCCTTGTTCTTCTCTGTCCCCATAATAAGCATCTATGATACGTTTCTTTTTTGCTCATGGTGTTTGCTTATTTCCTGGCCTTTAAAAAAATTGAGCTCTGGGGCAGCTAGGTGAAATGGGGAGCATCTGGGGCCTCACAATGTAATGCTCTATGGCAGACCTGCACAACTTGGCAGTAGGTAGGGGCCAAAATTAAAATAGGCTAAACTTCTCTGGGCTGCATATAGTTTTTAGTGGCTTACTTTCCAAGTAAAGGTATAATTAATGATTAAACTATTTTGCAAATAAACCATATTTTTTAAAAAGGGAAATTTCAATTAATATTAATTAATTACACTTATTACTTAAGATTTTTGTTTATCATGAAATTGCTCTTCTCAGACTATAGACAGACTGACTGACGATGGATGGTTGCCATGGGTCATGTGACAAACAGGAGAGAGTGCTCAGTGGGTAGCCACCTACTAAGTTACATGATGGGCACAATAGTGACTAGTGGAAGGCAGGGTAAGTGGGGCACGGACAAAGCACTTGTTACATCTTTACTTTCTTTAATATCCTCTACATTTTTCTTGGGTCACCTGAAATCCTTTGGCAGGCTGCAAGTGGCCTTTGGGCTGTATGCTGTGCAGGCCTGTTCAATGGTAACGTTTCTTAAGCAAGGGTCCATTAATTTGTTTTTGAACTATTTTGATAATTGTGTTGTTATAATTGGTTTCTTTTATAATCTTATGTATTTTATTTTGTATGTTTAAAAACATTCTCAGGAGTCTATAAGCTTTACCAGACTGCTAAAAAATGTTAAGAACCCTTGCTTTAGGGGATAGTCCTACTTAGAGTAAGTCAGACCACAGCGGGATTCAAGGAGAAGCTCTAAGGGGGTATTCCAAGACAGAACTGCATGGTCTTAGCTTCTCTTCTAGCAGCACCACCACAGCTGGGGAAGGTCAAGGTTTCAAGCAGCATAGGACACCTACTCTGATGCAATCATCCTTCCAGGCAACTTGGTGAACCCCAAATATCTATCTCCACATCAGCACAGGTTCAAGCAGCATTGTCTCTTGGATAACCACAATTCTATTACGTAACTCTCTCCACCTTATCCTTCCTAGCTAACAGAATTCCCATTCAGTAATATATTCCATCTAGGAAGGTTTCTTACAGCTACATGTCTCCCCAGCATCCAATCCTGCCCCAAAATAACCAGCTAATGCCATGCTTTCCTCCTCCCCACTTACCTGCCACCAACTCATGTTATCTTGAGTCTCAACTGGTTTGTCTCCTTTTGTGCACATTCCCTTCCTCCCACAACGAATTTCTGTAGGCACAGCTCTTCGGTAATCAAACAACTGAGATATATAGTTTTGGTTTCAAGGTCAAGGTAGAACTCAATCTAATTCACATTTGGAAAAAAAAAAGTTTGAGAGCAAAAAAGTAAGCAAACAAAAATATCCATCAGAAATTTATCCTAGGGGAAGCTAGGTGGCACAGTGGATAGAGCACGGGCCCTGGAGTCAGGAGGAACTGAGTTCAAATCTGATCTCTGACCAGACGCTTGACACTTACTAGCTGTGTGACCCTGGGCAAGTCACTTAACCCCAACTGCCTCCAAAAAAAAATTATCCTGTTATAACATTTTGAGTATAGTTATACACATTACAATTCACTTAACAGGTGACAACTTGCAAATTTGTTTGGATCACCTTAGAGCTAGGTCCTGCTTTCTCCCTTGCCTATAGTGTTAAAATCAAATTGTTGTTTTCCTTTTATAAACTCTTGGAAAGATTTTAAATCTTCCATTTTAAAAAGCCTAGTTTGACCTTTTCTTGACTGGGAATCACAAGGGAGACTTTGGAAGAGTGTTTGCTCTATACTCCAATGTGCACCTTTTTTTGAAGAGCTTAATTAAGGGCAAGAAATTGGCAAATGCAGAGTACCTGCTTTGGTAAACTGACTTAGAATGTCTTTTCTTTCCTTTAAGAAATCTCCTGAGGAAATCTAAGGCAATGTTAGGCAAGCTTATCTGTATGGGAACAGCTTTGGATTTCTACTCTGAAAGCCTGAGGTTTAGGTAATTTTAAATTAATTGAAGTAAAATTTGCATGTTTATTTTTGAGGGTTTTTGCTTTCCTGGTTCACCTCAGAGGCATTAGCATTAGCACAAGGTTCAAGAATAAAGCTAAGTTGTCTGTGAGTGCACAACCCCAGAAAATGAAGGACATTTACACTTATGTGTAAATTGACATCTCTTTCTCAACCACATTATTTAGTTTACAAATTACCTGAGGGTGAGAAAGTTATATCTCTTAGCATCTTCTCTAATCACACCCTGAACATGGTGTGATTGGGTTTTTTTTAAACTGTGCTTATTTGTTGTTATTTTTGCTTTTGTTTTTAACCTTGACAGGAAATCTAAGGGTTGTTTAAAGCAAGGACTTTGAGATGCTTTCCCTAAATAAGACTTCATTTATATGTATTATGATGATAACCACTTAGCTTGAAAATAGCTTTTCAGGGGCAGCTAGGTAGTGCACTTGATAGAGCACCGGCCCTGAAGTCAGGAGGACCTGAGTTCAAATCTAGCCTCAAACCAAACACTTGACACTTACTAGCTGTGTGACCTTGGGCAAGTCACTTAACCCCAATTGCCTCACAAAAAAAAAATAGCTTTTAACCTACTGAGATGAGAATTTTCTCTTTCCCCTTTGGCAAGGTCATTAATTAGAAGGAGAAAAAAAATCACGGCACTAAATACCTTTGAAGCTTTAAAACCATCCAAAAGCTCTACAAGAGTAGATGGAAATTTAGTCAGGCTTTCCATGTCCCCACTGCATTTCACCACAGGCTCTCCCATCGTGTCTTGGTGTATTTCTTTCTTTCCTAGGCTCCCAGGAGCTCCAGAAGAGAATGCATTGTCACCTTGTAGCTTGACGTTCGAATTTCGTTGAGTTGAACTGCCAAGTTCTTCATCACTTAGAACTTCAAAGGTTTCTACTGAAGGGATTGAGTCATGCTTTACATGATGTATGGCATCTTTAGGGGGTGGATAATACAATTCCACCAACTTTTTGCAAAAGTGGTTCAGTGGGAACCCTACCACATTCAAAAAGTCTCCATGAACATACTCCACTAACATGCCCCCAAGGGCCTGTATGCCATAGCCACCAGCTTTGTCCCTGGGAGAAGGAGAAGGAGAAGAGAAAGGCAGGGCAAAAGCAGATGATTAAAAGAGAAATTATAACTCTGTAGGCCAAGAAACTAAAGCCAATTCTAGAATTTAATTTCATGCCAACCAGTTGAGGAATATAAGATAAAGTCAGTTATCTCCACTAATGGGATGGTTTCGTATATACAAATACGTACGCATTTGTATAAATATTTTAGTTTACAAATAAATATCTTTGTATAAATAGGTATAATATAAAAAATACAAATATTAAGGAGGTGAATATTTAGCTCATATTGACATTAATTCCAAAGGTAATACAAGCCTGACTGACAATCTATTGTTGGGATAGAAATTTTCTGACTGTAAGATGAAGGTATCTTTGAAAATTATTATAATGCAATGGTAATGGCTTATCCTACATATGTCAACATTCTACAAAATGGCAAAGAAATACTCCAACATACTCTTGTACTGTATTTAAAAATATGTAATAAAATGGAGAACTGAGGTAATTACATTTCAGTGTCTAGTCCATGTGTAATTATATTTTTAAAGAAACTTTCCCTGTCAGAATCAAAGCTATCTTACTGCCAAGGTCAGAAACAGGTCTTTGGATTCTCATCATTCCTGTTTGAATTTCTTGCTTGCTCTCATTTTCTCTGCTAATTTTCACTGTTATGTCAAAATTATTCATTGCCTAAAAACTTCTTATGCAATTTATAGTGACTTATCATAGCAACAAAGCACTTCAAAAATCTAAAAATAATTCAAATAGTAGTATTTTGGTTTTCTTTAGCAAAATCTTTGATTTGCTGGCAAAATTTGAACAAGATGACAATAGATAAAGGTCCTATGTCAGCTGCACTGTTATTAATCTGAATTTGACAAGTTTTAACAAACATGCATACTTCCATATTCAAAGAACAGAAAAATATGTATGTGTACTCTATTACATATAGCTTGCATTTTTTAACGTAAATAATAATAATTTTAAGGAAATGATACATTCTACATATTAGCTTTAAAGCTGCCCTGTTTGTCTGCAGCACCTATTATATGAAGGCAGTTAAGATCTCTATAGAGAAGTAACATAGCATTGTAGACAGCAGACTGTATTTGAAGTCAAAAACATCTGGGTTCAAGTCCTGCCTTAAACATATACTACTTGTTATCATATTTCTTGTCTTCTCAATGGGTGGAGGAGGGGTGGATGGGTGGGAAAGAACTTGGAACTGAAAATAAAAAGTTAAAAAAAAATAACAAAATTAAATGAATTGAGCTATGTTAATTTTGAATGGGATGGGGCATGTTGGCTTTTATAAAACACTTACATTGGTTCTCCACTATGAATGTATTCCCATAAAAGCTCCTCCGACAGGTCAGAAAATTTAACTTTGGTTTCCTCATAGAATTTAAAGACTTCTGTTTCTAGCTGATTACCTGAAACAAAAATTCTACCATAAGCCAAGACTTCTATCCTCAATGAAATTAATCAAGAGTAAAGACAAATTTTAAAGATTAAATTTAATAGTTAAAAATCTACAACATTTTACATCGGTCAAATCTTTTTAACCTCCAGTTGCCTTACTTTCCTCATCAGCAAAATGGGGATAATAATTCTTACATTCTCTTGTTTTACCTATATGGGGTTTAAAAAGAAAATTTTAAAATGCTCATGATAGCCAAATTTACTTCACTGGTGTTTGGCATCCTGATGATCTCATTGTAAGATAGGCATCATTAGATATTTTATAAACAACAACAAACATAAATGGAATTGTAAGCTAGGAAGGAATAAACCACTATAGAAACAACACTTCAAAGTTCAAATCTTTCCATCTCACCCCCTCCCAATCTCTTGTCTATACAGAAAATGTAGCACTGATCATATTGAACTATAGTGTACAAGGAACCACCAAGCATGTTATCTTTGTTGTCATTCAGTCAACAGAAACAGTCAAACCTCTCCATTAAGTCTCTAAATGCACAATGTACTTTAGGGCAGGGTAGGGCTGGGCAGGCCATGAAAGATATACTCTTTTGTTGCTATTTGGAGATTTATGAGATATTTTAGAGAGTGTGAAAAACAAATTCTAAGTAACATATGACTATGACTCAAGTCATTTCTTGGGCCCTCCTTCATCTCTAATAATTAATTAAAAAATATTGATATCTCTGTGTTTTTCTTTCACTTTCATTTTCCAATCCTCACCTTCCCTACCCAGAGTCATCCCTTAGAGTAAAAGATCAAAGAAATGAAAAAAAAAATTTCAGCAAAACTAACCAACCTATTAGTGGAGTTAGAAATTGAATGGAGCGCTCCATACCCACCGCCTCTGTAACCAAGGGAGGGAGGTGCCTTCTCCGCTCTTTTTTGTCACCAAGCGTGGTCATTATCATTACACAGAGTTCAGTTTCAATTTTTGTTGCTCTTTGCATTTACATTCACAACTTTAAAAAAGCTTTTAAAAAGCTACCCCCAGACTTTTAAAACCACTTTCATATCACAATTAAAAATAAACAAACAAAAAAAGGTAAAAAAAAAATTGGGTCTCTAGAAATACTGCATAACCACATAATCTTCTTTGCGTACATTTTCTATAGTAAAACTTTCTGACTCCACATGCATACACACATATGTGTCTGTATGCATGCACATACGCACACATACAATACACACAATACATATAATGCACAAATGTACTCTGTAAGTTTATGCACATGCATGCATACAATACCTCTTTATGTATACATGCATATCTACATCTACATGTATCCCCAAGCTACTTCCACAAGACCTTTAGGCATTTAGTGGATGGATTTTGGAGGTAGCCTGTCAAGAACTGCCACCTAGTGGGGTCTCAGAGCAGTACAGTTGTATTTTTTTTTATGGTGGTAGTGACAGTGGTGAAGGCCTGAACTCATGATTTTATTTGTATAGGGAACGCCCCACTATGCAAACTCTCTCTGGTGATGTAGAGATCACTCTGCACTGTGCAGACTTGGAGAGTTGCCTGGGACAATAACAGGTGAATTGACTTTCCCAGGGTCACACAGGTTAGAGGGGAATTGAACTCACATCCTCCTGACTCTAAGGCCAGTTCTCTATTACCTATCCTAAGCTGCCTTTCATAGTACTTGGAGCATTACTTAGAACCAACTGCTTTATCTGCTTCATATTTTGTCATTGTATATAAGGGCAAAAAAAAAACTATTCCCTAGACATATAATAGTAAGAAAATGGTTCAGTTGGCAAAGGCATGAATTTGGATTCACTTTCTTATTATTTCAGACCCTAGAGATGCAATCAAGTCACCTAACCATAGGAGATAACATATGCCAAGGAAATCCCTCATGCTGTAATCCTGATTAATTTCTGCTAATAATGAAAATAATAACTGGTTTATAAATATCAACTGCCTTATCCCCAACTTCTTTTTTTAAAAATTTGAACATTTTTATTTTAAGTTTTGAGTTCTAAATTCTATCCTTTCCTCCCTCCCTTCCCCTCCTTGAGATAGGAAGCAATCAGATACCAGGTTATACATGTGCAATTATGTAAAATATTTCCACATTAATCATTTTGTACAAGATGACTTGAATAAAAGAAAAAAAATGGAAGAGTGAAAACATAGCCTGTTTCAGTCTGCATTCAATCAGTATCAGTTTTTTCTCTGGAGGCAGACAATATGCTTCATCATTAGTCCTTTGAGATTATCTTGGATCATTGTATTGATGAGAATAGTTAAGTGATTCACAGTTATTCCCTGAACAATATTCAACTCTTTTTAAAGAAGATGAGTGAAAGAGAGGAACTATCAATAGAAATGAGGGGGAAAAAAAAAGGAGAGCCGTCATTTAAAATGTTCACAGAAGAGAAGATAGAGACTAGAAAGATAGGTATAAAACTAATGCTGAATTTATTGTATCCTTTAAAAAATAGAAGATGTGCTTAAGAGATTTGTGATTCTACACGGAATCCTCTTTTTTCATTCTTCTGTATTGATTTTGTTGTTCTGTTGTTTCATTTGTAACCCCATGTGGGGTTTTCTTAGCAGAGATAGTGGAATGGTTTGGCATTTCTCTCTCCAGCTCATTTTACAGATGAGGAAACTGAGGTAAACAGGGTTAAATGACTTGCCCAGGGTCACACAGCTAGTAAGTGACTGAGGCCAGATTTGAACTTAGGAAGATGAATATTCCTGACTCCAGGCCCAGCACTCTATCCACTGTACCAATAATAATAATTTACTAAGTACTTATTATGAGTTCAGCACTCCACTAAATGGGAATTAAAAAAAAAAAAGACAAAAACAAAGTCCCTGCCTTCAAGGAGCTCACATTCTAACGAGAGAGATAACATGCAAACAAGTCCGCGTAGACAAGATACACACAGTGTAAACAGGAGGCACTCTCAGAGTGAAGGCACTGTTGGGGCACAGGGAAGGAGGTGAAGACTCCTGCAGAAGGTGGGTGAAAAGTTTGGAAAGTAGTCAGGGAAGCCAGAAAGCAGAGATGAGGAGGGGGAGCATTCCAGGAACGGGAAAAGGCTTGCAGGAGGCAGATGGAGCGTCACGTGGGAGAAATAATAAGTAGCATGGATCTTATAGCCATGGAAGGGAGTGAGGTATAAGAAGACAAGAAAATTAGGAAAGGCCAGGTCTTAAAAGTCAAACATAGGATTTTATACCTCTTCGATTGTGAAGGAAAAGGGGAGCTAATGGAGTTTCCTGAGTTGGGTCTGACACAGACCTATACTTTGGTTTTTGGTTTGGTTTTTTTTTTGCTTTTTGGTGAGGCAATCGCGGTTAAGTGACTTGCCCAGGGTCACACAGCTAATAAGTGTCAAGTGTCTAAGGCTGGATTTGAACTCAGGTCCTCCTGACTCCAAGGCCAGAGATCTATCCACTGTGCCACCTAGTTGCCCCTCAGACCTATACTTTGAGAAAAATCACTTTAGTAACTAAGTGGAAGACAGAATGCAGTGGGGAGAGACTTAAGGCGGGAAGAACAATCAGAAGGCTCTTGAAATAGTCCAAGAGAGAAGGCTTAGGAGAGATGTTGTGAAGACAGAAGTGACATGAGTTGGCAATGAATTGGATATGTGTGGGTTAAGTACAAAAGAGGATGAAATGGGAGGATGGTGGTGCTCTTAACAGTAATGTTATTGTTCAGTTGTTTCACTTGTGTCTATGACTCTACATGACTCCACTGCAGGTGTTCTTGGCAAAGATACTGAAGTGGTTTGGCATTTCCTTCTCCAGCTTGCTTTACCGATGAGGAAACTGAGGCAAACGGGTTTAAGTCCCTTGCCTAGGGTCACACAGCCCAGAAGTGTCTGAGGCCAGATTTGAACTCAGGAGGATGAGTCTTCCTGACTTCAGGCCCAGCACTCTACCCACTGTGCCACCTAGCTGCTGTCTTAACAGTAACAGGGAAACAGATCAGAGGATAGGGGTTGGGAGGAGGGAAGCCTATTCTGAACAGTTAAGTTTGAGATTCTATGAGAGATCCAATTTGAGGTGTCCAAGAGGCAGACGGTGATGCGAGACTGGAGCTCAGCGTAGAAGCTAGGGATCAATAAACAGAACTGGGAATCATCTTCATTAGGATGATAATTGAACCCACAAGAACTCATGAGATCACTAAGTGAGACAACATAGAAAAGAAAAGAGAAAATGGCCTAGGACAGTCTTGGATACACTCACAATTAGTAGGTACGACCTGGAGGAAAACCTAGCAAAGGAGACAGAGGAGCCAGACACATATGGCAGCTAGGTACTGCAGTAGATACAGCACAAGCCCCAAGTTCAAATGTGACCTCAGACAGTTACTAGCTGAGTGACTCTGAGCAACTCATTTAACTTGTTTGCCTCAGATTCCTCATCTGCAAAATGGGGATGACAATAACACTTACCTCCCCAGGCTGGGGTGAGCATAAAATGAGATATTTGTAAAACACTAGTTAAATGCTAGTGATTACAATTTGGAAAACCAGGAGAGATCAGTGTCACAAAGACCTAGACAGGAGAGAGAGTATCCAGGAGAAGGTGATCAATAGTGTCAAAGGCTGAAGAGAGGATGAAGACTGAGAAAAGGTGGTTAGATTTGTCAATAAAGAGATTAATGGGGGCAGCTAGGTGGCGCAGCGGAAAGAGCTCCAGCCTTGGAGTCAGGAGGACCTGAGTTCGTATTTCGGCCTCAGACACTTGACACTAGCTGTGTGATCCTGAGCAAGTCACTTAACCTTGACTGCCTCACCAAAAACAAAAACAAAACTGAAAAAAAAAAAAAGAGAGATTAATGGTAACTTTGGAGAGACCTCATCAGTAAACCAGGGACAATAATACTTTCACAGCCTACTTCACAGGGCTATTAAGAATAAAACAATTGTTACATGGCAAACAGGTAGTGTGATATAGCGGATATAGTGCTGAAATTGGAGTTAGGAAGACCTGGGTTCAAATCCTGCCGCAAATACTCACTAGCTATGTGACCCTGTGCAAGTCACTTAACTCAGTTTCCTCAGCTACAATGAAGGGGAGGATCTGATGGCCTCTAAGGTCTCTACCATTTCTAGATCCATTATTCTATGATCTACAGTCCTATGAAATAAAGTTAAATATTACCTTTACTGCTGCAATGAACGATGGTTACTCCAGTAAATACACTGTGTACTTTTCCATTTAACCTACAAGATAAAGATGGTGTCATACATTTCTCATTTTTCACACTACAGTCCTGAAAAACAACAATTTCCTCTCTAGCTGAAGAATAGCCAAGAAAAATCACATTTACTAAATACATCTACCCCTACAACTACATTTCATAAATTGTATTTTAATTCCCCTCCCCCAGAATATCTGGTATCTTGTCTCCTTCATCCTTCTAGTCACTAGTTCTAAGACATCAATCAATTTGTTTTTTTTTATTTTTATTTTATTTTTTTTAAGGCAATTGGGGTTAAGTGACTTGCCTAGGGTCACACATCTAGTAAGTGTCAGATGTTTGGTCCGAAGCCGAATTTGAACTCAAGTCCTCCTGACTTCAGGGCCGGTGCTCTATCCACTGAGCCACCTAACTGCTCCGCATCAATCAATTTGTAAAGCTATTAGTGAATGTTAACTGACTGTGCTATTTTAACTCTTCAGTTCTAAAATTCATAACATCTATTGGTTGAAGCCTCCTAACAGAAGGTACACGCACCCATGAGAGAAAAAAAAAACCTTCACAAATGGCAATGGAGGTGTGGCTAAGCCATGCTATAGGAGACTAAAGCGTAGGGATTTAAGGAGTCTCACACCCTAAGTGATATTTGAGGACAGGCTGTAGCATATGAATAGAAAAATTTGGGAATCTCGAATAATCTATTACTTTTCTCAAAAAACTACCATATTAGTGCTTGGCTCTTCTTAAGAAAGTATTAATAGGGGCAGCTACGTAGTGCAGTGGATAAAGTTCTGTCCCTGGAGTCAGGAGGACCTGAGTTCAAATTTGGCCTCAGACCAGACACTTGACACTCATTAGCTGTGTGACCCTGGGCAAGTCACTTAACCTTAATTGCCTCACCCCCCCCCCCCAAAAGCTGGGAAAATAGAGGTTCCGTGAATTGCCCAGAGTCACATAACTAAAGTGTCTGAAATGTGATTTGACCTCAGGTCTTCCTGATTCCAAGTCCAGCACTCTACACATCACTTTACCTATCTGTGTTTTGTCTGTGGTCACTTAACTGGTAAGAAAGAGAATATTCAAATTCTAGACAATTGAAATGGATTCTTATGCAGAAATTTTTCTGGAATAAATAGTAACAATAGCTTATATCTAGTAATTTAAGGTTTGTAAAGCATTTTACATATGTTATCTAATTCACAACAACCCTGTGATCTGAGTACTGTTTTTATCCCCATTTTAGAGATGATGAAACTAAGGCTCAGAGGATTTAAGTTGGGGAAGGGAAGGGAAAGAACATGCATTTATGCAGTGCATACTACGTGCTAGGTACTATGCTACTTACACAGTTTTAGGGTTGAGTGTTTTGGGTTTTTTTTTTAAGCAAATATCTCATCTGTTTATCTCAACAACACTATAAAGTAGATGCTGTTATTATCCCCATTTTACTGATGGGGAAACTGAGGCAAACACATAGCCAATAATGATTGGCGCTCAGGTCTTCTTGATTCTAGGCCTGGTGCTCAATCTACTCTACCACCAGCCACCTCCATAACTTAAGGGAGTTGCTGAGGGTCCACACAGATATTATTTGCCTGAGAGCTGAATAGGATAGTTCACAGGCTACAACATGTCCCTTAAAGAACCTGAAATTTCCTTTGCTCTAATTCTTTGCACATCAAGCAGCCTTCAACTTGGGAAAGCAATTAAATCAACCCACTAGAGAAGCATACCCTGTTCAGATAAGCAGTGTGGTTTTCAGGCCAATTATGTCCCCTATTGCAGTAAATTTGGTATTGGAGTTTGTCACTTTTTTTGTAAGCTTGACTGATTTGTGTCCTCCCTCTCCCCACTCTTACCCCCCAGCTTCAGCAGCCCTAGCTAAGTGGGTAAAATTGGCAACAGATGTTTCAAGGTTTGCACCCCAATTTGGAACGTAGTCATCCCATCATACCTATAGAATAAGGGAAGCTTAGAGTTGCAAGACACCTCAGCAACCATCTTGTCCAATTCAGACCCAAAAGGAATCCCTTCTACATTATACCTGACAAGGAATCATCTAGTTTTTGTTAAAGATGTTCAGTGAAAAGGAATCCATTATTTCAGGAAGCAGCTCATTCCACTTTTGGATGGCTCTGATGAGAAGTTTTGGGTTTTTTTTTTTTACATAAAGCTTACCTCTTGGTACCTTCCATGATTTGCTCTGAGCTTTGCCCTCTGGACCCAAGCAGAACACAGCAAATCCTCTTTCTTTTCTTTCTTTCTTTCTTTTTTTTTAAAATAATATTTTCCCCCAATTACATGTAAAAACAATTTTCATCATTTTTTTTAAAAATTTTGAATTCCAAATCCCCTCCCCCCCACAACCACTCTCTCTGAAGCGGTAATTTTATATGTATTATACATGTGCAATCATGTAAAACATATTTCCGTATTAGTCATGTTGTGAAAGAAAACACACAAAAAAAACACATAAAAAAAGTGTAAAAAAATAGTATGCTTCAATCTTCATTCAGACTCCATCATCAGTTCTTCTGCTGCAGGTGGATATTGTATTGTATTGCTGAGAATAGATAAGTTATTCACAGTTGATCTCGTAAGATGTTGCTGTTACTATGTACAGTGTTCTCCTGGTTCTGCCCACTTCACTTTGCATCACTTTGTGTGAGTTTTTCCAGGTTTTTCTGAAATCATCCTGCTCACTGAATCCCTCTTTCAAATGACAACTCTTCAAATACTTGAAGCTGTCATATTCTTTCCTAGTCTTTCCTTCTCCAGGTTAAATTACCCCATTTGCTTCAGCTAGACTTCATATAGCAGTAACTTGGTTGAGATCCTTCACTGTTCTGGTTATCCTCCTCTGGTACTTGCTGGCACCCTTCAGCCTATCAATGTCCTTCCAAAAAATGTGTCACCCAGAATTGAATAGAGTACTGTAGGTGTAGTCATACTGAAAGGTCAGTATGCAGAGGGACTATCCCCTCCATAATCCAGAGGCCCTTCTCGGAACAATGAAGTGTTTGAAATTACAGTATGTATGGGTATTAATACTATTTTTTTTGGTGAGGTAATCGGGGTTAAGTGACTTGCCCAGGGTCACACAGCTAATAAGTGTCAAGTGTCTATTGCGCCACCTTGCAACCCCTTTTCCCAGCTTTAAAATGAGAAAAGCCCTCACAGGCTTGTTATGAGAATCAAAGGAGATAATATATTTAAAGCACTACATAAATACTACTACTATTATTATTATTAACCCCTATGAGCCTCATCGTATTTTTTGGAGAGAAAAGGATTCTAAACTTTTAATTTCATCAGCTTAGGATAACACCAATGGGAAAGCTCCCTCCATTTGTCCATACAGACTGATATTCATCTATATCTATCTATATTTACATAGACATATATAAAATTTAATCCTAAAGAGTTGACCTAGGACCTGAAAGATTTAAGTGAATTGACCATGGTCATCAGTTAGTATATGTCAGAGGTGGGTTTTGAACTCAGTCCTTTATGACTCCAAGGCTAGTCTTCTAGACACTTCATTATGTTTTAATTAAGTAGGGATAATCACTGTAGCACCTACCAGAGGCCCACCTCAGATAATGCAAGTAAAGCACCTTGAAAACTTGAGATAGTGATATGAATGCCGGCTCTCACCCCTATAAATTAGAGGATATTTTAATTAATAATCAATTAATCAGATAATTAATTAATCTGGCAGCCTGATAAATTGTCCTGTTCCATTTCAGAACAATCTCTGAATTCAGAAACAGCAGCATTTGCCTAGAATTTGAGCATCCTCTTCTTTCTTTCTTTCTTTTTTTTTTTTGGTGAGGCAATCAGGGTGAAGTGACTTGCTCAGGGTCACACAGCTATTAAATATTAAGTGCCTGGGGTCAGATTTGAATTCAGGTCCTGTTGACTCTAGGGCCATTACTCTATCCACTGTGTCACCTACCTGCCCCCGAGCATCCTCTTTGTTAAACATTAGAAAGGCAATGGCAAGCTCTAGTCTCCCTTTTTAATTTTATCTATTACTGACAAAACTCTTCTTTCATTTGTTTCATTCATGTCACACTTTCTGTTTTCAGTTTATTTTAGGTCACATATTTTCTCATGGCTGCTTCCTGTGTTACTACCATTTGTTTTCTGCCCTTGACTCCAGATTAGGGGGCACAGCCTATTTTGAAACCTGAGGGTGTCTATCTACAGATTAAGTTACAAACCAGTGAAAATAATGAAAATACAATCAAGTATGAAAAATCCAAAGTTTAGGTTTTCACAATGACTAAAACTTTTTTTAAGCTGAGTATTTGTTAGGTTTTATTAAAATAGCTGCAAAATTAAGTTTAAAGTCTTAAAATTAAGATGCAACATAGATAAGTCTCATATGTAGCAAGAAAGTACTCTAAAGTTGCTCCCCCACCACCGACCTTGACAGCATGTTATAGGCATCTTGCTTATCGGTTGGCTTCTCCAGGATTAGTCCATCCACCGTCTGAAACAAGAAAGAAGGTGAGGAGGTAGCGATGAGAGAAGAAAAGCATGTCATTTTCATACCTAGTAACTGAAATCTGAAGAATGCCATGCTATTCAATTTGTATCTAATAGATGTGACTTTTCCACTGAAGTCCTGCTCTGATGCCACATTGTGGTTTGGAAAGGACCCAGGGTTCTCCAAGGCAGTTCCAGTGCAATGCCAGCTCTGCCAGTGTGCAACCCACAGAGCTTAGAAAAGCTTGGAGGAAAGGACTATGGGTAGATTATATGCCTTGTGCCCCAGGGGAAGCTTTGCTCAATTTGTATAGGCACATCAACTAGTTAGCTTCAATGTTGTATATTTTTCAGCCACAGCGGTTCTCAAAGACTATCTAGCGAGCCATGGATGTAATCTTCTAGGCTGTACAGTAGATAAAGTGTTGAACTAGAAGTCTGATACACCTGAGTTCAAATCTGGCCTTGGTTACTTACCAGCTGTGTGATCCTGGGCAAGTCACTTAATCGATGGCTGCCTTAGTTTCTCCATCTGTACAATGGGTATCGTAATGGCACCTACCTCCCAGGCTTGCCATGAGGATAAAATGAGGTGATTTATTATGACTTCATTTTGTCTTTGTATCCGTAGCACTAAGCTACTGCTTAGCACAAAGAAGGCACTTAATAAATGCTTACTCACTGATATTTGGGTTGAGATCTACATTGGCAAAGGGAGTACTCTTTACACCACTAGCAGAATAACAATAATAATGATAATTTATATAGAGCTTACTATGTGCAAGGCACCGTGCGAAGTGCTTATACACTGGAGAAGGTACAGAAAATGATACAAGTGTTCTGACTAGGTCTGCTACAAATTTACATTACACAACCTCAACTGGGTCCTCACTGCTGCTAGGCAATCCTACTATACCTCCTTGATCAACTCAGTATCCCTCTCTCCACAGAGGCTTTCCTGAACCTTTTCATCCCTCCTTAAACCTCCCATGGCTTCCTCCTTTGCCCCACTCTCAACCGAGAACTTAGTCTCATATTTTACAGAAAAAAATTGAGGCCATTCATCACGAACTCCCTCTTCTCCCCTCTTCCTCATCTCCTATCACTTAGGTGCCTTCTGCTACTCTTTCCTCCTTCAGCCCTGTCTCACATGATGAAGTGGCCTCACTCCTTACTAAGGCTAATTCCTCTAATGGTTCAGGTGATCCCATTCTATCCCATCTCCTCCAACAGACTTCTCCCTCTGTCACCCCTACTCTCACTTATTTTCAACCTTTCCCTGTTTACTGGCTCATTTTCTATGCCTACAAACATGCCATGTCTTCCCTATCCTGGAAGAACACTCACTTGATCCTTCCATCCCTGCTAATTATTGTTCCATTTCTCTTCTGCTCTTTGTAGCTGAACTCTTTGAAAAGGGCATCCACAATAGGGGTCTCCACTTTCTCTTGTGAATTTGAACTCAAATCTTCCTGAATCTAGGCCAAGTGCTCTATCCACTGCCTCACTGAGCTGGCCTATGAGAAAGCCTTTTCTCAAGTTAACAAAAGATGATAATTACTAAATGATTGTCACCTGCCTCATTTTTTCAAATGAGGAAACTGAGGTTTAGGACATCCATAATTCCATGGAGGCTTTGATGTGCAATTTGTCCAATTGGAAAAAAGAGATGGAAAGATATCTATGCCTATTACAGAACTATGCTTAGCACTGGAGCACGCAGGAGTCATGCCTACCCTTGCATACAAGCTAGTTTGGGGATTTAGGCAGGAGCCCAGCCAGAGTCAAATTCCTGGGGGCAGTACAGCCAAACACAGGGCTGTAATAGAAGCCAGGTAATTGGGTTTTTTTCAGGGGCAGTTTACAGGCATAATCTTCTCTGCAAATAACCCAAAGGCAACTAAACCACTTGATTTATCTCTAGAATCACAGAACCAAAACTGAAAAGGCATTGGAAAGCGTAATGGACTTAGAAAACAGGGGGCCAGAGTTCAAAGTCCAGTATCTATGCTTGGTTATGTGACCTTGCATAATTAACTACATCTCTCAGCCTCAGTTTCCTGAACCATAAAATGGGATTAATAATATTACACTGAAGATGTCCCGGGTTCTGTGAGGTAGTAAATAAGAAATTGTTCTTGGAATCAGAAAGGTCTGGGTTTAACCTTCTCATTACCCCGGGTAATGTTCTTAACTATAAATTACAGAGAAGGTGCTGATATTCTTTGGCAGTAGGAGCTTCCTTCGAGGAAAGTCCAAATGCCAGATATAATGGGAGCTCAGGCAGGCTCCTAGAGTTGTTGAAGCCCCTATGCAGGTAGGCTCTATCCACTTGGAGCTTGACATACCTGGTGGTTTAAATTATTGTTATTCAGTCATTTTCAGTCACATCTAACTCTTTGTGACCCCATTTGGGGTTTTCTTAGCAAAGATGTTGGAGTAGTTTACCATTTCCTTCTCTTTTTCATTTCACAGATGAGGAAACTGAGGCAAACAGTGTTTAAGGGACTTGCCCAGGGACACATCCGAGTATCCGAGGCCATATTTGAAATAGGAAGATAATCTTTCTGACTTTAGGCCTGGCACTCTATGCACTATGGCGCCACCTAGTGGCCCTTTCGGTTTGAATTATCAGAAAACAGAAATCCTTTTTTGAGCTCCAACTGCCTGGAGGCGGCTTCCTTTAGTTTCTCTTGCAGTGACTGCAGACTGGGAGCTGTATTTTATATTCCTTTTATTCCTGTATTTATGGGTTTAAAAATTCAATTATCCAAGTTGTCTCAGCTAGATTTTCTAGTTCCCAAGTACTTACTGAATTTTTTAAAAAGGGGGGAAAAAAAAAACTCTTACACTTGCTAGCCATATTTAGACTTAGCCCACAATGCCAATGACATCACAAGTACAGTGTACATACACAAAGGCAAATAAATAAACACAACTGCATCATTTACTTCACTGGGGAGTTGTGCTGCATAGGGGAGTAACGTGCTATTCAGAGGTGGTGTGGTGTAATGGATAAAGCAGTCACCTGAGAGCAGGACCTAGCTTCTACTCTGGCACTCTGGGGATATTTTGAGCCGCTAGGTGGCGCAGTGGATAGAGTGTTGGGCCTGGAGTCAGGAAGATTCATCTTTCTGAGTTCAAATCTGGTCTCAGACTCTTACTAGCTGTGTGACCCTGGGTAAATCATTTAATCCTGTTTGCCTCAGTTACCTCATCAGAAGAGAGCTGGAGAAAGATATAACAAATCACTCCAGTATCTCTGCAAAGAAAACCCCAAATGGGGTCACAAAGAGTCAGACACAACTGAAAAATGACTGAACAATTCTACGAATTTCATTCACATAAGTAACCCTGACTGCAAAAGATGTTTCATACACCAGGAGAACGTTGTACACAGAAAAGCCACGTTGTGCTATGACTAATATTGATAGACTTAACCCTTCTCAGCAATACAAGGATCTAAGACATCTCCAAAGGCCTCATGATGGAAAATGCTGTCCACATCCAAAGAAAGAACTATGGAGTTTGAATGCTGATCGAAGCATACTATTTGCTATTTTTTTCTTCTTTTGTGTTTTATTTCCTCTTTCTGGTGGTTCCTCCTATTGGTTCTAATTCTTCCTTACAACATGACTAATGTGAAAATATGTTTAATAGGAATGTATATGTATAGCCTATATCAGATTGTGCGCCATCTTGGGGAGGGAGGTGGGGGAGGGGGAGAAAAATTTAAAACTCAAAAGCTTATGGAAGTGATTGTTGATAATTCAAAATAAATTAATTAAAAAAAGATGTTTCATGCATATGCAAGCAACAAAATCAAAACAAACCAAGTAAGTGTTATCTCATCTGCAGATATTAGATTGCTAGCAAACTGAGGGGCTACCATCTTCATACTACAACATACAGTGAGCACCTCAATTTCCTTATCTACAAACTAGATCCGTTATATTAACATTAATTTAATTTACAACATATCAAAGTCTAGATGTGGAAAGAGTCCTCAAAGTACTAAAGAGAGCAGGGGTTCTTAACCTGGCATCCATGGATTCTTTCCTCATCAAGGGATCCACAGAGAAATTTCGGGGGGGGGGAGTCTATGAATTTGGATTATTTCAATATATTTGTAATTCTATGTATTTTATTTCATTCATTTAAAAATATTGTAAGAAAGGGTCTATAGGCTTCCCCTGACTGCCAAAGGTGTCCAAGGAACAAAACAACTCTTGCAGAATTTTTTGGGGGGTTGGACCTTTCTTTGGGATATGCCCAGACTTATGATTTCATTGATGAAAAAACTTCCCCTATCAATGTGGAATGACATCTTCCTTGGTAATTTTTTTTTTTGGTTAGGCAATGGGGTTAAGTGACTTGCCCAGGGTCACAGAGCTAGTAAGTGTTATGTGTCTGAGGCCGGATTTGAACTCAGGTACTCCTGAACTCAGGGCTGGTGCACTAACCACTAAGCCACCTAGCTGCCCCAAGAGAGGTTTTTTTTTTTTTTTTCCGATTTGCAGGCAACTGGGGTTAAGTGACTTGCCCAAGGTCACACAGCTAGTAAGCGTCAAGTGTTTGGTCTGAGGCCGGATTTGAACTCAGGTCCTCCTGACTTCAGGGCCAGGACTCTACCCACTGTGCCACCTAGCTGCCCCCTCCTTCGTAACTTACAGTCTTGAGGAGTTGCACAGACTGAGAACTGAGAAGTCTAGGGAAGAATTCAGGGTCAGATGGCCAGGATGTCAGTGGCAGGATTTAAGGCTGGTCTTCCTAACTCTCAAGGCAGCTTTCTGGATACTATGCCACACCCCTTCTCTACACAGAGGATAATACATTCCAACTCTTATAATTAACACATTATAAAATGAGCTCCCTGTGTGGTAAGCAGAAAGATCCCTGGTTCTAGAGTTCAAATCCAGCCTCTGATGTTTATTTTTGTGTGACCTCAGTCAACTCAAGTAACTTACTAGGCCTGAGTTTCCTCATCTGTAAAATGAAAAGACTAGACTAGATGGACTCCCCTCTATTATATATACACATTATATATTCTATTATATACATATATATTATATGTAACACAACATTGGTTGGTTGTTGTCCTTTTTTCTTGAAGAGAAGCAAAATGACATTAGTATGTTAGAGTCAAGTTACAGTACGTCCATCTGCGGCTGATCAGATCAACATGAGGTCGGAATGCTCTACTATGGGTTGGGCACAAATAGGCCATGTGAACACTTGGGGTGGATTCTCTAGATTTGCGCATCTCACGTTTCTTTTGAGTTACTTCAATTCTGCTTTGCTTATAGAGCACAGCACCTTCACTGATGTGGGCACACCATGCTGAGCGGTCCTGTACCAGTGTCACACAATCAATTCCAAAATTCTTTTTTTTTTGCTTTTTTTTTTTGGTGAGGCAATCGGGTTTAAGTGACTTGCCCAGGGTAACATAGCTAGTAAGTGTCAAGTGTTTGAGGCCAGATTTGAACTCAGGTCCTCCTGATTCCAAGGCTAGAGCTTTATCCACTACACCACCTAGCTGCCCCAATTCCAAAGTTCTTAAGAGAGACCTTGAGGGTGTCTTTGTATCAGTTTTTCTGACCACCATGTAAACACTTGCCCTGTGTGAGTTCTCCATAAAATAGTCTTTTTGGCAAGCATACATTAGGCATTCGAACAACGTGGCAGTCTATCCGAGTTGCACTCTCTGCAGCAGAGTTTGAATGCTTGGGAGTTTAGTTTGAGAAAGGACCTCAGTGTCTGGCGTATTATCCTGCCAGGTGATCTTCAGAATCTTCCTAAGACAATTCAAATGGAAATGATTCAGTTTCCTGGTATGTCACTGGTATACTGTCCAGGTTTCACAGGCATACAAGTGAACTGAATCACTTCCATTATATACATACATATTATATGTAATAGAATAAATTCTATGTGTGTGTGTGTGTGTATATATATATATATACACATACACATATGCAAATATAAGTATGTATACACACACACAATACATATATATGTATATTTTGTTGTTGTTGAATCATTTCAGTCCTGACTCTTTGTGACCCCATCTGAGGTTTTCTTGGCAAAGATACTGGAATGGTTCATCATTTCCTTCTCCAGCTCATTTTACAGCTGAGAAACCAAGGCCAACAGGTTTAAGTGACTTGCCCAGAGTCACACAACTAATAAGTATCTGAGGTCAGATTTAAACTCACTAAGATGAGTTTTCCTGACTCAAGCCCCTGCACTCTATGCACTGTGCTACCTGGCTGCCTTATATATTCTGAATTTAATAAACCAAATAAAATGGGCATTTCTACATATACTGTGTAACAGAAGAAGAAAACTGTACTGACCTCTGAGCTTCTTTCTAGCTCTATGATTTTATAATCTAGTCCAAGGACCCCAGAATGCCTTTGTTAAATATGTAGGACACCTTTCCCCAACAGCACTGGAAGGAATGCCTTGGTGTTATAAATCTATTTGTTTCTATTTTTCGTTTTTGGCATTTGAACTTTTTTTTTTTTAAAGGCAATTGGGGTTAAGTGACTTTTCCAGGGTCACACAGCTAGTAAGTGTCAAGTGTTTGCTCTGAGGCCGCATTTGAACTCAGGTCCTCCTGACTTCAGGGCTGGTGCTCTATCTACTGCGCCACCTAGCTCCCCCCAACATTTGAACTCTTTTCAAGCTCTTATTATTATTATTATTCTTTTTTTGGTGAGGCATTAGGGGTTAAGTGTCTTGCCCAGGGTCATACAGCTAGTTAAGTGTCAAGTGTCTGAGGCCAGATTCAAGCTCTTATTTTAAATGAGCATATTTTTCCCACTGTCCATAGTTGGGAAGCAATTCCCTAAATGAAAAGACTAATTACATTCCCAAAACAAGTAGAAAGCATTTAGTAGGACACATGCAGAATGTTAGATTAATGAGAAATAATTGCAAAGAATCAAGGTAAAGAAGAAAGGTGAATGGTAAGGAAAGGAAGCCATCCAAAGCCAAGCATGGAAAACTTACCACAATAGTGTCTGCTCCTATAACAACGTCTGGAGGTCTAAAGTCTTTCTGTTAAAATTAAAATACTTTTTGAAATAAATGTTTTTAAAAAGTTTCTATCACCCCACCCCCTCAAAAAAGACAATGTCGATGAATTTAGACACCACGAAGTCATCATCAATACAAAGTTGATGTCGCAATTTGGAAATCAGCCGGAAAGAAATGGTTAGCTAAAACAATAATAAAACAGGATAATATTATTAAGAATTAATAATAAGAAAAGAAGGACTAATTAATCTTACTAATAAGAACAGGCTCAAACATATACCACAGTCTTTTTTATTTTTTATTTTTTGGTGAGGTGATCAGGGTTAAGTGACTTGCCCAGGGTCACATAGCTAGTAGGTGTTAAGTGTCTGAGGCTGGATTTGAACTCAGGTCCTCCTGACTCCAAGGCCAGAGCTCTATTCACGGTGCCACCTAACTGTCCTTACCAGTCTTTTAATGAGAACAAACATTAGCAGTACAGTCTATGTTAAAAAGGCAGTCAGGTAATGTAGTGAGTAGAATATGGGGATCTGTAATCAGAAAGCCCTGAGTTCAAATACTGTCTCAAACATTTACTAGCTGTGTGACCCTGGACAAGTCACTTAATAATAATAATAATTAATAATAATAATGATAATGATAATGATATATAACACTTCTATAGCACTTACTATGTGCCAGGCACTTTACTGTTATTACCTGATTTGATTTTTCACAACAACCCTGGAAAGTAGGTACTATTATTTTTCCCATTTTACAGATGAGGAAACAGAGACAGATAGAGGTTAAGTGACTTGCCCCAGGTCACACTGCTAGTAAGCGCCTGAGACTGGATGTGAACCAATAAAGTAATAGTTAACATTTATATTGCACTTACTATGTGCTAGGAAATAAGTGCTTTATAATTATTATCTCATTTAAGGTACTTGCTATTATCCCCATTTTAAGGATAAGGAAACCGGAGCAAATAAAGATTAAGTGACTTGCCCAGGGTCACAGGGCTCTGTGTGAGGTCAGATTTAAATTCAGGTCTTCCTGACTTTAGGTCCATCACTCTATCCACTGCACCACTTACCCTCCAATACTTAACCTCTCTCTGCCTCAGTTTCCTCATCTCTAAAATAAGGATAATAATAGCACCTACCTCACAGAGTTGTTGTGGGAACAAAATGAGATGTTTACAAAATACTTTGTACACCATAAAAAGGGGTGCATGATTTCCATCAGATCAAAACTGGACACAAGGTTAGAGTTGCAAAACTAGAAATTTTCAGCACCACAGGAAAAGCAAGAGGTCTCTTCCCTTCCTTCTTTTAGAGTCCTTCTTTTCCCCTCATTCTTTTAAAGTTGCCCCTTCCCTCAAAAGCTCTTCCAACAGGGATGGGGAACCTCCAGCTAACATAAGTCAGACTGAAGCACTTGCCCTCTCATCCCACTATCCTCTGAAGTAATGTTGGTCTAGCCCTAGCCTCTGAAAGCATGATAATACCAGAAGAAAACTGTGAAGAGTAGTAAACCAATTTATTCCTTATTCTTTCTTTATTTATTTTTGGTTAGGCAATGGGGTTAAGTGACTTGTCCTGGGTCACACAGCTAGTAAGTGTCAAGTGTCTGAGGCTGGATTTGAACTTAGGTCCTCCTGATTCCAAGGCAATTTATTTTTTATTATTAAAACTTTGGGGTTCCCACCACTTTATCCCAACTTGGAAATATCTAATGAATAAACTGTTAAAGGAAAAAGGTAAATGAGAATGTGACTTTTGGGGAGTGGGGAGAGGAAAGGACCCAAACAATTAAAAAAATGCTATTCAGTAGGTAACCTGAAAGCCCTGGTTTCTTTAAGGAAAAGATAACATGTGCTAGTATTTATATAATGCTTTAAAGTTTGAAAAGTGTTTTCCAAATATCTCCCTTTATCCCCAAAACAGTTCTTTTTTTTTTTTTTTTTTACTGACAAAAGCTTTGTGGTATCTTTTTAATTTTTTTTAAAAATCTAGTTCTATTACACTTCTACTAATTGTTTCAGGTTCCTTTAATATAAAATATAACTTTCATTTAAATTTATTTTGGTTTTCAACATTTACTTCCACAAGATTTTGAGTTCCAAATTTTCACCCCATCTCGCCCCTCCCCCCACCCCAAGATGGCATGCATTCGGAATACCCCTTCCCCTAGTCTGCCTTCCCTGCTATCTCCCCCCGCCCCTTCCCCTTCTATCTTCCTGTAGGGCAGGATAGATTTCTGTAACCCATTTCCTGTATTTTTTATTTTCCAGTTGCATGTGAAAACTTTTTTTTTTTAAACTTTTTTTTTTAAACTTTGGGTTCCAAATTTTCTCCCTTCCTCCCTCCCCACCCACCCTCATTGAAAAGGCAAGCAAAATATAGGCTATACATGTGCAGTTATGCAAAACACTTCCATAGTAAAATGCTGTGAAAAACTAACTCTATTTCTCTTAATCCTATCCCGCCCCCCCATTTATTCTATTCTTTCTTTTGACCTTGTCCCTCCTCAGAAGTGTTTGCTTCTGATTACTCCCTTTCCCAATCTGCCCTCCTCTCTATCATTCCCCTACTCTCTTGTCCCCTTCCCCCCCTATTTTCCTGTAGGATAAGATAGATTTCCATACCCAATTGAGTGTGTATGTTATACCCTCCTTAACTCAAATCCTATGAGAATAAGATTCACTCATTTCCTCTCACCTTCCCCCGGTTTCCCTCCACTGTAAGAGCCTTTTCTTTTCTGCTTTTTTTGTGAGATAATTTACCTCGTTCTACCTTTCCTTTTCTCCTTCTCCTAGTATAATCCTTTCTCACCCCTTAATTTTATTCTCCAGATATGACCCCTTCATCTTCAACTCACTCTGTGCCCTCTATCTATCTATCTATCTATACATACATATAATTTTTCCCCTCCAACTACCCTAATACTGACAAAGGTCTCATGAGTTACAAATATCATCTTTCCATGCAGGAATGTAAACAGTTCAACCTTAATAAGTCTCTTATGATTTCTCTTTCCTGTTTACCTCTTCATTTTCCACTTGAGTCTTGTATTGGAAAGTCAAATTTTCTATTCAGCTCTGGTCTTTTCATCATAAATGCTTGAAAGTCCTCTATTTCACTGAATGACCATTTCTTCCCCTGAAGAATTATACTCAGTTTTGCTGGGTAGGTGATTCTTGGTTGTAATCCTATCTCCTTTGCCCTCTGGAATATTATATTCCATGCCCTGTGGTCCCTTAATGTAGAAGCAGCTAAATCTTGTGTTATCCTGATTGTGTTTCCACAATACTTGAATTGTTTCTTTCTGGCTGCTTGTAATATTTTCTCCTTGACCTGGGAACTCTGGAATTTGGCTACAATATTCCTAGGAGTTTTCCTTTGGGGATCTCTTTCAGGAGGTGATTGGTGGATTCTTTCAATTTCTATTTTGCCCTCTGGTTCTAAAATATCAGGGCAGTTTTCCCAGATAATTTCTTGAAAGATGATGTCTATTCTCTTTTTTTGATCATGGCTTTCAGATAGTCCAATAATTTTTAAATTCTCTCTCCTGGATCTATTTTCCAGGTCAGTTGTTTTTCCAATGAGATACTTCACATTGTTTTTTAATTTTTCATTCTTTTGGATTTGTTTTACAGTGTCTTGATTTCTCATAAAGTCACTAGCTTCCAATTGCTCTATTCTAATTTTTAAGGAAGTATTTTCTTCAGTAATCTTTTGGACTTCCTTTTCCATTTGGCCAATTTTGTTTTTTAGGGCATTCTTCTCCTCATTGGCTTTTTGGACCTCTTTTGCCATTTGTGTTAGGCTATTTTTTAAGGTGTTATTTTCTTCAGTATTTTTTTGGGTCTCCTTTAGCAAGCTGTTAACTTGCTTTTCATGATTTTATTGCATCACTCTCATTTCTCTTCCTAGTTTTTCCTCTACTTTTCTTACTTGCTTCTCAAAATCCCTTTTGACCTCTTCCAAGGCCTGGGACTGATTCATATTCTTCTTAGAGGCTTCGGATGTAGGAGCTTTGACTTTGTTGTCTTCTTCTGGTTGTATGTTTTGATCTTCTTTGTCACCACAGTAAGATAATATAGTCAGACTCTTTTTGCGCTGCTTGCTCATGATCCCAGCCAATTACTTGAGTTTTAAACTCTTTGTTAAGGTAAAAGTCTGCTTCCAATGTGAAGAGTGTACTGTCCCAAGCTTCGGGGGTTTGTACAGCTGTTTTCAGAGATACTTCTAGGAACCTGAAAAGTGTCAGTTCTTCCAAGGTGGTATGATAAGGGGCGAGGTGTTTCCTCTCTACCACCACTACAAGCTCCACCATGCCAGCACTCCTCGTCGCCCCATGACTGCCCCTCAGAACTGTGATCCAGATCCAAGCACTGGTAAAGCAAGAGATTCCTGCCTCAGCACTGGCAAAGAGATCCTTGCAATCCCCCTCTGATCAGCCACTCGATTCCCCCTCAGTCTGTGGGCTGGAAGCTCAGAAGGCAGCCGCTGCCCTCGTGGCAGCTGAGATCTAGCTTCTTCTCTCACCGCAGTAACAGACTTTTTCCACTGACCTTCTAAGTTGTCTTTGGTGTTCGTGGGTTGAGAAGTCTGGAAACCGCCACAGCTGCCCGTGATTCAGCCCTCTGAGGCCTGCTCCAGGTTCACTGTGGCCTGCGGGCCCAAGCTGAACTGCATTCCTCTCCCAGCCCAGCACAACACACCTTTCCGATCAGCCATCCAGGTTGTCTTGGGCTGGAAATTTATTTTACTCTGTTTTTTTGTGGGTTCTGCTGCTTTAGAATTTGTTTAGAGCCATTTTTTGTAGGTATTTGGAGGGGTTTGGGGGAGAGCTCTAGCAAGTCACGGCTTTCCCTCCGCCATCTTAAAAATATATCCCCACAACAGTTCTGTGATAAAGATGCTGTCATATTACATTTCTTAAGGAGGACAGCTTTATCAGTGATGGCAACTAAAGCTAAGATGGGTAGAGGGCACAGAAGTTAAGAACATGTCTGCACTGGCATAAGGATCAGCCAGCAAAGTTGATGAGATCTTTTACACTTTTTTTTTTTATTTTTGGTTTGGCAATGAGGTTAAGTGACTTGCCCAGGGTCACACAGCTAGTAAGTATCAAGTATATGAGGCCAGACTTGAACTCAGGTCCTCCTGATTCCAATGCTGGGGCCATATCCACAGCCCCACCTAGCTGTCCCTACATTTCTAATTCTTATATCACACTCATTCCAAATACCACCCCATATCCATGAAATTTGACCTAACTCAAAATATTTCCAAAAGAGGGCAATCTTTCCTCAACTGACATAATACCCTGAAATCCAACAAAAGGTCAAATAATAATTTAGCAGCATGAAACTGTCCAGAACGCTGTGTATTAAACTCTACAGCCAAGTGGAGAAGTGGATAGAGGCCTGGGGTCAAGAGGACCTGAGTTCAAATCCAGCCTCAAACACTTCCTAGCTATGTGATCCTGGGCAAGTCATTTAACCCTGTTTGGTTGTTTCCTTATCTGTAAAATGAGTTAGAGAAGGAAATGACAAACCATTAGAGTATCTTTGCCAAGAAAACCCCAAACAGAGTCACAAAGCGTCAGACATGACTGAAAATGACTGAAATAAAAAAAAGATAAAATAATGCAAAAAAAAAAAAAAAAACCCAAGTACACCCCAAAAAACTTACCACATTCATCCTGTTAGCCACTTCAAGGGCCTTTTGTTTTGCTGTTTCCATGGCATACTCATAAGGTACAGAAAATGAAGCCTTGTCCAGAGTCTCTTTAAATCTGGATGGCACTACCTCAAATCGCAGGCCCTAGGACAAAAGAACAGCAAGACTTACTTACATAGTCCTACCGAAAGAAAATAAGTGAACTAAAAGGCAGCAGTTACAGGATCATTCCCTGGATGGAATGTAAACTCCTCAGGAGCAGGGAATATTTTATACATTATACTGGCATCCCCAGTGCCCAACAATATACTTGTTGATAGGCAACTTGGTGGAACAGTGGTTGGACAGCTGGATCTAGAAGACTGTTGTTGCATGAACTTCTATTTGCCTCATTTTCCTCATCTGTAAAATGGTGATAATAATAACACTCAGCTCCCAATTGCGAGGATAAAACAAGACATTTGTAAAGTGCTTTGCAAACCTTAAAACATTGTAAGATCATCGCTCTCAAGGCAGAAGGGACCTCAGTTGAATTTCAGATTGGAGTTCAACTAACCCTATCCCACTGCCATGCTTGGCAAAGACTTTTTAGAGATCAGGATCACAACCCCATCAATGTCACACTGGACCACTGACTACTGATTGACGTTCTGGTTCCCGTGGAAGGGCCACAGCAGCTCACAGCAAGTTATAGTTGGCAAACCACTTTTTTTTTTAATTTTAAGTAAATTTTTTATTGATATATTTTGTTTTTACATTGTTCAAATTTCTGCCATATCATTCCCCTTCCCCCTCTCAGACAGCAATTTAAGGGAAGTAATCTTAACCAAAAAAATAAGGGATACAAATAATCGTAACAGATAAGCCACTTTTCTGACAATCCAGTGAGGGAGGTAATGTAAATAAGTATTATTATCCATTTTTTAAAGATGA
>NW_020953946.1:0-5997 GCF_900497805.2 Vombatus ursinus | reverse complement strand
CAGGATGCTGAAATGGAAGCTTTTCTTTCTTAAAAGTGTTCTTTTATTCAACCAAAAAAAAAAAAAAACCCAAAAAACAAACAAACCAAAAACAAAAACATAGAGGAACAATTAGGTGGTATAGTGGATAGAGCATTGGCCCTGGAGTCTGGAGGACCTAAATTCAAATGCAGCCTCAGACACTTACTAGGTGTATGACCCTGGGCAGGTCACTTCATCCTATTTGCCTCAGTTTCCTCATCTGTAAAATCAGCTGGAGAAAGAAATGGCAAACCATTCTAGTATCTTTGCCGTGAAAACCCCAAACGGAGTCATGAAGAACCATACACAATTGAAAAATGACTTAACAATAACAGTCTTCAGGCTTCAAGAGTGCCTGCCCATCTAACACAACTTAGCAGTTTCCTGCAACATTTTAAAAGTTAGGCATTAAATAGGCTTTCCTTCGTGAAGATTTTAAAGTTGTTATCTCTATCTGCAGGTAATTTCCATCCTCTACTTTCCACTGACATGCCTCAATTTTTTCCTCCAAAAGGCCCAGACTGAAAAATTCTTCAAAAAAAGGCAAGCAAAACAAAACAAAAAAAACCCAAATTCAAAACAAAACACCAAACACATTCGGTCACACAGGAATCTTGTCCTAACATCTAGGCATACTCCCTTGAAACCCTCTCCTGAGCCCTCGATGGATTAATAAAAGAAGAGCAGAGATTGGGAAAACAGAATTGTCCCTAGCAAAGTTTCCAGGCTTTACAAGTTAGAAATGCCACTGTTCAGCAGGCCACAGGATACCTTTAGCCCATGATAAACTTGGTAATACACTAAATACATTTTTGTTGTAGTTGTTCAGTCATGCTCCACTTTTTGTGACCCCATTTGGGGTTTTCTTAGCAAAGATATTTGGGTGGTTTGCCATTTCCTTCTTTGTCTCATTTTACAGATGAGGAAACTGAGGCAAATTGGGTGAAGTGACTTGCCCAGGGTCACACTGCTAGTAGGTGTCTGGGGCTGTATTTGAACTCAGGTCCTCCTGACTCCAGGGCCAATGTTCTCTATCCACTTCACCACTTACCTGCCCACATTGAATATATACTATACACATATCCACCACCTTTCACTCAACACTTAAAGGTTATCTAATGTCCCACTAATTCGTTTAGAATAGGGGGCTCTTAATCTGAGGTTCTTGAACTTAAGAAAAAAGTTTATAATTGTACTTCAACATAGTTTTTTTGGTAATCCTAAGTATCTTATTCATTCGAAAACATTATTCTGAGATAAAGTCTATACGCTTCACCAGTTTGCCAAAGATGTTTGTAAAAAGTTAAGACTCCCTGATTCAGAAGGGTCTTTAGGACAGGGACTGTCTTCTATTTTTTACACATAATATAAAACCTTCTAGATAACAGTTGCTCACTACATGCTTGTGAACTGTGATAGATAAGGGATGTGTGATCCATCTGAAGAGGTTTGGGGGTGCTGAGACCCCAAAAATGCCAAGGTGGTGTTGCCTGGAACAAATTCACACACTCAAGCCTTGTCTTAGTCAAATGGCAAAAAAGTTTATTATGATGCTAATGGAAGCAGGCAAGGGTTCTTATCGAAATCTGTGAGATATGGAAGATGGTGCTGGGCTTATATGGAAAAGGGACAATGAAAAAGAATGCCAAGGATTCTAATTCAGTAATCTAGGGGTCCAGGTGTTTTTGGATCTATGGACTAGAAAATGCAGGGAGTCTGCAGAGACAATTTTATTGATACCAGACATTGAGGGTATTGTTAGAGGCATGGACCTCGGGGATCTCAAACGAGGGAGAGTCCTTGGGCCAGCCAGGGACAAAAATCCTTGGGCTAGGCAGCCTCGCGTCTGTTCCGTTAAGAGGAAGTATTCTGTAACAAGAGAAAATTTTCTCACTGGGCAGGAGCCTACTGAGAAATTGGGAGGCTTCCAGAGACATGATCTTAGGGCTGGGGCCAGAACATGCCATCCCATCCCATCCACATTATAAAGGCCATATTTTTCTACTAACTTTACTTCCTACATTTTCCTGTAATTTTTCTCCCCAGTCTTTTAAAATCAAATACCTGGAATTCTCTCACCTCCTGGGCCTAAAAACTAACTTAAAATTCAACACAACTCAGTTAAGGTGTATTAAACACCTACTGTGTGCAGAACCCTGTGCTATTAGGCAATGGGGGATACAGAGTAAAGCACAAACACAGATAATTACAATATACACTATTACCTCAGTGTGCATTAGAGAAAGGCAAAACAAAGTGCTGCTTGAGTACCAAGGGTCATTACTGGCAGAAGGATAATTGGAATAAACAGGTAATGGGGAAGGGAGGTCATTCTAGGCATTCCACACATAGCCAAGGTGAAATGTTGGGGGCAGGGAGGGGAGGACAAAGCAAAGGGAATATTGAGACATTGAATAGCCTAGTTTGGCTGCAGTAGTGTTTGAAGGGGAATACTATGTGATAAAAATAGAAAGATAAACTGGCATCACATAGTTGAGGGCCTTGAAACCCAGGCAAAGGTCTCTGAACTTTAATCTGAGAGCCATGGAAGGTTTTTGAGCTGAAGAATGACATGACCAGATTTATAACTGGCCAACAGTGCTGGAGAAGGCCTGGGGGAAAAGGAACACCAATTGTCAAGAGAAGAGACATGAAGTTTTTAGTTCACAGTTTGAAGTTCTCTTATCTGGGGGCCTGGAGGTAGAAAGATGGGTTAGAAAAAAAGCAGGAGAAAAATCAGATGGCTCCTTCCCTCAGTCCTCAAAATAAAATGGCTTGTTCCATCAATCCTTAAGCAGCAAAGTCGTGTAGCTGATAGAATGTGGGGGGAGCTAGAGTCAAGAAGACCAGCGTTCAAATCCTGTTTCAGACATTTACTGGCTACGTGACTCTAGGCTTAACACTTAACCTCTGCCGGCCTCAGTTTCTTCATCTGTAAAACGGAGTTAAGAGCACCTACCTCCCACGCATGCTAATTATTGTTGTTAATTTGCAGAGTGAAATGATATGTCTATAAAATATTTCTGCAAACCTCAATGCCTGTTATTATTGTTGTAATTATTAACCTGCGGCATCCTAGCTCTTCTTACACATCCATACCACAAAAAAGGGCTAAGTCCCATCCCAAGCAGGAGACTGTAATAGGGCTGGAAATGGGGCTAAAGACGTGCTGGGGTGGGGGGTGGGGGTAGGCGGGGAATGGGCACTGATGCATACACCACTGCTGCGCTCCCCAGCCCACCCACAGCAGCGCTGCGTCTGTGTTGTAAAGGTCCCTCCACCCCTCCAGCTCGGGGAGCAGGGAGGCCCAGAAGGTGTCAGCTTCCTAAGGGGAGGGTGGCCAAGCCGCTGAATCAGAAGGGAGGCACCGCCACGGCCCAGGCCTCGCAGCAGGAGGCCTCCGTTTGCTGCCCCTCCCCCGCTCTCGTCCGGGGCGCGCGCGGACTCACGGCGCTGCTCAGGATCTCCTGTCTCCGGGGCGAGGCACTGGCCAGCACCACGCGCTTGCTGACGAGCTTCCGGATCACCGGGCACAGCACCATGGCCGCCACCGACTCGCTGCTGTGGCTGCGGCTGCTGCTGCTGCCGCTGCCGCCAGACTCACAAGAGCCACGCACTCCCCGCTGTGTCCGGAGGAGGAGGGTGGGGCAGAAAGCACGGCTTATAAGCGTCCCGGAGCAGGCTCCTCCCCCGCCCTTATCCCGGCCGGATTCCGAGGCTGGAGCTTCCAGCCCACCTAGATGCAGGGCTGCTCCACCCGGGGCTTTTCCCCAGGTAGCCAGGTGCAGGGGGGCCGCCAGGCGGCGAGCTGGAGTCAGCAACATTCGTCTTCTGAGTTCAAATTTGACCTCAGATATGTCCTAGCTGTGTGACCTTGGACAAGTCACTTAACCCAGTTCCCCATCTGCAAAATGGTCTTGAGAAGGAAAAGGCAAACCACTCCTGCATCTTTGCCAGGAAGAGTGGGAGGTGGCTGAAGCAACTAACAACAGCAAGCTAAGTGCAGAACTCAGTCTGCAAGATCTGAGTTTAAATTCTACTTCAGACATGTTTACTATAGCCATGCAACCCCGGGCAAGTTACACAGTTTTTCCACCTCATCTCTAAAATAGGAATAATAAGGGAACTTACCTTCCTGTGTGGTTGGAAGTATATTTGTAAACCTTAAAATGTTAATTATTGTTATTGGAAAGCTGTGTGGTTTTGGTTGAGCCTTTCCTCTGTCAACAAAAAGTTTATTCAGCACTAGCTAGAGGAAAGTCCTGGGGGAGATAGAAAGTTTAGATAAGACACTGTGGTTTATTAGAATAACAGGTTTAGAATTGGAAAGGACTCAAGAGGTTAACTAATCCAAGTCCTTCTCCCCATTTTATAGAGGAGGTAACTGAGGACCAGACAGGTTAAGTGACTTGCCCAAAGTCACACAGCAGATGTGGGATTAGAGCCTGATCCTTCAACTCCAAGTCCATTTATTTTTCTACTCTATAATTACTTCCAATAATAACTAACATTTGTATAGCACAAGTAACTTGCCCAAGGTCACAGAGTGACCTTGTAATAAGTAATAAGTGTCTGAAGCCAAATCTGAACTCAGGTCTTCCTGACTCCAGGTCCAGCACTCTATCCATTGCAAATGCAGGTTGACCTTTCACATAATTTAAGAGTCTTAGAGAGTTGCTTAGACTAGAGGTATCAAATACTGGTGACCTGCAACTGCCTAACCAGATTCAAATGTAATTGGAAAATATTTAACAAAGTAAATAAAAATAAAATAAAACATATAATGTTTTCTTTTTAGGACCAAGATAATATTTGAACCACTGAGATCCTTGTATATGGATTAGTGGCCCTATTTCTATTTAAGTTGGACTCCACTGGCTTAGAGCACTGAGAAGTTAAATGACTTATCCAAGGTCTTCCAGCCAGTGTGTCAGAGATAGGTCTTGCTGAATTTGAGACCATATTTTTTAAAATTTATTTTTAGTTTTCAACAATCACTTCCATATGTTTTTGAGTTTTAAATTTTTCTCCCTCTCCCTCCCTATCTTCCTCCCCCAGATGGCATGCAATCTGATATAAGCTC
The DNA here is from genome assembly GCF_900497805.2 of Vombatus ursinus. Lineage (NCBI taxonomy): Eukaryota > Metazoa > Chordata > Mammalia > Diprotodontia > Vombatidae > Vombatus > Vombatus ursinus. The sequence continues at coordinate 893 of NW_020953946.1, read as the reverse complement.
TACATATACATTCCTATTAAACATATTTTCACATTAGTCATGTTTTAAGGAAGAATTAGAACCAATAGGAGGAACCACCAGAAAGAGGAAACAAAACAAAACAGAAGGAAAACAAAGAGGAAATAATATGCTTCGATCTGCGTTCAAACTCCATAGTTCTATCTCTGGATGTGGATAGCATTTTCCATCATGATACTTTTGGAGATCCTTGTATTGCTGAGAAGGGCTAAGTCTACCAACGTTAGTCATCGAACTATGTGGCTGTTACTGTGTACAATGTTCTTCTAGTTCTGCTCACTTCACTCCCCATCAGTCCATACAAGTTTCCAGGGTAAGGAGGCACCTTGGGTCTTATATGGAAAAGAGAGCACTGAACTTGGAGTTAGGAAGACCTAAGTTCAAATCCAGCCTTAGACTCTTACGAGCAGTGTGACCCTGAGCAAGTCACTTAACCTGTTTGCCTCAGTTTCTTCACCTGTTAAATGGGAGTTATAATAGCACCTACCTGTTAGTGTTGTGCTAATCAAATGAGATATTTGTAAAGTGCTTAACACATAGTAGGTGCTATATAAATGTTTTATTATTATTATTATTCTGTGGCATGGCATAGAAAGTTTGGAGCATCAGGGATGGAACCAAAATTTCTGGAATACAGCTAAAGCAGTTTTCAGGGGGCAAATCATATCCCATCATTACCAGGGGCTCCTAGTTGCAAATTACAGAACCATAGAATAAAAAAGTTGGAGGGATCTCAGAAGCATCTAGTCTAACTCACACCTGACAGACAATCCTCTCTATATCATTTCTAATAAGTGTTCATCTCAACTTCTCTTGAAGCCCTCAAATCAGGGCTGGGTGACCACTTGATGAGTGTATCATGGTCAAGATTCTCT
>NW_020953945.1:2795121-2797223 GCF_900497805.2 Vombatus ursinus | reverse complement strand
GTTTCTATTTGGCTGATTCTTGCTCTCTCATAGAGTCTTTAGCTTCCATTTGCTTGATTCTAATTTTTAACAAATTGTTTTCTTCTATTAGATTTTGTACCTCCTTCCTCATTTGGCCAATTGTATTTTTTTGGGGGGATTTGTTTTCTTCAGGGTACTTTTTTCCCAGTTGGTCAATTGAATTTTTTAGGGTCTTGTTTTCTTCAGTCTATTTTTTTTTCCAGTTGGCCAACTGTATTTTTTAAAGACTCTTCTACCTCTCCCATTTGACTTTTAAAATCCTTCTTGAGCTCTCCTAAGAAGGCTTTTTGGGCTTCAGACCAGTTCATATTCCCTTTTGAGGTTCCAGATGTGGGTTTATTGACAATGTTGTCCTCTTCAGAATTTCTGCCTTGATCTTCACTGTTCTCATAATATGAATCTGTGGTACATTTCTTTTTTTCTCATGGTGTTCAATTATTCCCTGGCCTTTAAATAGATCGAGGTCTCTTGCTAGGGAGCAGAGGACACTGATCCAAACTTTTTGTGTTGGGAGCCTAGGTCTTGGTCACTGGCTTTGTGTGCTGGGGCCTCGGATGTTGGAAATTGGAGGCTGTAGGGTTCTGGCAGCTTACCTGGTGTTGGGCTGAAATCAGCAAGGCTGGAATTCTAGGGCAACTCTAGGTTGCCTGCTTTTCCTTTCCTTTTGCTTTCTTCAGCTTCTTTCAGATGGCTGTTGCAGGGTGTTTATCCACCTGGGACCCTTTGTAGTGCTATTTCCCTTATTTTTGCTGAGGCACTGGGAGACCTGGTTGCTGTAGAATTCTGAGGCACCTGGTGGTTTTCTGACCTGGTTTCCACCAGTTCCCCTGCCCTCATTGAGGCACTCAGAGGTCCAAGTGTTGGTGTTTGCCTGCTCCACCACCTGAGTTTCAGGATCTCCTCCTGGTGTGCTAAATTGGGGCTTTCCACTAGCTTGCTGGACACCTCCTGTTCCATACTGCTCCTCTTCCCTTAGGGCAAGAAGAGCCTTTCCTGTTAATCCCTCAATCCCTGGGACTGCTGCTCCCCATCTTTCTTCTGGTTCAGCTATTCCAGGGTTTTTCCTGGGGTGATATTTTCTGGGCTTTCAGAGACTGGTAGGGTAGGGTCCATCAAGTGTTTTATAACTTACAAAAGCACTTCCATACCCACTCATTCATATGATCTTTTTTCTGTTATTTTAAAACACTTTTTCTTATTAATTAATTTATTTTTAGTTTTCAACATTCACTTCCACAAGATTTTGAATTCCAAATTTTCTCCCCTTCTCGCCCCTTCCCCACCTCAAGATGGCATGCATTCTGAATACCCCTTCCCCTAATCTGCCCTCCCTTCTATAACCCCCCCACTTCTCTTATCCCCTTCCATTTTCCTGTAGAGCAGGATAGATTTCCATACCCCATTGCTTGTATATTTTGTTTCCCAGTTGCATGTAAAAAAATCTTTTAACATTTGTTTTTAAAACTTCGGATTTCAAATTCTCTCCCTTCCTCCCTCCCCACCCACCCTCATTGAGAAGACAAGCAACTTGATAGAGGTTATACATGTATAGCCATGCAAAACACTTCCATAATAGCCATGTTGCCAAAAACTAACTATATTTCCCTTCATCTTATCCCACCCCCTATTTATTCTATTCTTTCTTTTGACCTTTTCCCTCCTCAAAAGTGTTTGCTTCTGATTACCGCTCCCCCAATTTGCCCTCCCTTCTATCATCCCCCCTCTCTTATCCCCTTACCCCTTATTTTCCTATAGGGTAAGATATATTTCTATGCCCAATTGAGTGTGTATGTTATTCCTTCCTTAAGCCAAATACAATGAGAATAAGATTCACTTATTCCTTCTCACCTTCCCCCACTTCTCCTCCAATGTAAAAGCTTTTACTTGTCTGTTTCTTGTGAGATAATTTACCCCGTTCTACCTCTCCCTTTCTCCTTCTCCCAATATAATCCTCTCTCATCCCTTAATTTTATTTTTTAGATATCACTCCTTCATCTTCAATTCACCCTGTGCCATCTATCTATCTATCTATCTATCTATCTATCTATCTATCTATCTATCTATCTATCTATCTATCTATC
>NW_020953945.1:2761554-2795111 GCF_900497805.2 Vombatus ursinus | reverse complement strand
ATCTATCTATCTATCTATCTATCTATCTATCTATCTATCTATCTATCCATATTTTTTCCCTCCAACTCTCTAATTCTGACCAAAGTCTCGTGAGTTACAAATATCATCTTTCCATGTAAGAATGTAAATAGTTCAATTTTAATAAGTCCCTTATGATTTCTCTTTCCTGTTTACCTTTTCATGATTCTCGAGTCCTGTATTTGAAAGTCAAAATTTCTCTTCAGCTCTGGTCTTTTCATCAAGAATGCTTGAAAGTCCTCTATTTCACTGAATGTCCATTTCTCCCCTGACAGATTATACTCAGTTTTGCTGTGTAGGTGATTCTTGGTTGTAATCTTATCTCCTTTGACCTCTGGAATATCATATTCCAAGCCCTCTGACCCCTTAATGTAGAAGCTGTTAAATCTTTTCTTATCCTGATTGTTTTTCCACAATACTTGAATTGTTTTTTCCTGACTGCTTGCAATATTTTCTCCTTGATGTGGGAACTCTGGAATTTGGCTATAATATTCCTAGGAGTTTTCCTTTGGGGATCTCTTTCAGGAGGTGATCGGTGTATTCTTTCAATTTCTATTTTACTCTCTGATTCTAGAATATTAGGGTAGTTTTCCTTTATAATTTCTTGAAAGATGATGTCTAGGATTTTTTTTGATCATGGCTTTCAGGTAGTATAATAATTCTGAAATTCTCTCTCCTGAATCTATTTTCCAGGTCAGTTGTTTTTCCAGTGAGATATTTCACATTGTCTTCTATTTTTTCATTCTTTTGGATTTGTTTTATAATTTCTTGATTTCTCATGAAACCATTAATTTCCATTTGCTCCATTCTAATTTTTAAAGAAGTGTTTTCTTCAGTGAGATTTTGGACTTCCTTTTCCATTTGACCAATTTTGCTTTTTAAGGCATTCTCCTCATTGGCTTTTTGGACCTCTTTTGTCATTTAGGTTAGGCTATTTTTAAGGTGTTATTTTCTTCAGTACTTTTTGGGTCTCCTTTAGCAAATTGTTGACTTGTTTTTTGATTTTCTTGCATCATACTCATTTCTCTTCCCAGTTTTTCCTCTACTTCTCTTACTTGTTTCTCAAAATCCCTTTTGAGCTCTTCCATGGCCTTGGACTGATTCATATTTTGCTTGGAGGCTTTGGATGTAGGAGCTTTAACTTTATTGTCTTCTTCTGGTTATATGTTTCGATCTTCTTTGTCACCAGAGAAAGATTCTATGGTCTGACTTTTTTGTGCTGTTTGCTCATGATCCCAGCCAATTACTTGAGTTTTAAACTCTTTGTTAAGGTAAGGGTCTGCTTCCACTGTGGAGAATGTACTGTCCCAAACTTCAGGGAGTTTTGTACAGCTGTTTTCAGAGGTACTTCTAGGGACTTGTAAATTTTCAGTTCTTCCAAGGTGGTACGATCAAGGGCCAACTGTTTACTCCTTTCTTGGCCTATGCTCTGGTCTATGAGTAACCACAAGCACTCTTTTCTGCCTTCAACTGTGAGGAGGATTCCCTCTCAACTGCCACCACAAGCTCCACCATGCCAGCACTCCTCCTTGCCCCAGGACCACCACCCAGAGCTATGACTCAGATCCAAGCATGAGGAAAACAAGAAAATCCTGCTTCAGCCCCAGCAAAGAGATCCCTGCAAACCCCTCTGATGAGTCACTAGATCACCCCTCCATCTGTAGGCCAGAAGCTCCAGAATCAGCTGCCACCCTGCGGTTGTGCCAGGACTTGGGCCAAACTGAGCATTTCTCTCACTATGGGACATACCTTTCCTACTGATCTTCTACACTGTCTTTGGTGTTTGTGGGTTGAGAAGTCTGGAAAACTACCACAGTTCACCTTGATTCAATACCCTGAGGATTGCTCCAGGTTCACTGAGGCCTGGTCTTTGCCTGTGCAGCCTGTGTGGCCCATACTGAACAGCGCTCCTCTTCCAGTCCAGCACAATAGATCTTTCCAATCAATCTCCAGGTTGTCTTTGCCTGGAAATTTGTTTCACTCTGTCTTTTTGTGGGTTCTGTTGCTCTAGAATTTGTTTGGAGCCATTTTTATGGGTATTTGGAGGGGTTTGGGGGAGAGGTCAAGCAGGTCACTGCTTTTACTCAACCATCTTGGCTCTGCCCTTCATTCATGTGATCTTTACAATGGCCCCATGAGGTAGGCAGGACAATGAGTATATTGTTAATTTTCCAGATGAGAAAAAGGAGACTCACTGAGGGGGAGAAGTTTGCCTAGTTTATTAGTGAGAGATTAGACCCTAGAATCCTAGTCTCCTGATCCCTACTGCAGGAGTGACTCAGTTCTGTGGGCATGAGTCCCCTACATCTTCTTTAGAGAAGCATAGTGTAGACAAGGAGGCCCAAAAGAGAGACTATGATTCTTGAGGTAGCAAGACCAAATCTGTTGATTTGGGACAAGTTCAGACCTAGAAACACCTTATTCTCTCAATGAGATATCATTGGAAAATAAGACCCAAAGTTGAATTGTAAGTTATCACTGCTGCTGCACCTATAGATTAACCCTTTTTATCCTAGTGCATTTGTCAGGAATACTTGTCTGAATTATGATCAGGTGACTTGGAGAGCCTGTCAGTCTGGGCATTTGCAGGGAATCCATTCATGTATGCATGCATTCACCCCTTCAACATGAATTTATTAAGTATCTACCCTTTGTCAGGCATCAGAAATTTGAGAAAGACAAAAAAAAAACCCAGTTCCTGCCATCAAGGAGTTTACATCCTATTGGGAAGAGGGAATAAAAACAAAATACTGTGAGATAGGTGTGTTATTATCCGTATTTTTAATACAAGGAAACAGGCTGAGAGAGGTTAAATGGCTTACTCAGGGTTACACAGCTAACAATGTAAATACAGTCTAATTTAAGGAGCCAGAGAAGAGTGATTAGTATCACAAGTGAACTTACACATGTATTTTAGAAAGGGTTAAAAAAAAACTCAACTCTTTCTTGTTATAAATTCATCACCTGGAGGCCCGTGTATAATCTAGATGGCTCTGGGAGACCAGTGGTCTTGTTTCAGGACCACGGACAGCTTCCTGGGCACCTTCATGCATTCCGCAGGATTTATAGCCAATTTTGACAACATTTCACAAAGTAATTGAAGGCATTCTAGGCACACAGGTTTTAGTGTTGAAGGGGGCCTTTGGGACCTTCTAGTTTATGGAAATCTCTCCACACTCAGCTACCCTCATCTATTCCAGCTTGAAATGAACTTTCAGAGGTAATACTCCATTGTAACAGCCTTTGAGAGCCCAAGGTCACCTCGAGATCTCAATGTACTACAGGAGCAAGACATTAGTGGAGGAATAATGAAGTCATCAGCACTAACTTCTATAGAAGAATTAGTAGTAGCATAGGGCATAAAGGGACCACTTTCGCATCAGGACAACTTACATTCAAGCCTTGCCTCTGTCTCATGCTAGTGATGCAGTCCTTGACAAGGCACTTAACATCTCAGTGCCTGGGCAATTTTCTAAGACCATAAGTTGCAGAACAGGTTGCTAATATTCATTGGTAGAAGGCATTAACTCACTGGGGGTTCACTACACAAGTGAAATCATGCATCTGGAAACAAACAGAAAAAGCTCTAAAACATTTACAAAGTTCTTTATGGCTGCAAGCACCACATCACATGAGTGCTTGAATTGGAGTCAAGAGAACTAGTTTCAAATGCTGTCTCTCTCTTTTATTGGCTGTGTCACTATGGGCAAGTTAAATCTCAGTTCCCTCATTTGAAAAATGGAAACAATAGTATCTACTGTTAGCATAGAGTGAAAAAAACCATGTACAGCACATTAAAAGCCTTAAGTCTTGAAAGAAATGTTGGCTCTCATTATTATCACTCATTTTCTCATTACAACAAGTGTAACTATCATTACCCATATTGAAGCCCAAGGATCCTGGTCCAAAGACTCAGGCTCTTTCCACTCTTTTTTTTTGCTGATCTACTCACTGCTGAAAAGTTAGACACATTCCTGAAAATATTCTAAATCATTTCCATTTCTATAATCAAGTGTGAAGACAGTCATTCTTGGGACATCTGGTAACCTGAGGGAAGTTGCCCTTTTAATAGGAGACTGTCTATCTTTTTGCTATTTTCATGTTTCCCCATCTCCTCAGTCCCATAATTCTCTTGTGTTTTTTAGACACAGAAGTCCCTCAAGAGAATAAGAGCTGCTTCAGGAAGACCTATGACATGTTCTGTGGACTGGAAGATCAGAAGGGACCCAAGCTGACCAAGGAGGAGGAGGCTGCCCTCAAGATGAAGATGACAGACACATCAGAGAAACCCTTGTGGAGAACCGTTGTCAACATCAATGGCATCATCCTCTTGGCTGTGGCTGTCTTCTGCCATGCTTACTTTGCATAGATTCAGCTGACCCTCTGCTGCAAACCAGGTTCCTGAAGGCCAGCCTCTCATCCTTTCTCCACCACTGGATTCCATGCTTCATTATGATGGGAGAGGGGGAAAGAGGAATACAGTTGTAAAATATAACTAAGAATATGAGTGTACATATGTATAATCAGAGCCTATACAAATGAAAATAATTTTCTCATTGTTAAATTATGTTTGAAGCAAAGTGAAGAAAGGTGTATATACAAAAGACCCCTAAAGCAAGGGGGAAAGGCCACATTAGCTTTCCTGGGGATTCAAACCAATTCAATTTAATGGAACCAACATTTATCAAGCACCTGCCTTTGTGCTAGGTGTGGGGAAGATGAGGATCAAGATGAAACACTCTCTGAGGATGTGCAGACCTAGAGACTATGGTTCCCATGAGATCAGCTGCATTTTGGCTTCATGTAGTTTCATTGTGGAAACCCTGATTTAGAAGAATGAAATCACTAGCATTGTTGTGGTCATTCTGGCTGTTCCTTTCCTCCAGAGATCCACTCATGGCATCCTATCCTTTAACTTAGGCCCTAGGAATAGGAGAAAGCACGTGTTATAACTATCAGAAGAGCTTGGATAGTTGTTGATCCTGAGACTTAGAATCCAGAGACATAGGTTGGAGTTCTGCTTCTACACTGACTTTCTGGGTTACCCTGAGCAAGTTCCTTCCCTTCTCTCAGCCTCAATTTCCCCATCTGTAAAATGAGAGCATTGGACTGGTTACTTTCCAAGGACAGCCCTAACAATTAGAGTTATCCCAACAGGGAATAGGCTACCTAGGGAACTGATGAGTTGCTCCTCCTTGGAGATATTCAAGCAAGGGGGAGACAGCCACTCATTAGTCGTATTATTATGGAGATCCCTTCCCATGTGGATTGAACTAAGTGGTCATCAAGGCCTCTTCTACCTCTCAAATTCTCTGATTCTTTGACCGGATGGTCTCTGAAGGTTCCTTCCATTTCTAACCCAAGAGACAGTCTGGTACAAAGGAAAGAGCAGGACTTAGATTCCACCTCTGGCCCTGCCTGGCTATGTGACCCCCCCCTTTCTTTGTTTCCTTTTATTTGTCATGAATCCACCTTTTGTACTTGTCACATGTTCTGGAAGGATTGTATATCTGTTGTCAATGAAATAAAATGTTTTTGACCATTTTTGAGCCTGGTTCACTGAGTGCATTGTGTAAGGGAGCTGGAGACTTTGTCACAGGACTCCCTTTTGAGAGAAGTGTAAGTGTATTAAGTGTTGGAAGGAGAATCAGGAAGATACCTGTTTGAATTCTGTCTCTGACACTTAGTAGCTGTGTTAACTTAAGCAAATCATTTAACCTTAATGAATGTCAGTTTTCTCCTCTCTAAGATGAATATAATAATACCCTTTATGCTCCTCTGTAGGATGGAGAGAAGGTCAAAAATAGTGTGTGTGAGTGAAGGCCAATTTCAACTGCAGGAGCTCCCCAGATGCCAGGTGTGTATCCTCATTTTATTATCCTGAAGCAGAGATTCCCTTTGAGATATCTTTCCCACAACATGAAGAAACAGAAGCTTTCTGGCTCTCCTTTGTATTCATCCCAAATCACAGCTCATTCCAGGTTTTAGGATGGGGAGCAAGAGAAAAACAGAATTCCAGGGATCCTTAGGTATCTTCCTGGGATAATCTCTCAATAGACTATCAGCTCCTAAAATGATGGCTTCCAACTCAGCTCTTCTTATAGACCTAGGCTGGCTCAGCTTGAAGAATGATGAACTGGGGAGTTTACACAGTGGCTACATTGGTGGAAATGAGAAAGGAACACATTCTTCACAGTGACTGGCACACCATAGGTGCTTAATAAATGCTTGATGTTGATTGATTCTTGGAATCCATTAGTCAGAAGGTAGAATAACATTCATCTAATTCAGAAACATTTACCAAAATTCTAAATATTTTGGCATATTTCCCTGCAAATTTTAAAATATGAATTTCTATATAATGAAGTATGTCTGTGTTTGGCAAATGAGACTGAGAAAAAACTCACAGGATAGTGTGATCAGTATTTTACAACCAATTCCTTGTTTCTGTGGATTTTCTATTTAGCATTCAGTTTTTACCTCTATATGTATGAGAGGGGTGTTCCTTTCCACAACAGTACTTCCTTTACATTAGCAGGAGAGGTGAGCTCACACATAAAGTGGTTGTGGTGGTCGTTGTGGAGATGTATTTGCAACTATTGCTTTCTCTGCTTCTTTCCCAAGGGGGTAGGGCTGGAAGAGCAACTTATGGTATAATGTCTGCATGTGCCACCAGATGGTGCTCAGAGCTTGTGTTGTTTCAGTTCCCTTCAATTCAGTTTTTACTTTTCATTTTTCCCACTTACAGTATTTTATTTTTTCCAGTTTCATGCAATGATAGTTTTCAAAATTCACTTTTACAAGATTTTGAGTTCCAAATTTTTTTCTCCCTCCTTCCCCTCCCTCCTTTCCAAGGTGGCCTGCTCTCTGATATAGGCTATGCATGTACAATTGTATTAAACATATTTCTACATTAGTCATATTGTGAAAGAAGAATTAGAAGAAAATGTAAAAACCACAAGAAAGAAAAAACAAAAAAGGAGAAAATAGTGTGCTTCAATCTGCATTCAGACTCCATAGTTCCTTCTCTGGATGTGGACAGCATTTTCCATCGTAAGTATCTTGGAATTGTCTTAAGATTATTGAATTACTGAGAAAAACTACATCTATCAGAGATGGTCATCACACAGTGTTGCTGTTACTGTGTACAATGATCTCCTGGTTGTGCTCATTTGACTCAGTATCAGTTCTTGTAAGTCTTTTCAGGTTTTTCTGAAATCTGCCTGCTCATCATTTCTTATAGAACAATAGTATTCCATAACATTCATATACCACAACTTGTTCAGCCATTTCACAATTGATGGGCATCCCCTCAATTTCCAATTCTTTGCTATCACAAAAAGAGCTGCTACAAATATTTTTGTACATTGTGGGTCCTTTTCCCTTTTTCATGATCTCTTTGGGATATAGACCTAGTAATGGTATTGATCAAAGAGTAGTATGCAGTTTTATAGCTCTTTGGATATTGTTCTAAATTGTTTTCAAGAATGGTTGGATCAGGGACAGCTAGGTGGCACAGTGTATAGAGCACCAGTCCTAGATTCAGGAAGACCCGAGTTCAAATCCAGCCTAAGACACATAACACTAACTAGCTGTGTGACCCTGGGCAAGTCACTTAATCCCATTAAAAAAACATTTAAAAAAGAATGGTTGGATCAGTTCACAATTCCATCTGCAATGCATTAGTGTTCCAATTTTCCCACATTTATCAATCTCCTTTTTTTGGTCATATTAGCCAATCTGATAGGTGGTACCTCAGAGTTGTTCTAATTTGCATTTCTCTAATCAATAGTAATTTAGAGCATTTTTTCACATAAGTATAGATAGCTTTAATTTCTTCACCAGAAAACTGCCTATTCATATCCTTTGACCATTTATCAATTGGGAAATGACTTGTATTCTTACAAATTTGACTCAGTTCTCTATGTATTTTAGAAATGAGGCTTTTATCAGAGACCCTGGCTGTAAAAATTATTTCTCAGCTTTCTGTTTCCTTCCTAATCTTGGTTGCATTGGCTTCCCTTGTGCAAACCCTTTTTGGACTTCCTTTTCCATTTGGCCAATTTTGCTTTTTCAGGCATTCGGACCTCTTTTGCCATTTGCATTAGGCTATTTTTTAAGGTGTTATTTTCTTCAGTATTTTTTTTTGGGGTCTCCTTTAGCAAGCTGTTGACTTGTTTTTCATGATTTTCTTGCATCACTCTCAGTGTTTCCTCTACTTCTCTTACTTGTTTCTCAAAATCCCTTTTGAGCTCTTCCAAGGCCTGGGACTGATTCATATTTTTCTGGTAGGCTTTGGATGTAAGAGCTTTGGCTTTGTTGTCTTCTTCTGGTCGTATGTTTTGATCTTCTTTGTTACCAAAGTAAGATAATATAGTCTGACTCTTTTTGCGCTGCTTACTCATGATCCCAGCCAATTACTTGAGTTTTAAACTCTGTTAAGGTAAAAGTCTGCTTCTAATGTGAAGACTGCACTGTCCCAAGCTTTGGGGGTTTGTACAGCTGTTTTCAGAGGTACTTCTAGGGACCTGTAAATTTTCAGCTTTTCCAAGGTGGTATGATAAGGGGCGAGGTGTTTTCTCTCCACCACCACAACAAGCTCCACTGCACCAGCATTCCTCCTCACCCCAGGATGGCCCCTCAGAACTGTGACCCAGATCGAAGCATGGGCAAAGCAAGAGATTCCTGCCCAAGCACTGGCAAAGAGATCCTTGCAATCTCCATCTGATCAGCCACTCGAATCCCCCTCAGTCTGTGGGCCAGAAGCTCAGGAAAAAGCTGTGGCCCCGGGCCGCACTCGAGACTTGCGACTGAGACCTAGCTCCTCTCTCACCACAGTCACAGGATTTCCCCACTGACCTTCTAAGTTGTCTTTGGCATTCAGGGGTTGAGAAGTCTGGAAACTCCCACAGCTGCCCATGATTCAGTCTTCTGAGGCCTGCTCCAGAGTTGGTGCGGCCTGCATGCCCACACCCCATGCACTCCTCTCCCTACATGGTGCAATATACCTTTCTGATCAACCATCCAGGCTGTCTTTGGCTGGAAGTTTGTTTCACTCTGTCTTTTAGTGGGTTCTGCTGCTTTAGAATTTGTTTAGAGCCATTTTTTATAGGTATTTGGAGGGCTTTGGGAGAGAGCTCAAGACAGTCACTGCTTTCCCTCCGCCATCTTGGCTCCACCCCTGTGCAAACCCTTTTTAATTTAATGTAATGAAAATTATTCATTTTGGATTTCATACTGTTCTTTATCTCTTGTTTGATCATAAATTCTTCCTTCCTCCATAGATCTGACAGGTAAACTATTCCTTGCCATCTTAATTTGCTTATGGTACCACCCTTTATGTCTAAATCATGTACCCATTTTGACCTTATCTTGTTATATGATGTAAACTGTTGGTGTATGCCTAGTTTCTGCCATATTATTTTCCAGTTTCCCCAGCAGTTTTTATCAGATATTGAGTTCTTATCCCAGACGCTGGAGTCTTTGGGTTTATCAAACAGTAGATTACTATAGTCATTGACTGCTATGTCTTGTGCACCTAACCTATTCCACAGATCCAGCACTCTATTTCTTATCCAGTACCAAGTAATTTTAATGATTGCTGCTTTATAATATAGTTTTAGATCTGATAGATCTAGGCCACCTTCCCTTTCATTTCTTTTTATTAATTCTATTGATATCCTCTACCTTTTGTTCTTCCAGATGAATTTTGTTATTATTTTTCTAGCTCTATAAAATAATTTTTTGGTAGTTTGATTGGGATGGCACTGAATAAATAAATTAATTTAGGTAGAATTGTCATTTTTATTATATTGGCTTTGCCTACACATGAGCAACTGATATTTTCCAAATTATTTATATATGACTTTATTTGTGTGAAAAGTGTTTTGAAATTGTGTTCATATAGTTCCTGGGTTTATCTTGGCAGGTAGACTCCCAAATGGTTTATAAATGGAATTCATCTTTCTATCTTTTGCTGCTGGATTTTATTAGTAATATGTAGCAATGCCAATGATTTATGTGAGTTTATTTTATATTCTGCAACTTTGCTAAAGTTGTTTATTATTTCAAGTAGTTTTTTAGTTGATTTTCTAGGATTCTCTAACTATACCATCACATCAACTGCAATGAGTGATAACTTTGTTTCTTCATTGTTTACTCTAATTCCTTCAATTTATTGAGTAACAGTGGTGACAATGGACTTTCTTGTTTTACCCTTGATCTTATTGGGAATGCTTCTAGCTTATCCCCATTACAGATAATACATGCTGCTGGTTTTAGATAGATGCTACTTAACATTTTAAGGAAAGCTCCATTTATTCCTATGCTCTCTAGTATTTTGTTTTGTTTTGTTTTTGCTTTTTGGTGAGGCAATCAGGGTTAAGTGACTTGTCCAAGGTCACACAGCTAATAAATGTCAAATGTGTGAGGCCGGATTTTGAATTCAGGTCCTCCTGACTTCAAGGCCAGAGCTCTATTCACTGTGCCACCTAGCTGCCCCCTCTCTAGTGTTTTTAATAGGAATGGGTGATTTTTTTGTCAAAAGCTTTTTCTGCATCTATTGAGATAATCATATGATTTCTGTTAATTTTGTTATTGATATGATCAATTATGTTGAGAGTTTTCCAGCCCTGAATTTCTGCATCCCATCCGGTATTACCCTTGTGATAAGTTGCTGTAATCTCTTTGCAAATATTTTATTTAAAATTTTTGCATCAATATTCATCAGGGAAATTGGTCTATAGTTTTCTTTATCTGTTTTGGTTTTTCCTGGTTTAGGTATCAGCACTATATTTGTATCATAAAAAGAATTTGGTAGGACTCCTTTTTTGTTTCTTTTCTCATGTAGTTTATATAGTATTGGAATTAATTGTTCTTTAGATGTTTTGCAGAATTCTCTTGTAAATCCATCTGGCCCTGGAGATTTTTTCTTAGGGAGTTCAGTGATGGCTTGTTTGTTTTCTTTTTCTAAATGGGGTTATTTTACATTCCATTTCCTCTTCTGTTAATCCAGGCAATTTATATTTTTGTGTAAATATTCATTTATTTCACTTAGATTGTCAGATTTATTGGCATACAGTTGGGCAAAATAGCTCTTAATTATTGTTTTGATTTCCTCTTCATTGGTGGTGAATTCACCCTTTTCATTTTTGATGCTGGTAATTTTATTTTCTTCTTTCTTTTTTAAATAAAATTAACCAAAGGTTTATCTATTTTATTTTAACCATTAAAAACAGATCTTAGTTTTATTTGTTAGTTCAAAAGTTTTCTTAATTTCAATTTTATTAATCTCTTCTTTGATTTTTGGATTTTCTAATTTGGTATTTAATTGGGGATTTTTTCAAAGAATCTGTGCTTTTATTTTTTTAATTTAAAAATATTTCAAATCTTTTATTTTAGACTTAAATACTAAAACTCAAATGCATATTTTATTCATGTAACCATTTGGAGATATAACATGTCTTCTAAGAACTGCTTGGTTGCATCCCATAGGTTTTAGTATGTTTTCTCATTGCTGTCACTCTGTTGGATGAAGTTATTGAATTTTTTATATGATTTGTTGTTTGACACACTCATTCTTTAGGAATAGATCATTTAGTTTCCGATTAATTTTTAGTCTATCTTTCCATGGCCCTTTATTGCATGTAATTTTTATTGCATCATGATCTGAAAAGGATGCATTTAATATTTATGTCTTTCTGCATAGGATTGTGAGGTTTTTATGCCCTAGTACATGATCAATTTTTGTGTAGGTGCCATGTACTGTTGAGGAATAGATATATTCCTTTATATCCCCATTCAGTTCTCTCCAGAGATCTACCATATCTAACTTTTCTAAAATTCTACTCACCTCCTTAACTTCTTTCTTGTTTATTTTGTGGTTAGATTTATCTAGTTCTGAGAAGGGGAGACTGAGGTCCCCCACTAGTATAGTTTTGCTGTCTATTTCTTCCTGTAATTCACTTAACTTTTCTAAGAATTTGGATGCTATATTACTTGCTGCATATATGTTTAGTATTGATATTACTTCTTTGTCTGTGATACCTTTTAGCAGAATGTAGTTTCCTTCCTTATCTCTTTTAATTAGATCTATTTTTGCTTTTGCTTTGTCTGAGATAAGGATTGCTACCCCTGCTTTTTTTTTTAACTTTAGCTGAAGCATAATATATTTTGCCCCAGTCTTTTACCTTTACTCTGTGTGTATCTCTCTGTTTCAAATGTATTTCTTGTAAACAACATATAGTAGGATTATGGTTTTTAATCCACTCTGCTATACACTTCCATTTTATGGGAGAGTTCATCCAATTCATATTCACATTATGATTACTAACTGTATCTTTCTCTCCATTCTAGTTCACCATCCCAATTTATACTTTTCTCTTTCCTTTCACCCTTTCCCTCCTCATCAGTGTTTTGCTTCTGACCACCACCTCCCTCCATCTGCCCTCCTTTCTATCAGCCCCCTCCCTTTTCCTTCCCTTTTAGCCTCCACTTCCCTATAGAGTGAGATAGATTTCTATAACCAATTGAATGTGTATGTTATTCCCTCTTTGAGTCAAATCTGATGAGAGCAAGGTTTAGACAATGCTTGCCCCTTTCCCTTCTTTCACTCTACTGTAATAGGTCTTTGTGCCTCTTCATGTGATGTAATTTACCCCTTTCTTCCACCTCATGTCCTCTTTTCCCAGTACAATCCTTTTTTCACTCCTTAATTAATTTTTTATCATCACATCAAAGTCAATTTATACCCACACCCTCTGTCTATGTATACCCCTTTAAATGTCATAATAAAGATACAGTTTTCAAGAGTTACAAATATCATCTTCCCGTGTAGGGATGCAAAGAGTTTAACCTTATTGAGTAACATTTCTGTTTTTCTTTCCTGTTTCTCTTTGTATGCTTCTCTTGGGTCTTGCATTTGAAGATAGAATTTTCTGTTCAACTATGGTTTTTTCATCAGGAATGATTAGAAGTCTCCTATTTCATTGAATATCCATCTTTCCCTCTGAAAGATTATGCTCAATTTTTCTGGGTAGCTGATCCTTGGTTGTAATCCAAGGTCCTTTGCCTTCTGGAATATATTCCAAGTCCTCTGATCCTTTAATGTAGAAGCTACCAAATCCTGCATAATCCTGACTGTGGCTCCATGATATTTAAATTGTTTCTTTCTGGCTACTTGCAGTATTTTTCCTTGACTGGGTAATTTTGGAATTTGGCCACAATATTCCTTGGCATTTTAATTTTGAGATCTCTTTCAGGAGGTGATCTGTGGATTCTTTTTTTTTTTGTGCTTTTGTTAGGCAATGGGGTTAAGTGACTTGCCCAGGGTCACACAGCTAGTAGTGTTTGAAGTTGGATTTGAACTCAAGTCCTCCTGAATCCAGGGCTGGTGCTCTATTCATTGAGCCACCTAGCTGCCTCCAGTGGATTCTTTTTTTTTTGTTTTTGTTTTTTTTAGTCAATTGGGGTTAAGTGACTTGCCCAGGGTCACACAGCTAGTAAGTGTCAAGTGTTTGGTCTGAGGCCAGATTTGAACTCAGATCCTCCTGATTTCAGGGCCAGTGCTCTATCCACTGTGCCATCTAGCTGCCCCTTAGCAGATTCTTTAAATGACTCTTTTACCCTCTGGTTCTAGGGTGTCAGGGCAGTTTTCTTTAATAATTTCCTGAGAGATGCTGTCCAGGCTCCTTTTTCTTTTGATCAAGGCTTTCAGGTAGACCAATAATTCTTAAATTATCTCTCCTGTATCTATTTTCCAGGTCAGTGGTTTTTTCCAATGAGGTACTTTACATTTTCTTTTATTTTTTTCATTCTTTTGATTTTGTTTGACTGATTCTTGATGTCTCATAGAATCATTAGCTTCCACTTGCCCAATTCTAATTCTTAAGGAATTGTTTTCTTCATTTAGCTTTTGTACCTCCTTTTCCATTTGACCAATTCTACTTTTTAAGGAGTTCTTCTCTTTAGTGAACTTTTGTACCTCCTTTTTGATTTGGCCAATTATACTTTTTAAGAAATTGTTTTCTTCAGTAGATTTTCCCCATTTGTCCAATTGTGTTTTTTAAGTAATTGTTCTCTTCAGTCAAGTTTTGTCCTTTCTTTTCCAAGCTGTTGGCTCTCTCTTGCATACCTCTCATTTCTTTCCCCATTTTTTCTTCTACTTCTTCTATTTGGCTTTAAGAATCTTTCTTGAACTCTTCCAAGAAGGATTTTTGGGCTTGGGACAAATTCTTATTCCTCTTTGAGTTTTCAGATGTAGGTTTATTGACAATGTTGTCCTTTTCTAAGTTTGTGTTTTGATCTTCTGTATCATCATAGTAACTCTCTATGAGTAATGTTTATTTTTTCTTTTTTTGCTCATCTTGTTTGCCTATTTCCTGGCTTTTAAAGTTGAACTCTCCTGCTGGAGCACAGGGGGCACTGTCCCAAGCTATTTGTGCTGGGGGCAACTGGACTGAACAATGGTCTTGTGCGCTGGGGTCTCAAGGTGCTGGCAGCTGGGGGTTGCAGAGGTTTGGCAGCTTACCTGGTGCTGAGTTGGGTTCCTAGTGGTGATGTCTGGCATATGCTGAGGCTAGGTGATTTTTTCCTGCATTTCTTCAGAGCTACACTGAATCATGTGGAGGTTCAGCTGCTGGTGGATGCCTGCCCACCCATGGCTGCACTGAAGCACATGGTGGTTCTCCGAGCTGGAGTTAGCCAGTTCCCCTGTCTATGTGAAGGCATACATGGGTCCTGGTGTTGATGTCTGCCTGACCCACTACACTGGGGCTCAGAATATTCTGCTGTTTTTCTGCTGGCTTGCTGGGATGCTTCCTGTCCTGGAATGTGCTCCCATTTTACCCAAATGAGATGGACCTTTCTTGCCAATCCTTCAAGTTTCCCAAGCTAAAAGACTGCTCCACCCTGTCTTTCTGCCGACTGTGCTGTTCCAGAATTTTTTCTGGGGTGCCATTTTATAGTTTTTGAGAGGTGAATATGGGTGAAAGACAGTGATTTACTTTTTTACTCTGCCATCTTGGCTCCTGGAAGTCTTAGTTCAGTTTTTACATGTGCAAAGGAGATAGAATATTCTCAGTTCCAAGTTCCCCTTTCAGTCTTGTACATGCACAGGTAGGACTTGCCTGGGTCCTGAAGCCCTCAGTGCCTTATCCCAGATTTTATCTACTGTAGTCTAAGGGTATGAAGATTCCCAACAGTCATTCATAATTCATCACAATAAATCAGTCCCAATTCCATTTTATAGTTTAATTTCTTTCTCAATTTCTGGTGTGCCTGAAAGCTTTCTAAATAGTTTATAGTGTAATCCATGCTCTGAGGTACCTATCCCAATTCTTACTTGTCCTTCTGAGTGGAGTCCTTAGAGTAAGGCTATTATATTTCCTCAGGGTTTTAAAGTTAGACTTAGAAGGTAAGGTAAGTTTTCTTTCTAGTACTATGGTTCACAATTCCCCCCCCCTCCACTGGCATACATTTCTCCAAAATTATTAGCTGCAAATGAATTCAGTTTTTTTTATTAATTCTAGCAGAATCTTGGCTTGTTCTTCACAATCAGCCTTGATTGATTATGTCACATCCATGCTAGTTTTAAATAGCTTTTAGAAAGGAGTATTTACTAAGGTGATACAGTAGGAGCAGTTAGCATCAAACACCTCCCTTTGCTAATTCTGTGACAAATCCTCCCATCTGTACGTACAAAATCCAAGGGGAATTGGACTCAGGCTTAGAAAGCACATGTGGAAAAAGCATAATTCACATCTCTTGGTTGCTAAAAGCATTTTTCTCTATTTTGTAGGAATTTTCAAAACATTTCCCTCAGTCATAGCGTAATTCCTTTTCTGTGGTCCTTGTGGAGCTGTGAATACATCTCCCTGAATCATATCCAAGTGCTGTTGTTTGGGGAGGAAGGGGGATGATGCTAGGAAGCTGATGGAACATCCTAAATTCTCTGGATCCTTTGAAGCACAAACAAAAAGGTTGGAGAAAGAGACCTAGGCTGGGGTCAAAGTCAAGGTTTCTCCTTCCCTCACACCCCCTAAATGATCCCTCCTTGGTGTTTCACTGGAACGCTACAATTGCTCTAATCTGTAGAATAATTCTGGCTTTTAATTAGCTTGATATTTTATGGTAGACGCCCAAAGTGTGTCACGGTTCCTGTAAAATGTCATTCCAGTTCCTAGAACTTTTCAAATTTAATCTAACATGTTTGATTGATTGATTGAGATTTATTCTTACCTATGGAGGTGTCAGGGCATTTAAACAGTTACTTTAAGTGGGCTGGGGTTGCTCCATTGATTCACGGAATTTATCCCACCTTTACAATATATTGGAGTAAGTTTGACTTAAGGTTAAAAAAAATGTAAGATAAAAATGTAAATTAGAAATCCCAAGGAACTGACAATCCATTGTTCCCAGTGTGATCTGAAACCTCAATAGGAATATAGCAATGAGGTCAGTACAATGACTCTGTAGACTATCACTTTGGTAGGCAGTCTAATACCTTTTCTCTCCCACACTTTCCCTTAGAGCCTCCCAAAACTCAACTAGCTCTGTCAATACATGTATCAACCTCTTCATCTATGCAGACATCCCTGGAAAGTATACTGCCAAGGTATTCAAAATTTCTCCATTTGCTCTAATTGATGGTTCCAGGTATGGATGGTTTGGTGCTTGCTGCTGGAGAACCTGTGTTTTCTTGGTGTTAATTGTTAGGTCCAAATTAGCACAAGCAGCAGAGAATAGATCCACACTTTGTTGTATCTCAGCCTCAGAGACAGCATTGAGTGCACAATCATCTGTGAACAAGAAATCATGCATCAACTCTCCCTCTACTTTAGTCTTGGCTTGTAGCCTTTTCAAGTTGAAGAATTTACCATCAGTGTAGTAACTGACCTTGGTGCTGTGTTCGTTGTCACTGAAGGCATCTGACAACATTGCTGAAAACATCATACTAAATGCATGGAAGCAAGCACACAGTGTTACTTCACTCCACTGGTGACTGGGGAAGCATGAGAGCATTGTCCATTTTCCAGAACCCAGGCAAGCATGCTGTCATGAAATTGACATATGATACTGATAAACTTATCAGGGCAACCAAATTTTGATATAATTTTCCATTAGTAGTAGTAGTAATAGCAGTCATTGTCATAGTTGTAATAGTAGTCATAGCAACAGCAGCTAGCATTTATTTAGCACTTTGAGGTTTGCAAAGCACTTTGTAAATATTTTTATTTTATTCTCACAACAGCTTTGGGAGGGAAGTTCCCTTATTATCTCCCTCTTAAAGATGAGGAAGCTGAGGTTGATTGAAATTAGTTAATTGCCTTTGGTCACATGAAGACTAGGATAGACTGGTAAATGTCTAAAAACTGGCTCCCTGAAAAAAACTTGATAATGACACATTTTTAAGTTTAGTCTCCATTCTTAACATTTCCTACATTATTTTCTTAAGTCTAGACAATCCAGAAAACAATAAACCTAGCCCTGACTTGTAGTATTTGCAAATTTCTGAGATATAAATGCTCACACTGAACTTTTACAGCCGGACCCCCACTTGGAGAGTGTGTGAAGCCTAATTTGAACTTTGGTCTTCTTAATTCAGATCTAACACTCTGTGCACCACCTAGCTGTCATTCATGAGTTTGTTGACTGATGGACTCAGATACAGAAGTAAATTAGATACTATCTCTGGCCTCCTGGACTTTAGAGTGCAATAAAAGATAGAAAGCATGTACACAAATAAACACAAAACATATTAGAATATCAAAGGAGGTCAAAGCTTGAGCAGAGCAATCTGCCTTATCTCCCCAAGGGGATCACTTTCAGCAGAATCCAGGAAACTTTCACGGAGAAGGTGAGATTAGAACTAAACCTTGAAAATGAGAGGATCTTTGCAGAACTCAGAGAACTGAACAAGGGGCAGGATGTCTGATGTGTTAGGAAGTCTAAGGTCAGATGGGATTTCAGGACTTCTTGACTTCAGGACCAGTGATGCCTAGCTGCCTCCCAACCAAGGCCACAGGGAGGTGGGCTTAAGGTCTACATGCAAAGAGAATGTTGCCAGGGGTCCCTGAGTCTGGGGATTTCTCATTGATCCTCTGAACCAGAGGATCCTCTGCCCCCACTTATGACACAGAATGTAAGAACCAGGAGGATTCTAAGAACAGAGAATTTCAGAATTTGGAGGATCCTTAGGACAGGGAATGTCAGAGCTGGGAGGGCCTGAAAACAGGAAATGTCAGAGCTTGGAGGAGCTTGAGAAAAAAGAATATCAGAACTGAGAGGGGCTTTAGAACAGGGAATGTCAGGGCTGGAAAAGACCTTAGAACAGGGAATTTCAGAACTTGGACTATCCTTAGGACAGGGAATGTCAACACTGGGAGGAACCTTGAAACAGAGCATATCAGCTGGGAGGGGCAGTAGAAATGATCCATTCCAGCCTCCTTTCACCATTAAGCAAAGTGAAAACTACACTCAGAGTGGAGAGGGGACTTGGCTAAGGTCACACAAGAGGTTACCACAGAGAAGACGAGAACCAATGTCTCCTGAGCCCCAGCTCGGTGCTCTTCTGACAGCATTGGCCACTGTGTCCCTGAGCTTGCAAAATTTAGAGGTCCCCCCCAAGCAATATTACCTTGCAATTCAGCCAGACTTTCCTTTGCTTGAGTACATGGGGCTGGGGCAGGAAGTGAGGTGGGTTGCAGTCTCTCTTCACTGACTCAGACTTCCAGAGAAGGTGGCTAGACTCAGCAACAAGCTGAGATCAGAAAGCTGGGAGCTGTGGTAAGGACAGAGGTGATAGGGAAGAGCAATCCTCTCAGTGGGATACTCACCCCCAGGGAAGCTGACTAATGTGAATGCTCATCACCTTGGTCTCAGAAGTCAATCACAGGCTTAAAACCTCTCAGAGCTGCAAAGGGTCTCCAGAGTGAATGAGGCCACCCCGCTCCCCTCTGTAGCATTTGGGAGAAACATTCGGCCCCACCTGGCTTGGGGAGTTCCATTAAGAGGGACCCACCAGAGTCCATGGGACAGCTGTGATTCTGCAGAGGTTCTCCTGACAGCCAGCCTAAATCTGCCTGACCATAACCTAGCCACTGCTCAAGGAGCATAATTCTTTCTAAAAAATAATAATTCGTAGTTATAACTTTGGGAATGAAGGTGATGAAAACCAAAAGATATCACCAAAATTTAAATCATTAAAAAGTAAAGCCATATAGAGTGGTAGCTTTTGTTTTTCCATCATCTTCATTCTCAAATATATCCCTCCCCTCCTCTTGTTTAGTCATCCAGTCCTTGTAACAAGGACCAAAACAGAAAGAAAATGACAAAAGGCAGTGCTGTATAATCAATCCACACACCACCTGTGTCTGTTGGTATCACAACAACAACAAGCATTTCTGTAGTGTTATAAGGTTTGCAAAGTACTTTTCACATATCCCATTTCATCCTCCCAACCCTGGGAGGTAGGTGGTATTATTATTCCCATCTTAAAGATGGGGAAACTGAGGTTAAGAGAGGTCAAGTGACTTGTTCAGGGTCACACAGCTAGTAAATGTCTGAGGCAAGATTTGAACACAGATCTCCCTGACTACAGGTGTAGTGCTCTATCCACTATACCACCCAGCTTTGTAGTCCTGTATCTCTGCAAAGAAGAGAAGGTGGTGAATCTCCTCATCTTTGGGGAAAAGTTTTGTCATTATAATTACATAATATCCACTTTCCTTTTTGCTTCTTTCAATTTATATTATTGCAATGGTTGTAGGTGAGCTTGGTGGTGGGGCTGGAGCCAGGAAAAGTAGTTTTTCAGTCGTGTCTGACTCTTCATGATCCCCTTTGGGATTTTCTTGGCAAAGATACTGGAGTGGTTTGCCATTTCCTTCTCCAGCTCACTTTACAGATGAGGAAACTGAGGCAGACAGGGTGAAGTGACTTCCCTGGTGTCATACAACTAGGAAGTATCTGAGAACAGATTTGAACTCAGGAATATGAGTCTTCTTGGCTCCAGGCCTAGCACTCCAGAATACTTTTTCTTCTAAATTATGAGGCTCCTGCTTGAACTAAGAAATTTGAGTCAGGAAGACCTGTTCAAATCTGACTGATGACACTTCCTTCTTGGCCCCAGAGGGGAGAACCAGGAGTGATGGAGGAGAAATGGCAAAGGGGCAAATATCAGCTTGAAGTAGAAACTTCCTAACACTTGGAGCTCTTCTAGAGAGTACTGGGCTTCCTGGGGAGTAATGGACTTCCCCTCCTGGAGGTTTAGAAGCAAAAGCTGGATGACCATTCCTCAGATGCATTGTTCGAGCAAGAATAGTACTAAACAACTTCTGGTTGCACCTTTCGACTCTGAGCTTCTGTGACTCCAGTGTAGACTTGTTGGGTGTGTTCATTTAAGGGAGATCTCAGACCAGCCCTCCAAGGTGGAGTTCCGCAAGAGTCTGGCTTCAAACATGCTCAATAAGTGGTCAACCAGAATCTTCTCTCTCTTTGTTCGTCATTCCTCCTAAATCCATTCTTCATCCTCTCCATTATACCTAGGGCCTTTGACCATCACTCCTTCTCTGGCTTTCTTTTCCTCCCTTTCAATTCTTGATATGATTGGTCAGCCTGATGCTTTTGACTCCCTTGCTCCCTTGTCCTGTCAATGTTCATGTCTCATTAAACCACCATCATCTATCTCCTCTACCCCTCCATCCCAGTTGTTGAGCAGAGCTGAAGAAAGTCATACAACTGAGCCATCTGGTTCCGTTACACATTCTCTAACTTCAGCTGGCCCCTCACACAACACAGATTTTGAGATCTGTTTACATTTATCCCAGTTAACTTTCACATGAGTAAATCTGGTTCATTGTTCCAGCTTGTCAAAGCCTTTCAGGTTTCTGATTGTGTTGTCTAATATGTTAGCTTTCCCTCCCATGTTCTCTCTGAGCCTTGGTTTTCTAATCTGTAAAATGGGGTTAGGATCCTAGAATCAAGGATTCAAAGCTGGGAGTCCTCTGAGGACTCAAAGGTCATGGGATCCAATCCCCTTGCCCCATAGAGGAGAATGTGAGATGCAGAGAGGACAAGTGACTCACAAAGTGATGCAGCTAGTAAGTGGCCTTGGGAAAGTCACTTCTAGGGTTACATAGAGCCATAGTGTCTTAATGTTGTTAGATCTGCTATGGTCAGACTACATAGGGAATATTGTGTTCAGTCCTGGGCACCACATTTAGCAAACACATTGATAAGCTGGAGTGTGTCTAAAGAGGGGCAACTAGGGCAGTGAAGGGCCTTAAGCCCCTGTCAAGTGTGGGTCCATTGGAGAAGCCAAGCAGGGGTTCTCCCTGGAGAAAAGAAGACTCATGATGCCTTCATTCTTAAATGCTGTTTAAACTGGAAACTTGTCATGGGGAAGACTGATTAGATTTGTTCCGCTTGGCCCCAGAGGGCAGAACTAGGAAGATTGAGGCCAAGCTAGAAAGGGGCACATTTTGGTGGAAAATGACCTAGCAATGAGAGCTGTCCCATGGTGGGTGGTGGCTGTGGTGCCTTCCCTCTTATTGGAGGTCTTTGAGCACTGGCTGGGTGAGCACTCTTCAGGGATGGAGTAGAGTGATTTTGAATGGACTAGAGGACTGAATGTCTGTACACCTCCTTCTAGCCTTGAGATGCTGTGATTTAGCTGAAACGCAATTCATAAAGTGTGTGAAACTGCTCACGTGTTTGTCATGGCAAAGGGCCATTAAAATATCTGGTCAAACATTGAATGAGTAGATTGCCTAAACTGACCCCTTTATTATCATTCAATGGCATACTTCTTTCACTCCCCTCATTAGACTTCAGCACTATGTCCAAAGTGTGCTTGAAAAGGCCATAAATAGCTTTGGCAAAGGAAGTCCAAATACAAGCAAGATTTGCTCAAATTTCCCAGCTCAATAAATAACATTTTGTTAAGATAAAAGTCTTCAATAATCACACAGAACATCAGTTAAACAAACAAACCATTATGTTGGGGAGGAAAAGGGTAGCAAAGATACAGTGAAATAAATGGGTGGTCATTTATGAGTATTAGCCAGAGAGTGGCTCTTGGCTGTCAGGAATGATAGATATGAACATATTTATCTATGTGTACAACTTCAGTACCCACTTTGGTGCCCATGCTCTAAGGACAATTCTAATAGGATTATAGAACATCAGATCTGGGAGGGGCCTTGGAATAGAGAATGTCAGAGCTGGGAGCAACCTTAGAGCACGGGTTATTATTGCTGAGAGGAACCTTACATCAGGGAAGGGTAAACAACATGAAATAATATATGTAAAGTGATTTGCAAATCTTAAATTACTATATAAATATAAGTTGCCATTCTTGTCACCATTCATTCTCCTCTTCCTCTTCTTCATCACTATCTTCAGTATCATTGACTCACCCATCCATCTTCATCCTTATTTATTCATCCTCCTCACCATCACCATCTATTCATCTGTCTGTCCATCCTCACCATATATGGATGAATGAAAAAGCATTACTAAGTCTTTATTGTGTGCCAAGCACTATGCTGAGCTCTGGAGATACAAATGCAGGGCAGATGGAAAAGTCCAGAATTCTAAAGCATGCAGGAAGACCCAGGAGTCCTTAGTTTACACAAGTAGGTTCTGAGGAACTACATGATGCAAAGTCATCTATCCATCCTCATTATCTATTCATATACTTATCCTCTTCCTTCTCCTCCTCATCACCACCTATTCATCCATTCATCTTCCTTGCTATCTAGCCAACCTCTTTTTCATCTTCACCTTCATTTATAAACGTACCTATCTATTTATCCATCCATCTTCATCGTCATATACACTTCTATCCACACTTGTCATATTCATCTATCCATCCACACCCTTCCTCCACATGTATCTATCCATCCATCCTCCTCACTTCATTCATCCACCTTCTTCCTCATCTATCCACCCACTGACACTTGCATCCATATACCCATCCATCGATTATCTTTGTCTTTGTTCTCCTCCTATTCACCATGTTTATCTGCTCACCAGTTTTTTTTTTTATTTTTTGCTCACCAGTTTTTCTGGGTCCTTCACAAAATGTGCTACATGGAACTGAGCACAACATTACTGACATCCTCTGACCAGGGCAGAATAGAAGAGGATGATGTTACTTTTATCATAATCAACATCATCATTATTATCATTATTAAAGTGGGCAATGAGGAGGCAATCAGGCAGGAATTATGCACTTTGTGAATGTAGGGGCTGACTTACAAGTCAGACACTAGGGAAACGGGCATGGCTCAAGGCCTCCGTGAGGCCCAGAAATCAGGACCAAGTGCTGGGGCTGGGACTGTGAAGGCCATGAGACAAAACCCAGTGGGACAAATAATACCAAAGGACACTGGAGGCATGAAGGAAGTCTGAGCTGGGAGTCACAGACAAGCAGTCAAGAGCTAGAGGCCCAAAGAGCTTCAAGAACTGATGAGCCAGGCCAAGACAGGCAGGAGAACAGGCTGAGGGCTCCAGTAAGGAGACTCTGGGCCTCAGCCAAGTTCAGAATTGGTCACAAGCTCTTTACCTGGGCTCATCTCAGCCCAGACTTTGCAGGTGAGGGAAGGTGAGTGAGTACTCCTGGCTGGGAATGAAAAGACAGAGAGATCAGCAGATGCTGATAGATGTTCAGCTAGACAGGTATGGAGGGGGAAAGGGGAGCTTAAGGACAGTTACCAGAAGAAGGTCAGAAGGACAGGGGAGATGGTGAGAAAAAACAGGGTTGTCCTCTGTCCATTGTTCTGGAATCCAAACACCCTCACTGTTCTTATCCCTGGTGGGCAGGTTGGCCTCTGTGATTTATATTGTTCTCCTGTAGAGTCTGCTCACCCTGCTCCTCAACCCCTCCATCTTTACAGGTCCTATTAAGTAAAGAGAAGTAGTGAGGGGCGAGGGAAAGGTCTGTGGGGTTGAAATCTGAGGACTTGGATTCAAATTCACAATTGGGTAAATTGCTTCATCAGGGAAAAGAGGACCAGAATGAACTGAAAGGTCACTGCTGATTTTGTGAACAGAAGTCTAGAGGGAGTCAGAGGAGCTGGGATACAAATCTGGCTTTGCCACTTACTTTGTGACCTTGGACAAGTCATTGAGTCTCTTTGAAGATCAATTCTCTTCCCTGTAAAATGAGGCAGTTGAACTAGATAGCTTCTAAGATCCCCAAGTCAAAGCAGACAAGCATAGGAAAGACTGCTGGGGAACAGAGGAGGATGACATTTGGGGGATCTGGGTTTAAGGGAGGGGCGGGGCCAAGGAACTGCTTTCCAGTCCTGTCCAGCCGGGTCCATGGTATTGCGTTCTCATTGGACAGCGTCCAATCCTGAACTCGCCTGCTTTCATGGCCACTCCCCCATCCAAACAGGAATGAAACCTCCACTCTTTAGATATACAAGCCCTTTAGAGATATCATGTAGCTTGCTAGCCTTGGGGTCTCCATGTTCCAAATGGAAGAGTATTAGGAAACTAGGTAGCTGGACCTGGAGTCAGGAAGACCTCAGTTCAAATCCAGCCTCAAATTCTTTCTAGCTGTGTGACCCTAGGCAAACCACTTAACACAGGCCTGCACAACCTGCAGTCCTCAGGCTACTTGCAGCACATCAAAGGATTTCAGGTGGCTGGCAAAAATGTAGAGGAAAACTTTTTTTGTATGTAAAGAAAATCCTTCGGAATGCCACAAGTGGCATGGGTCCTAAGCCCCCCTGGGACTGTAGTTTGTGCAGGCTTGATTTAACCTCTGTCTACCTCAGTTTCCTCATCTGTAAAATGATGATAATATCAACCCTTCAGGGTCTTTGTGAGAATAAAACAAAGAAGTATTTGTAAAGTGCTTTGTGAAACCTTAGAGTGCTATAAATTGCTAGTGATACTGATGATGATGATATCATCATACTTGTGGATTGGAAGACTTGAACTCTATGCAAATCCTTCAACTCCTTAGGCCTCAGCCAAGCCAAATCAAATCAACAATTTTCCTTTTATTAAGCACCTACTATGTGCCAAGCACTGTGATAAGTACTAGGGATACAAAGAAAGGCAAAAGGAGTTTGGAGCTGAGCTCTGAGGTCCTAAGTGAGGTAGCAGAGGCTAAGGAGCAGGTATGGGCAGAGCTGGGGGGGAAGAAGGGCAGGGGCTGGGGGGGGTCAGTAAAGGGAGTTACAAAACTCTGTGAACTGGAGCTAACTTGAGGTCCGGTGAGGTCTAGGATGACAAATGTGGAAGTCCTGGGGATTCAGAGAGCAGAGGGTATAATAGAGTAAGAGCTCTGGCCACTGGCCCACCCTGCTGAGTGATGGATGCAGAAATAGGATGTGAATGAGGGTGATACAAGCTGAGTGACTGCGGGCAAGTCATTTGAAAAAGAGGGGTTTGGAGTAAATGGCCTCTGAGGACCCTTTCAGCTCTCAATTTATGAACTTATTCATAAGTGCTCTCAGAAGGAACAGTATAAGAGGATGGCAGGCAGGATGAAAACTGAGGCCCATATGATATGGATTCAAATCTTGGCTCTCCTGCCATCCCCACATTGACCTTGGGCATCCCACTTCTGAGGCCCTTTCTGGGCCTCAGATTCTCCTCCTGAAAAATGAAGTGCTTGCTCCCTGAGGCTGCTTTGAGTTATAAACATGATGACACCCTGTGACTCCTAGTCCAGAGCTTTCCTCTGGAGCCAGAGGAGGATTGAGGCAAAAGATCAAGCCCTTTGTCACTTTCTCATAGGACTCTGTCACCAGATTAGCACATCCTTGTCAAGAGAAAGCCCAAGGCTTAGCTAGTCTGGCTTCCCAACTAGGCTGGATGGCAGCTTGGATGTGAGGTTGTGGTACTGGACCTTTCCACTCCCTCCCAATAGGAGCATATTGATAAGTTGGAGAGGGCCAGAGAATGAGGAGGATGAGGAGGGGATGGGAGTTCAGGCCACAGGACAGCAAGGTGCAGGAATGGACTAGGTAGAGGCATCAGGGGGCAGTAAGTGGGAAGAGCACTTGACTTCCGGTCAGGAATATCCTGGGCTTGAATCCTGGCTCAATAAGCGATCCTAGGAATCTTTCTGAGCCAGTTTCCTCATCCATAAAAGGGGGAGAAAAGTCCTTATATTTCTTATTCCTCAGGGCAATTGTGAGAAAAGGGCTTTAAATAAAATGGAATTTCACAGGGATACGTGTAGAGTTTTACACTGGGGTTAAAACAGTAGAGAAGACAGGAGGGTGGGGTTCAGGCCTGTTTCACGCATGGGCCCTTCCTGCAGCCCCCTAGAAACATGTCCCAGCCCAGTTCCCTTCCCCTCCCTTTCTCAGGCCCCACACTTGCTCCCTACCATCTGTTATCAGACTCTACTAACCTTTCATCGCCTTCTAACTCCCCCTTCTGCATACCCCATCCCTATCTCCCCTGACCTCTTTAGTACTCCCTTAATTTTACACCCCTTCAGCTCTCAGCTTTACCTCCTCCTGGCCTCAGACCAGACCCCTCTTATTCCCTGCCCAACATATGCTCCACCTGAGTCCCCAGTTGCAATCCTACCCTCAGTCTTTCTCTCCCATTGTCCCCTATTTTCATCCCTCTCAACCCCTGTTTCTACCCCTCAGGGGCTTGTAAGTGTCAGGGCCAGGATTTGAACCCCAGGTCTCTGAATGCAAGTCCAGTATTCTTGCTGAACAACTTGCTGCCACCAGCAAGGGGAAGGGGATACAGTGACTTACCTCTAAGTGATGGACCCTGAGCTCCAGGGATGGACGGTTTATAGGGTGATAAGTTTTAGAGTTGGAAGAGAACTTGGACATCATTTTATGTCACAGATAACTGATCTCAATCTAGGTCAACTTCCTCATTTTACAGATGAGGAAACTGAGGATGAGGTATGGGGGATGATAATAAGCATTAGAGGACTATGGTGAATGTCAATGCCATTCTAGGCTGCATAGTGGGTAGCTCCTATCACCTATATGCCTGAGCTCTTTCCTAGAGTCAGAGGAGGGTCTGCCTCCAGAATCCATGGCTCGCCTCTTACCTCTCTTTCCTTTTCTACACTATTGGGTAAGAATTCATTGTAACAACACCCCAGGTGCCATCGCCTTTGAGCATTTATGTTCCCAATGCCCAAAAGTTAGACAAGACATAAGAAGTAGATGTTTTAACACAAGTAGGCAAATTTGTCCCACAGGTATTACTGAGACTTGGTGAGATGAAACTCATGACTGGACAATAGCCCTGGATGGGTATACTTGATTCAAAAGAAACAGAATAGGGAAAATATGTGTGTGTGTGTGTGTGTGTGTGTGTGTGTGTGTGTTTGTGTGTAGCATTGTATATTAAGAAGGCATACTCAAGTGAGGAAATCTAGGAATGAGAAGAAGGAAAAATGGTGGAGAGTATTTAAGTGAAGGTCAAAGGAGAGAGAAAAACAAGTTACAGACTTCTTCGGCAAAAAAGAGGAATAAGATGATGAATTTGGGGAATACATCAGAAGACTGACATGGAGACATGATACAGTAATGATGGAGGACTTTAATTATCTGACATCTGTTGGCACTGAACATCTGATGAGAGCAGAGCAGCCATTAATTACATGATTTGCCCTAGTGGTAGCTTCACCTTTAAAAAGATGGAGGAGACAACAAGGGAAATTCCATTCTGGATGTGATTCTCACTAACAGGGAAGAGCTGATTTGCAGAGCGGAAATAAAGAGAACCCTAGGGAGAAGCGACTGAGCCATTCTAAAATTCACGATAAACAAGGAGAGTACATCTAGACAGAGCTTGATGATCACTTTAGATTTGGGAAAAGCAGATTTCATTTTCAGAGGAAAGAGATGTAAGATCTGATGGAGACCTCTCCTCCATCTTCTTAGCTAAGTGCAGATAATTATAGCTTCTACCTTCCAGGGTTGTTGTGAGGATCAAATGAGCTAATAAGTGCATAGCTGTTCCATGGCCTGGAGTGGGAGAGCCTAGCACAGGGCCTGGCGCTTAGCAGGCACTTTCTCTTGTTGTGTCGTTTCAATCGTGTCTGACTCTTCATGACTTCATTTGAGGTTTCTTTGGTATTGGAGTGGTTTGCTATTTTCTTCTGCGGCTAGTTTTACAGATGAGGAAATTGAGGCAAACAACGTGAAGTGACTTGTCCAGGGTCACACAGCTAGTAAGTGTCTGAGGCTGGATTTGAACTCAGGAAGATGAGTCTTCCTGACTCCAGGCTTTGTGCTCTGTGCACCATGGCAACCCCTAGCTGTCTTTTGTTTCTCATTAACGCCCTATAGTTTTATGTCATTTATAGACATTGAGTAATTAATATGACATTTTGTTTCAGCTTAAGAAAGTTATACTTAATTCTCAGGAGAGATGATAATAATTTAAGACTAGACAGAACCATAATGACCTCAAAGTGTTTCCTTGGAAAAAAAATACCATGTTTTATATAAATTGTTCTTGACATCATTATGTTGGCAACATGTTTTAAATAGAAAATAGTTTTCCATGTGGACATAAGATACTTGGGTCTGTTTGATGTGTTTAAACCACATGAATAAATCATGACTGCAGAACTTAGTCAAAAGCTTTTCAATCACCAACAAATACAATTATGTACGTTATGGTGCTTTGGGGTAGCTTGTGTAACGATTACTGGATAGATAATAAACTTTATAACTCTGGAATTTTTTGGTATACATCTTTTGTACTTTATCATATTCTTTTTTTTTTTGTAGATTTTTTTGGGAAAGTAAACCAAGCTCTGATCCTTTGCAAAGCAACTAAAGCTGTAATTGGGCTATATTTGTAAGGGTCACTGGTGTTCTCATCCTTTGATAATAGACATGCAATGCCTTTTGTTAAGAGAGGCATTAGTTTCTGAGAGTAAACTGGTGAAATGCCTCGGTAATAATCCATACCCAGTTCCTTTTCAATATCATTGGAGCTATTTTTATCCTGTTTCATTTTTAGTAATAATTTCTGTGATTTGGACTGAATGGAGAATTTTAATGATTTCAAGGTTTTCAACTTTTCTTCCTTCAGATTTAGTCATTCCTCAATTTCATTTTTTACTTTGATTAATCTAGGATTAGAAATGTAGTGAATTTTAATGGTTGCCCTGCAAGAACTGGCAATATGTCATTGTGTAATTCGTAGTGAATAGTACCATTGGAGAAAAAAAAAAACAGTATGAAGCCCTAGCTTATGGCAGCTGAGATCTGTTTGCATTCTTGTCATGAGATATTCTTGATGTGTAATGAAAATATTCCTGTTCTTAGGTCACTTTATGGACATTTGTGCTTTGCTTGCTCTCATGCCCAGCCACTAACACTGAAGCATTTCTAGCCCATAGGATATTTGTCTTTCTGATTTGTGCTGATGTAATAATCTTGCTTTATTAGAACTAAAAAATGAAGCAAAGCTACATATCGAGCTAAGCTCACAATAGTCTTAAGACCAGCCTACAAACCTAGGTTACCCTGTCTATTTCTTAGATTCATGGGAGCAATTTCATCCTGCTGGCTGGGGTGCTAGCCCAATCAGTGATGTCTTCAGAGTCTAATTTAGTAGAAGTCCAGGATTCTTGTCAGGCCTTCACATCTACTTTAACAGTCTCAGGGCTCATGCACGTCCTCGTGTCTGGCATTGCCCCTGGTATTTGTTGTTGCACCCCTTTGTGGCATGGACTTTAAGGGATTTATCATTATCACCAAATGTTACCTGCAATTTCCTGGACATATCACTGGCTGGCTACAAACTTAAGGATGATGTTTTTAATACACATCATATCAAAAATACTCAAAGTCTCCAAACCAACAAAGTATAGAGACCTGGATGAGGATACCAATGTCTTCTGGGCACAGTAGAAGGGACATGTGATATTTATTGTTCTGTCTGCTATTAGAGTTACACCAAGGATGCTTTCAGTGAACCTACAGAGTATGGTTGTTGTCCTTCGCTCTCGAAGAGGACCAAAATGACATCACTATGCAAGAGTCAAGTTATAGTGTGTCCGACTGTGACTGATCAGACTAATACGAGCTCAGAATCCTCTACCACAGCCTTGGGCACAAATAATCCATGTGAACATTTGGGGTGGATTTGATCGTCTCAGATTTATTTTGAGCTACTTCAATTCTGCTTTGTTCATACAGCACAGCACCTTCCCTGATGAGGACATGCCATGCTGGGTGGTCCTGTGCAAGCATCTTCTATGTCCCGCAGTCAATTCTAAAGTTCTTAAGAGGGACCTTGAGAGGTTCCTTGTATCATTTATTCTGACCACCATGTGAGCACTTGCCCTGTGTGAATTCTCCATAAAAGAGTCTTTTTTTTTTTGGCAAGTGTACACTTTGCATTTGAACAACATGGCCAGCTCATCAGAGTTGCTTTCTCTGTAGTAGAGTTTGAATGCTTGGCAGTTTAGTTCAAGAAAGGACTTCAGTGCCTGGTGTCTTATCCTGCCAGGTGATTTTCCTAAGACAATTCATATGGAAGTGATTCAGTTTCCTGGAATGGCACGGATATACTGTCCAGATTTCACAGGCATGAAACAATGAGGTCAGTACAATGGCTCTGTAGACCTTCAGCTTGATAGTCAGTCTAATACCTCTTGCCTCCCACACTTTCTTTCAGAGCCTCCCAAACACTGAGCTAGCTCTGGCAATGTGTGCATCAACCTCATTATCAATGTGTACATCCATGAAAAGTACACTACCAAGGTAAGTGAACTTATCCACAGCATTCAAAACTTCTCCATTTGCTGTAAACAACAGTTCCATGTATGGATGGTGTGGTGGTGGCTGATGGAGCACCTGTATTTTCTTGGTGTTAATTGTTAGGCCAAAATTAGCACAAGCAGCAGAGAATCTATCCCTACTTTGTGCATCTCAACCTCAGAGGCTGCATTGAGTGCACAATCATCTGCAAACAGAAAATCAGGCACCGACACTCCCTCCATTTTGGTCTTGGCTTGTAGTCTTTTCAAGTTGAAGAATTTACCATCAGTGCGGCAGCTGACCTTGATGCCATGTTTATCCTCATTGAAAGCATTTGACAACATGACTGAAAACATCATGCTAAAAAGCATGGGAGCAAGCACACAGCCTTGTTTCACTCCATTGGTGGCTGGGAAAGCACGAGAGCATTGTCCATTATTCAGAACCAGGGCAAGCATGCCTTGTGAAATTGACGTACAATGTTGATGAACTTCTCTGGGCAACCAAATTTTGACATAATTTCCATAACCTTCATGACTGACAGTATCAAAGAATTTGGTCAGATCTACAAACATTATGTACAGACTTCTCTTCTGCTCTTAGCTTTTCTCCTGGAGTTGTCAGGCAGCAAACACCATATTGACTGTTTCTTGGCCCTTTCTGAAGCCACACTAGCTCTCAGGTAGATGACCATCTTTTGGGTGAAAGATAAGCCTATTTAGAAGGACTCTGGCAAGAATCTTGCCAGCAATGACTAAGAGAGAGACCCCCTCCCCTACCATGATTGTCACAGGAGAATCCATTTCCTTTACCTTTACGGATATGGACAATGGAGGCATCCTTGAACTCCTGGGGGAGAATTTCCTCTTGACATATAACTTGGAAAATTTTGGTCAGCTTTTGTACGAGCAATGGACTCCTTGCCTGGTAAATCTCAGCTGGAATAGAATCAGCACCAGGTGCTTTGGCACAAGAAAGGAGTCAAATGGCCTTCAAAACCTCTTCTTCAGTTGGAACTTCAGCTAGGGAGGGATTGACTTCAATCTGAGGTAAATGGTCAATGGCTTCGGCATTGATTGATGATGGTCTGTTGAGACTCCTAAGAAAATGCTCAGCCCATCTCTCTAGGATAATGTCCTTATCACCAATCAATGTAGTTCCATCAGCACTGAATAGTTGAGATGCATCATAGGTTTTTGGCCCACAAATAGCCTTCTGGGCATCATAAAAGTGCTTTGGATAGTTACTATCAGCATAAAATGGAATTTCATCTGCCTTCTTACTGAGCCAAGAATCCAGCATCTCTCTAAGCTTCATTTGCACTTTACTTTTGATGGAATTAAACACTGTCTTTTTAGAGATGGATGAACTATCCTGTTGGTAAACCCTGTGGAGTTCTCATTTTTTCATTTAGCAGCTTCTGAATTTCCCCATCATTTTCATCAAACCAGTCTTGGTGTTTGCGAGTGTTCTGATCCAGATGAGCAAATGCAGTGCTATACACCAAATCTCTGAAAGTTGCCCACTCCTTTTCTGTTCCACTGTTGCCAATTGTGTGCTGGCTCAACTTTCCCTCCAAGTTAGCGACAAACTGTTCCCATTCAGAGAAGAGCTTGAATCTATTGGCATTTATTCCTCTGGTAGTCATTTTGCCTTGGGGCCTCCACTTTTGTTCAATTTGAAAATTTAGCTTGGAGAGGATAAGTCTATGATCAGTACTGCACCCTGCACTGCACATTGCCTTTATCAGTCTCACATCCTATATGCCTCTTCTCCTTACAATCACATAGTCTATTAAATACTAATGTTTGTTGTGAGGGTGCATCCATGAAGTTTTATTGCATTTAGGCAAATAGAAGACAGTGTTGGTGATGAGAAGATCATGAGATGTGCAAATCTTCAGTAGTAAGTGACCATTGCTGTTCTGTTTCCAACTCCATTCCTCCATAGGACTCCTGGTAGTCTAAGCCTACTCTAGCATTAAAGTCACCCAGAATTATAAACTTGTCCCCTTTTGGCACATTGATGATAAGGGTCTCAAGGCCTTCATAAAATTTTTCTTTGAACTTATCAGGGTTTGTCATCATGGAAGGATAGGTACTGATTATAATGGTGTGACGTTTTCCTGCAAGTGGCAATCACATTGTCATGAGCCTATCATTCACTCCTTTTGGTAGGTATATAAACTTGTTGACTAGATTAGTTTTGATTGCAAAACCTACATCAGTTTTATGTGCTCCCCTTCATTGCAGCCACTTCAGCAAAACATGTATCCAGCTCCAACTTCAGTAAGCTGGCCTTCATTTGCTAGTCTTGTTTCATTCAGGGTTGCTATTTGAATGCAACACCTCCTGAGTTCTTTTGCAACAAGAACTATTCTTCTTTCAGGTCTATTGGATTCTGTGTTGTCTATAAGTGTGTACACATTCCATACTGATGGTGAGTGGAATCATCTTTGGAGAAGTTTTTGTATATTTTTTTTGTGTTTTGACCACAGGATGAGATCCCCACCTGCCGAGGTAATCAGGCCAGGGTTAGGTAAGCAGACAATTTTTAGGGCACCTTTTTTGGCCCCTTCATCACACCAGGAGGTGAGCAGTGTGATCCTTAAAAGGTTGCTCAGAGAACTGGGGACTGCCGAATCCCACTGCTGCTTCCACTGATAAGATGACCCTATGGCTTGGGCCACCTGTGTGCAGGTTGTGACTACAGCTCCAAGTATATCTGCACCTGCTGCTTTTTCACTTGCCTGTCACTACAGGGCTTTGAGATAGGTAAAAATGGTAAAATGGTATGGGAGATGTCTTTGATTTGTGA
>NW_020953945.1:2758177-2761544 GCF_900497805.2 Vombatus ursinus | reverse complement strand
GAGGGACATCTGACTTCCTTAGCTACTACCCCAAAGAGCAGATTCTGTCAGCTCAGGGCACCTATAGCAAAGTGATCTGCGGGAGGAGGTGTGGGTGTACTCAGGAAGAGGGATCAGGGAATTTTACTTTTAGGTGCCTGGGTTCCCTTTGTTTTAATCCTTTAGAGAATGAATCCGGTCCAGGAAGGAGATGCCAGGAGTGAGAGGGGGCAAAGGCAGAGGGGTGCTGGAGTTGGTTGGCGATAAGCCCACTATTGATTATCATAGGAACCTTGGGATGTGACCAATCTTCCTTTATATGATGTCATTTAATTGGGGGAAAATATACACACCCAAAGATAAAGATAATACCCAATATACTTTGTAGGTGCATTGGCAAGGGAGGACGAAGGGCCACAGGAAGAATGACCTGCCAGAAGTGCACTGATAAACTGGAGAATGGCCAGAGGAGGCAGCAAGGATGGGGAAGGGCCTTGAGACCAGACCTTTGGAAGAGCCTTTGAAGGAAATGGCAGTGCTTAGCCTGGGGAAGAGAAAGCTCAGGAGAACTGTGTACAAGTATCTGAAAGGCTGCCATGGGGAGGAGGGATGAGCTTTGCTCTGCCAGGCCTTGAAGGAGGGAGGGGCCCCACAGGGAGCCATGGGGTAAAGTTGCAAAGAGGTCAATTTTGGTTTGAAGAACTTCCTGACATCAGTGAGCACTGTCCCAAAGAGGAAAAGGCTGCCCCCAAGGGAGGTGGGATGGCAGGCTCTGCCTTTAAGAACCTTTAAGCAGAGGCTGGAGGTTTTAGAGGTGATCCTTGGTCTACCCCACAGAGTGGGGAGAGTGTCCAGGCTGTATTCTGAGGACCCCTTCCCATGAAGCTCCATTTGGCATCCTCTTGTCCAAGGAGGTACAAGCTGCTGTAGGGTCAGGAGAGTTCTGGCTGGTCAGCACTGGGGGCTCAAGTTAGAGTTTAATTCTGGGGGCACTGCTCCCCTCCCACTTAATTCCGCTGGTAGTGAGACTGAAGGAGCCTGGAGGGACCAATCTTTGGTCTACACGCTTGCTCCCTAATTTATGTTACTCTAAACCTCACCACCCCCACCCCTTTCCTGGGAAGCACTCCCCCTTCCCCTTCCTTAAACCCTCCAGACAAACCTCTTTCCTTTAACAGCTGGGCAAACTTCCCCTTTCCTTCATCCCCTGTCCTCTCCCAGAGTATGGAAAGATCCGCTGCGCACCACCTGGGTACTCCCCTCCCCTACTCTGCCCTTCTTTCATTCCCCTTCTGGTTCTTCCCTCCTTTGCCCTGCCCTCCTTCTGTGCCCTCCCCTTGGCGGACTGGGGCTGATCATTAACACAGATGGCAGACAGAGCTCTGGCACAGAAGCCATAAAGAGGCAAGCAGCGAGCCCCAGGACGGCACCGGACGGTCTGTCTGATGGTGAATACAGACCTGCCACAGTGAGGACAGGACAGAAGCCACTGCTGCCACCATGGACACAACTGTGAGACCCAGCATCTCTGCCGGGACCCCCGCGCCTCCCCTCTCGTCGGACCGCATCAAGAATGCCGCGGACATCTCAGTTATTGTCATCTACTTCGTGGTGGTTCTGGCTGTGGGACTGTGGGTACGTGGGGTTCCCAGGCAGAGGGCAAGGCAGGGGATTGGTGGGGAGAAAGGGGGATAGTAGGGAGGAGGCAAGGAGACTGAATTTGGAGCTCTCTCACTACAAAGCTTATTACCTGGGGGACAAGTCCCTCCCTCTGGGCCTAGGTTTCTCCAACGGTAAAATGAAAGGGATAGACTTCCGCCTCTGACATCTCATGTCCTAATACCCCTCCTATCTGTAACATTCCATGTTGTAAGGTCATCATGCTTGGACATCCTCTGTTCTAAAGTTCCTTCCAGCTCTAGTATTCATGGAGTCTATTCTTTGACAGTGGAGTTTTAGGAAGTGTGCCTGGAGGTGGGGAAGCTCAGGCAGTGTCATCAATTTATTCCAGCGGCAGCTGGCCAGCTGTCTCCTTCTTCCCTCCCTCAACCAGAGACAGGGCAAGGTATTCAATACAGCAGACCACTGAGGAGAAACAGAATGCCTGGGAATGAAGAGAAAAGTATTCAATTGGGGGGGGGGGAGGAGATAGAAGGGAGATATGTGTGTAGGGGTGTAGAAAGGACCTAAAATCAAGAGTCTGATTTTCTGGTTGCAACTCTGTTGGACCTTTAACGAGTCTCTTCCCCTCTTGGAGCCTCAGTTTCCTCATGTGTAAAATGGAGGATAATCTCTTCTATACCATCTATCTTCAAGGGCTTCTGTAAATCACTGAGCTTCATAGAAATGGCACGTGTCAAAGTTTCTCCTTCAGGCCTCAGTTTCCTCTTCTGTAAAATGAAGAAGAGAAAACAGGCTCTTCCTAGTGAGATGGACTGGCCCCAGAAAGTGGTGGGTTCTGTCTCACTGGAAGTCTTCAAATGAAGGTGGAATGACTGCTTAGGATCATAGATTTATTTTTTTTCCTTTTTTTTCTTTTTCTTTTTTAAAAATTTTTATTAACTTGTTTTGATTTATCAATAATCACTTTCATATGCTTTTGAGTTTAAAATTTTTCTCCCTCTTCCTCCCCACCACCCTCCCCAAGACGGTGCACAGTCTGATATAGGCTATACATTTACATTCATATTAAACATATTTTCACGTTAGTGATGTTGTAAGTAGAAATTAAAACCAATAGGAGGAACCATCAGAAAGAGGAAACAAAACTCAACAGAAGAGAAAAAAAAATAACGATTTGGCTTCCATAGTTCTTTCTTTGGGTGTGGATAGCATTTTCCATCACAAGGCCTCTGGAGATGTCTTAGATCCTTGTATTGCCAGGAAGGGTTAAATTTATCAATATTAGTCATCACACAACGTGGCTGTTATTGTGTACAACGTTCTCTTGGTTCTGCTCACTTCACTCAGCATCAGACCATACAAGTCTTTCCAGGTTTTTCTGAAGTCAGCCTGTTCATCATTTCTTATAGCACAATAGTATTCCATCACATTCATATACCACAACTTGCTCAGCCATTCCCCAATTGTTGGGCATCCTCTCAATTTCCAATTCTTTGCCACCACAAAAAGAGCTACTATGAATATTTTTGTACATGTAGGTCCTTTTCCCATTTTTGTGATCTTTTTGGGATATAGCCCTAGAAGTGCTATTGCTGGGTCAAAGGGTATGCACATTTTTATAGCCCTTTGGGCACAGTTCCAAATTGCTCTCCAAAATGGTTGGATCATTTCACAACTCCACCAACAATGCATTAGTGTTCCAATTTCCCCACATCTTCTCCAACATTTATCATTTTCTCATTTTGTCATGTTGGTCAATCTGACA
>NW_020953945.1:2753099-2758167 GCF_900497805.2 Vombatus ursinus | reverse complement strand
TCTTATAAATTTGACTTAATTCTCTATATATTTTAGAAATAAGGCCCTTATCAGAGAGACTGGTTGTAAAAATTCTTTCCCAATTTTCTACCTTCCTTCTAATCTTAGTTGCATTGACTTTGTGCAAAAACTTTTCAATTTAATGTAATCAAAGTTATCCATTTTGCTTTTCATAATGTTTTCTGTCTCCTATTTAGTCATGAATTCTTCTGTTCTCCATAGATCTGACAGGTAAACTATTCCTTGCTCTCCCAGTTTGCTTATAGTATCAGCCTTTATATTTAAATCATTAACCCATTTTGACTTTATTTTGGTGTATGGTGTGAGATTTTGATCAATGCCTAGTTTCTGCCATACTCTTTTCCAGTTTTCTCAGCATTTTTTTCAAAGAGTGGGTTCTTATCCCAGAAGCTGGGGTCTTTGGGTTTATCAAATGATAGGTTGCTATAGTCATTGACTACTGTGTCTTGTGTATTTAATCTATTCCATTCATCCACCACTCTATTTCTTAGCCAGTACCAATCAGTTTTGATGATTGCTGCTTAGAGAATCCTAGAGAATCAAGTGAAAAACTACTTGAAATAATAAACAACTTTAGCAAAGTTGCAGGCTATAAAATAAACCCACATACATCATTGGCATTTCTATATATTACCAACAAAGCCCAACAGTAAGAGATGGAAAGAGAAATTCCATTTAAACTTACTGTAGATATTATAAAATATTTAGGAGTCTACCTCCCAAAACAAACCCAGGAACTCTATGGACACAATTACAAAACACTTTTCACACAAATAAAATCAGATCTAAATAATTGGAAAAACATCAGTTGCTCATGGGTAGGCCATATTTTTATTGTCATAAAAATGACAATTCTACCTAAGCTAATTTACTTATTCAGTGCCATACCAACCAAACTACCAAAAATTATCTTATAGAGTTAGAAAAAATAATAACAAGATTCATTTGGATGAACAAAAGATCCAGAATATCAAGGGAACTAATGAAAAAAAAATGCAGGAGAAGGTGGCCTAACCATTCCAGATCTTAAATAGTATTATAAAGCAGCAATCGTTGAAACTGACTTTTTTTTTAAGGAGGAAGATCTGCTGATTTCTACTGGTGGATTGGTAGGCTGGAATACCTTTGATATCTTTCAGTGAATTCGTGGAAGAATCGTGGGATTGTAGAATTGGGAAGATATCTTAGAGATGATCTAGCTCAGTCTACTTATTTTACAGATGGAGAAACTGACTCCTAGAGAAGTTAAGAGGTTTGCCCAAGGTCACACAAACAGCAAGTAGCAGAGTTAGAATTTGAATTTATGTTCCCTGACACCAATTCCTGGGCTCTTCCCACTATTCTATACTGCCGTCTGAGGGTTCCAGGAGAACTTTGTTGGATTTATTGTACCCATTATGTGGGTTTCCCAGAATGATCTCTCAAGTGCTCTTCCAGGTTTAAAATGTTATGATTCTTGGAGAATTATCTTCCTTATCTGTCTCTGTCTATCTTCAAGTTCCCAGGTCATGTACATGTTTCACTCTTCACAAGAAAAATGACTGGTTCAGACATTTGCTTTCTAGCTATGTCAGGCTGCCCATGAGCCAGCCACAGCCTGAAGAGGTGATGCTTCCTAAACCTTTTACAACTAGCATTTAAGAAGCCCTAACTGCCATAAGTAAGCTATATGAGCCTGGAGCAGTCCTTTCTTCTTCTTGTGCCTCAGTTTCTCCCTGTTAAATGAGGTGGTTGGAATGGATTAGTAATTCTCAAAGTGTAGTCTGGGAACCCTGGGGGTCCTCAAGATCCTTTCAGAGAGTCCATGAGGTCACATTTATTTGTATAGTAGCAGCTAGATGGCATAGTAAATGGAGTACTGGGCCTTGAATATGGAAGTTGTTGTTGAATCTTGTCTGATTTTTGGTGATAGCATTTGGTGTTTTCTTGGCTAAGATACTGGAACAGTTTTCTATTTCCTTCTCTAGCTTATTTTACAGATGAGGAAACTAACTCAAATAAGGTTAAGTGACTTTCTTAGGGTCACACAGTTAGTAAGTGTCTCAGGTCAGATATGAACTCAGAAGGAGCGCAGCACTCTAATCACCGTACCTTGTGTCAAACCCTTGTCTCAAAGACCTTAGTTCAAATCCAGCTTCAGATGCTTACTAGCTATGGCACTGTAAATTATATATAATGTCCCTTTCAGTTCAGACATCCTATCCTGTGTTTGTAAGCACTGGACCAACATAACGGGGGGCAAAGTTATGGGTATTAGGAGTTTCCAAGAATAATAAGGCACAGCTTTTAGCCTCAGATAACTTTCAGTCTAGTGAGGAAGATGGGACTAAGGTTCCTTTCAGCTCTGACAATATGAGTTTGTAAATGCCCAAATACATGGTCTAGACAGTAAGGGGAGACATGAATAATAGTTGAAGGCTTCTTGGAGGATGAACTGTCCAGCAGAAGAGTTTTGACTTTCTCTACTGGACTGGAAAAAATGTCAGAAGTTGCAAAGAGAGACAGATTTTGGCTATGTCAAGAAAAACTTCCTAATAGAGCTGTCCAAAAGTGGAATGGGTATCCTTGCCCCTCAGATTTCCTATCAAGGCTTAGCTCAGTTGTCACCTCCTTCACAAAGTTTTCCTTGATTTCTTCCTCAAATTTTTCCAGTATACTTTGCCTGAATCTCTTATTTGCCCCCACCTCAAATTATGCTTGTGTTCATGGTCTACCTCCCCAACTAGATTGAAGATGGCAACTCTTTCATTTTAGTCTTTGGATGCCAGGAGCTGAACACACAGTAGGTGCTTAATAAATGTTCATTGGATTGAATAGAAAAATGGGCTCCCTGTCCCTGGAGGTCTTGGACCAGAGCCTGGGTAACTACTTGCTGCAGCTGTCATAGTGAGGATCCTTGGTCAGTACAAGTCAGTCAGTCAGCATGCATTTATTCAGTGCCTACTATGTGCCAAGTATTATGGTAAGTGCAAGTTGGAATAGACAGTCTCGGAGGTCCCCTCCAACTGCAGAAGCCTGTGTTTCTGTGACTAGGGAGGTAGCAGGCTCTCTGTGATTTTCCTTGGTTAGACCTGAGGTATTGTGTTCAGTTCTGGGTGCCATAATTTATGAAAGACTTCAATAAGCTGGAGAGTGTCCAGAGGAGGATAAACTGCATGAGGACAGTCAGAGGATCATAGGATTGGGAATGTCTCTGAGGGGGAAATCTAAGAGAGCTTTATGGGAGAGGTGGCATCCAAGGTAACTGTTGATAAGGAATAAGAGAGGCAAGGCAACCCATTCCACTTTGGGACGCCTTTGGTTATTAGGAAGCTTTTCCTTACATTGAGACAAAATTTGACCTTCTTTATAACCTCTAGCATTTCCTTCCAGCCAAGTAGAAGAAATCAGATCCCTCCTCTTGAATAATTTCAGTTGGCATTGAGGTCTCATCTTGACTGACCAGACAACTGCATAGACCACGTGTCTGGGCATTTTTGGACTCATAGAATGTCAGGGCTGAAAGGCCAGCTGGCACAATCCCCTCATTTTACAGATGGGGAAACTGAGGTCTAGAGAAGCCAAATGACTTGCTCTTTGTCCCGCAGCTAGTCAGAGATTAAGGATTGTCTATTTCAATCTTCTAGCTTTACAAAAGAGCAATGAAACACCATTGGGTAAAAAGGCAGCAAGGTATTATTGGGAAGAGGTTCAACAAGTTGTGATGTGAATGTGATGGAACACTGCTGTGCTACACTAAGCTGCTTGATTTTAGAAAAACATTGGAAGATTTGCATAAAGTAATGAAGAGTGAAATAGAACCAAGAGAACATTGTATACAGTAACAGTAATATTGTTCAAAGAACAACTTTGAATGACTAATTCATCTTGAGTATCATAAATACTCAAACCAAAAACAAAGGACTTGTGAAGGAAGATGCTATCCATCTCCAGAGAAAGAACTTATTAATAGAAGGATAGTTAGTATAGCTTTACATATATATGTGTACACACACATATTTGTGTTTAATTGCAGCCTTCTCTAGCATATGGTGGAGAGGAAGGAAGAAAAAAAATAAGAAGTGTACAGCAAAGGACAAAAGAAAATTTAGAAGGGAACTTAGAAATCAGGGTAGCTTTGAAAATAATGTGTAGTATTTATTACATAATTTTTTTAAAGTAAACAGTCTGAAATGAAAACTCATGCTTTTGTATTGAATCCTCTGCATTGTGTTGTATACATAGAAATGTTCTTTTGTCCTTTTTTCTTTTTGTATTTAAGTTCAAAACTAAAAAAAATTGTAAAAAAATTTAAAAAACTTAAAAAAAAAACCAAGGCAGCAAGGGCCAGAGTCAGGACACCCTAGGGAAATGATAGTGCCTCTCACTTCTGCCACAGATAGCTATATCCTGGGTATGTGCTAGGCACTAGGGCCACAGATACAAAAATGGAGTAGCACTTGGAAGGTCCATTGGA
The DNA here is from genome assembly GCF_900497805.2 of Vombatus ursinus. Classification (NCBI taxonomy): domain Eukaryota; kingdom Metazoa; phylum Chordata; class Mammalia; order Diprotodontia; family Vombatidae; genus Vombatus; species Vombatus ursinus. Next base: position 2,753,690 of record NW_020953945.1, on the reverse strand, counting down.
ATGGGAGTTCGTATTCAAGTATGGCAGGGGCTTTCAACCTTCTTGGTGCTGTGGCTCCCTTGGGTGGTCAGTCTGGTGAAACCTTGGAAGCCCTTCTCAGACTCAGTTTGTGCAATGGATAACATAAGATGCATACAGTTAAAAAAGAAATGGATTGTATTGAAATTGAGTTATCTCTTTCCTCTCTGTTTCTGTATCCAACCATTCATCTATCTATCATCTCTATTATCTATTTTTCCACCTCTACTGACTTTCTTTCTATATTTGTGTCTATCCATGTATCTCACCACAGCTATCTATCTATATCTCTATCTATCCTTATCTATCTCTCATCTATCCATCTATGTCTATCTATCTACTTATTTATCCATCTATCTAATCTATATCATCTATCCATCTATAGCTTTCCATCCATCCATATATAATCTATCCATCCATCCTTTTTTCTATATATCTATCCATCCAACCATATATCTATCTATCCATCCATTTTTCTATCCATCCTTCCTTTTATATATCTATCCATCTATCCATTCATCCCTCCATCTATCTATCTATCTATCTATCTATCTATCTATCTATCTATCTATC
>NW_020953945.1:2685429-2753089 GCF_900497805.2 Vombatus ursinus | reverse complement strand
ATCTATCTATCTATCTATCTATCTATCTATCTATCTATCTATCTATCTATCTATCTGTCTATCTCTCTATCATTCATATCTTAATAATCTTAATAATCTCTATCATATCTTAACCCCAGATTAAGAATCCCTGGTTTATGGGTTGAACTCGGTAACTGCTGAGGTCCCATGAATTCTTGCTCTCTGGAATTCCGGGCAGAGGTGAGACTTGGAACAAGTTCTCCTACTGGGTGGTAGAATTTGAACAGGGAGAAAGGGGAGAGCAAAGAAGCTGAGTAAAGTTGAGGCGTGTTCAACTCCTTCCCCTAATTTTGTGCTGTTAGCACGAAGGACACGATGCTCCTCTGAAACCCCTTCCGGTTTGTGGCTAAACAGCATGAGCCAAGGTGTGGAGGTGAGAGTGAGCTGGGGGTAGGCAGGTGCTTGGTCTTCCTGGGGCTGAGGGTTCATAGTGGAGAGGAAGAGTGATAACAGTGGATGGGCAGGTGAGGCCAGATTGTTGGAGGCCTTGAATGGCAGCTCCCCACTGATAATGTTGGAGTGGCAGCCACACTTATAGAAGTTCACTCTTGCCTCAGCTTTTTGTGAGAGGTTTTAATAGCTATTAATCTCAAAGACCCGACCTTTTGTTCACTTATTTTCTGCTCTGGGTGATAAGAGGTTCTCCTCAGGTTACTAATTAAGCCACAAATTCCAATGTGACTCTAATATTTTCACAGCATCATCCTAAAGCTGGCAAGGACCTAAGAGTCCACTGGGTCTTGTCTTTTTACAAAAAAGGAAAAAGGTCCAGAGTGGGAAAATTACTTATCCAAGGTCACACAGAGTAAGCAGAATAAAAGGAGGTATTGTTTGGGAGTGCACATTGAGTAGTGAAGACACTGTACCAGAACCCTTGAGCTTGGGGCCCAAAGACTTAAATCCTGAATTCCTGACCCTTTCATTCACTGGCTGTGTGACCATGGCACTTGTCACTACATTTCTCTCAGACTCAGTTTCCTTTTCTGTAAAATATGGAGCTGGCACCTGATGATCTCTGAGCTTTGTTTTTCTTTCTGTTTAGACATACAGAGTTGGTAAACAAAAGTAGGAGTGTTATATCCCAGGACAGAGAGAACTCTTACAAATGCTTTAGCTGCTAATGGACATTTCAAAGGCCTGATAAGCAGGGGAAAGTAGGGGGAGGGACCAGTAATGAGCTTCTAATCACAATGTCACAGTTTTCTGAGCTGGATCAGGACTTGGCAAGAACCCAGGGAATAGCAGGGTGTGTCAAAAGGCCAGGCCACCCCAACAGCTCCCACTTTTCTCATGACACGTGTTGTTTTTCACTCAATGATATGACCTTCATGCTGTCTTCAAATAGTGTCTACTCATACTTTGATATCACTTCCTTTTCTTGTGGGGAAAGGGGAGCATGAGGTCTACAAACGTGTAGGAAACTTCCAGTGTGGAAACTCCTTCCATCAACTCAGCTCATCTGTTAACTTAAGAGTCTTTGAGAGTTCCCTGGAATCATTAAGAGACAAAGTGGTTTGACATACAGAGTCCATGTGGCACAGGGACAGGACTGGAACCAAGGGCTTCTTGGTTCTTGTCACCATGCTACCCTGCCTCTTAGCATCTCAGAACTCCACATGAAGAGTCTCTAGGGAAAGACTGAAGCCTCTAATTCTCTGTACATTTCTCTCTTGAGTAGGGAGGCCAGGAGGAAGGCAGCCAAAGGTGCTTTACAACAGAGCATTCATAGGTCTAGGGCTGTTAGATGGTGCCATGGTGCACGGAGCAAGAACCTGGAGTCAGGAGGACTCATCTTCCTCAGTTCAAATTTGACCTCAGACACTTATTAGCTGTGTGACCCCGGGCAAGTCACTTACCCTGTTTGCCTCAGTTTCCTCATCTGTAAAACGAGGTAGAGAAGGAAATGGCAAATTGCTCCAATATTTTCACCAAGAAAACCCCAAATGGGGTCATGAAGAGTGGGACATGATTGAAAAAGACTGAACAACAAAAATCCCCAGGTCTCGTGGCCACTAAGATGTCAGGGAAGGAATGCTAGACTTAGAGTCTTTGAGCTTTCTAAGCTGTATTACTTTGAAAAAAATCACTCAACTTCTCAGGGATTCCCTTTCCTCCTCTGGGAAACAAGGGCTTTGGACTAGGGGATCTCCTAGGGTCCTCTCCAGTCCATTCAAGGACTCTGTCAATCCTTCTGCTGAATTCCCATCACATCAGGAAGGTGACCTGTAAGTCCAAGTATACTGCAAAAGAATTGAATTTTTTTTGGCAAAGCAATCTGTCAAGGATTGTCTACTGAGGCACAGGTGGGCTGCATTCTGGAATGGTGGAGAGACCATCCACAGACAAAATTACACATCCGGGAAGTGTTAAAGCGTTCATGGAAAATAAGAGCTGGTGGTATCATTGCATCCAACTCCTTTATTTCACAAATTAATAACCTGAGGCTTCTAGAGGGGAAGAGACGTGTCCAAGGTCACATAGGTAGTAACAGACAGAGCTGAGATTCAAACTGAGGCTTTTTTACTCCAAACTCAGACTTTTCCCACTACTTCCCCATCATCTTAGTCTGAATTCCTTATGTTACACATGAGAAAGTTGAAGCCCAGTGACAGGAAGATCCCAGAGGCAGTAAGTCCCAGAGCCAGGATTCAAACCCAAGGCTTCAGATTCCCAATTCAGTGTAGTCCTCTGGACCCCACAACTTTCTAGTCATCTTAGTAGGACCTCCCCATTTCATGGAGAAGAAAACTGAGACCCAGAGAGGAGAAGCCAATAGCCAAGACCACCCAAGCAGTAAGGCAGAGAGCCTGGGTTCAAGGTCAAATCTTCTGACTCCAAATCTTCTGACATACTTTCCAGGGGAATGACGCACTGGATCTCCATCATCTTGGTCTGCCCTCTCTTTTTATAGATGAGATGAATGAGGACCAGAGAGGGAAGGAGACTTCCTCAAGGTTGCACAGTAAATCCAGGGGCGTAGCCAGAACAGGACCCAGATTCTGACACAGAGTCCAGGTTTCTAACCTGGAGCATTTTATTTCTTCCATCATCATTATCCTTCAGCAGGCACAAGCTTCCCTCCTCCTTGATCCTTACATCTTCTCTCATCCTCAGGCAGACATGTTCTCTGGGGCCATATTCATCAAGGTGGCCCTTGGGTTGGATCTTTATGTAGCCATCTTCATCCTACTCATCATCACGGGGATCTTCACTATTGCAGGTGAGTCCTTCAGCCTCTGCTGGGTGTTCTCTATCTGACTCAATGCCCTCTAAGGCCCCTGGGATTCTCAGGACAGTGCCTACTGCATAAGGTCTGGTTGAATAAACTTGAGATGTTTAGACTGGAGGAGAGAAGACTTAGGGGGTCTATGATGCCTAACTTCAAGTATTTGTAAGGGTGTCATGAAAAAGAAGGATTAGATCTGTTTGTTTTGCTTTGACCCACAAGGCAGAACCCAAAGCAATGAGTGAACATTGTGAAGAGGCAAATTTGGGCTGAATCAATGAGAGAACTTTGTAACTGTGAGAGCTGCCCCAAGGTAGGACAGGCTGCCTCCAGAGGTAGTGAGTTCTCCATCACTGGAGACTTTCAAGCAGAGACTGCACAATCACATATTATCCTAGATATTCTTTGGGGGCATGAGCCAGACTCAATAGCCACTGAGGACCTTTGCAGCTCTGAGATTTGTGCTTCTGTTACTAAGATAAGCAAGAAGGAATGTGGTCTAAAAGATAGTAGCAGGAGGCCTAGGTTTGAATGCTGGCTCTGCTTTTGTGAGATATTGGGTAAGTCATGATCCTTCTCCAAGCCAGAGTTTCCTCATCTGTAGAACAAAGGTTGTAGAGCTGGAAGATCATCAAGTAGCAGTGCTATGGGTCTATACTGCAAGAAGACAGCACCCATTCATTTCCCACCTGTGACCTGGGCAAAGCCCAACCCAAAAAAATGTGGCCCCAGGGCCTAGTTTCTGGGACCTGGGCTTCTGTGGGTTGAAGAGGAGGGCCAAAGAGCAGAGGGCAAGAATTTAGAAGAATACTGGGAAGAGTCAGTGTGTATAGTCCAAAGCAGCAAGTCAATGTCCACTCAATGGGACCCAGAAGCATCACACACATGTGCATGCACACATGCACACACTGAATGCTGGGGTCAACCAAATTGGTCACACCAACCCAATTGGTCCAGGCAATGCAGCATCATGCAAAAAGTACATACCTGGATTTAAGGGGATAGGTTCCAAATCTCGACTTGTCTACCTGAGTGGTTTTAGGTGTGTCAGTGCCCTTTTCTGTACCTCAGTTTATTCCTCTGTAAAATAAGGGTATTGGATCAAATGTTCCACTGTGACTCTAGATCTCATGGACCCCAACAACTGACAGGTACCTAGGGCTTCACACTGTCTTACAGAGCCTCACAGCAACCCTGGGTGAGTTGGGCACTACAGATGGCACCATAGATTTGGAACCAGAAGGGACTTTAAAGGTGCCTAGTTTTGACTCCCTCATTTTACAGTGGAGTTAGTAACTAAGGCCTGGAGAAGTGAATGTACCTGTCCAAAGTCACACAGATTAGTGCCCAGCACACAGTAGGTGCTTAATAAATGCCTATTGATGAACTGCTTGATTTGGCAGAGCACAGATTCGAACCTAGGTCCTTGGACTCCTAATCCACCCTTCTTTAATATTATTATTATGTTTATTTTTCTATTATTTTCTATTATCATCTTCATTTTTAGAGATGAGGAAACTGAGAATCACAGAGTTTAAATGGCTTGGCTTGGTGCACCAAGCTAGTAAAGGCCAAAGGCAGGATTTGAACCCAGGTATCTCTAGACTTCATGGTCACTGCTACATCTACTATACCAGATCATACATGATTGCTGGACATTATGGCAGAGTATTGGGTCAGGGCCTAGGTAGATCAGAGAGGAGAACCAGGGGGACACAGGGCCAAAGGACTCTCCAAGGTGGGTGAGCCCCAGCCATGGCAGAAAGCAAGGAGTGCAGGAGAATGAGAGAAGAGAGACACAACATTAAAGCAGCAATGGTTTCTATGTTACCACACTCTTTTCCTTCCCCTGGAATCCAATGTCCTCATTTCCCTCCTCATCCTCGGCAGGTGGCTTGGCCTCTGTGATTTACACTGACACCCTGCAGACTGTCATTATGCTGGTCGGTTCTTTCATCCTCACTGGCTATGGTAAGTACAACCGAACCAGGTCAGAGACTTCCTGGGGAATGGAGAGTGGACCTAGAGCAGTGGGAGCCATTGGATATGATCCAAGAGCCAGGAATCCTGTTCTTGGCTCTGTCCATCTGTCCTTCTCCTTTGGGGTTTTTATTCTTGCTCTCTGAAAATCTGTGATTTTAGCAGTGAAGGACTCTAGGGAGGAGAGGAAGATTCTAATTTATCATGGAGAACAGTGTGGTCTGGTAAGACAGGGCACTGGCCCTGGATTCCAGATGACCTGGATTCAAATTCCAGTTTTGGCATTTAATTCTGAGATCCTGGCCAAGTCACTTTCACTCTCTTTGCCTCAATGTCCTTTTCTGTAAAATGGGGAGATTGGACTAGATGACTTTTGAGGTTTTATTTAGCTCCATATCTATAATTAGGCTGTAGCGCATGTTTGGTCTCCACTCCCATGTCTCCCCAGGCTTTCTCTTGTCCCTGTGCTGGATTGCTTATCGAAACCTACATTCTCTTCAGTAGGTCAGGATAGAGTCTCCAGAAGTATGGCCAATCTCTTTCTGTCTCTTTATCCGTCTCTCCTTCTCTCTCTCCCCCCCCATCTGAAGAATAACACTGGTGTGTGTGCATGCTTGTGTGTGTGCATGTGTGTGTACATATATATACTCCTTCTATATGCCAATATAACTCCTGAACATCATTTGTTACACTTTCCATTTATACAAAATTATTTGCCATGATACCATTAAATTTTTAAGCATAGAATGGCTCCTAAACAAGGCAAATACTATAGTAATCATGACATTTACTCAATAGAAGGCAAAGAACAAATACTCCTAAATTTTAATTAAGATAAAGCAAATCATGAATAACCAAACATCCACCCATGAACCTAGGTCATACTCTCTTACCAATACATACCAGTCTCCATGTGGAAAAATGGGCACACACTTAAAGAAACTCAGCACATCCATGATTGAGATTGAGAAGCTTAATATATCCATGAGGGAGAAAATCACGTGCCTGGGACAAATCACAACTCTGGACAGTAGATCTTGATGTCCCCAATTCATTCAGGAACAATATACACCACAACTTCTCTGCTAGCTTCCCTGGCTTATTCTAACCACTCTGTTACTGGGCAAAGCTTTTCCTTTTCAGCTTTAAAGCTGATGAAGCAATTACAAGCTCTTTTCATTCAGTCACCCTTACCAAGGCTCTGAGAAAAAAAGTGTTACCCGCTTTCAACTTGAGATTTTAAAACTCTTCAGAACTTTAAATAGCAGGAAATTTGACTTTGTCCAAGCAGCTCCAAGTCTTCTCACAACAAAGCCCAGTTCGCAGCAAAACAGACACAACACTTATTTTCCCTCCTTTTGAATCAGAGACAGCAGGAGAGAGCAACTCAGGAAATCCAGAGGATTTCCTTTCTCAGGCTGCAGAGGGCAGTAGAGAACACTATTTTTAAATTTTATTCATTCATTCATTCATTCATTTATTTATTTATTTATTGTGAGGCAATCTGGGTTAAGTGACTTGCCTAACTAAGGTCACACAGCTAGTAAGTATCATATGTCTGAGGTCAGATTTGAACTCAGGTCTTCCTGACTCCAAGGCCGGAGCTTTATCCACTGTGCCACCTAGCTGCCCCTGAGAAGACCATATTTTAACTTATGGCACTGCAGCACCATTCAGCAGCCATAACATTTTTATTTCTTACATTTTGGAGGAAATCATTCTGCAGTTTATCACACTTCCCTGCCTTAGTAAAGAGAGAATGGTCAACACCACCAGTTGTACACCATAATAAGGAGGACTGCCCTCTCTTTTGTAGGTGCAACCACTAACTGACTGAAACAGAGACAGAAACCACCCTGAGCAGGGCAGATGATGCTTGTAAGCATCCTGGAGTTGAGGGCAGCCAGCAGAGCAGCTCTACCTAGAGGAGGGATGCCTACCCATCAGTCTCAGGGCAGAGACTAGATACAAGAACCAGCAAATGGGTTCCACATATTGCTGGTTACCATATCCATTCCTGTTGTATGCTTTGTCCTTTCCCTCAGGTTCAATGGAGTGCCACAGATCCCCGCACACCCAAACACATACACACACAGACGTGTCCTGCCCCACTTTCTGGTGAAGCTCTGTTGTGGCACCTCTCCTTGACGCTGTCCTGATCCCCCTTGCTGCTATCACAGTCTGATCAAATTTCTTCGGCTCGGTTCTCCTTGGCGTCATGCAGGAGGGTGGCAGAGCGTGGGGTTGAGTTCTGTTGCAAGTTTGTGCGTGGGCTTGTGCAGCCTTACTGTCTACTGGGTAATGAGGGAAGGAGTGCTGGGTGGGCATCGGAGGGGCATAGATATTAACCTTCTCTGTTGTTAGCTCATTGATTTGTTTTGCTTTGCATGGGTTCTGGGTGTCCTACACAGTGGAAACAGATGAAATTACTTTATCTTTTGCATATAATTCCTGTTTTGGAGAGTTATTGTTGTTTGTGAGGATCAGAGAAAACATCTAGCTCTGCATTTTGTTGGCTATGTGACGCAGAAATAAGACTCTGCTTCTGCAGCACTGGAGAATCCAACTTTTACTTCCCTGGCATGTGAGTTTCCTCCTCTGTAGATTCATTATTACATGGAGATGGCCCTATGTCTCTAAAGGCTCTGCCAGAGAAACACAAACTATGTCTAGTGCTACTGAGCTGGAAAAGCTTCATATGTGAACCCAGTGGAAGGATGCATCCTTACTATGTGCTTGACACCGTATTAGGCACTGGAAATTCAAAGACAAAAATGAAGCAGACCAGCCCTGGAGGAATTAGATTTCTATTACCGTGTGGAGTGGTTGCTATCTTCACTGGTAATGGGAGTATCCCCATGAAAGTCTAATTGTGAGTTATATATGCCCCTCCTAGGTCAGAGAATTTAGAAATTAGTTTAGGGAAAACATGTCCAATTATCTGTGCTCTTTAGGTGAGTGGAGACCCTGTCATGGTATTTCATAGTGCTCTGTGTACTGTTGGGGCTTCCCTAAGGAAGTAGTCTTGGGTTAACAACCCCCTAGCAGATCAGTGGCTTATGATGAAATTTTCTTCTTGTACCTATATCACTCAGTCAGTCAATAATAATTTTTTAAGCATCTACTATGTGCTGGGCATTGTGCTGAGACAGTGACTGAGACAGTGTAATGAAAGGTGCTAATTAACTCAAAAACAAACAGGAATTCAATGCTGGGAACTAGCCAGTGCTTCAAAGACCTGTAATTTCATTGGTGGAGTCCACTTTCCCCCCTCTCCCCACATTGATATAGATCACAACTCCTTCATGCCTCAGGAGATAATTTATAGGCATTGCTTGAGCAAATAATAAAACAAAACAAAAAAGCAAAAAAATCAACCAAACAGACAAAAAGGATCATCTGGCAAAACAATTAGAGATGAGCCTCCCTGAATTCAGTCTGATTTCTCAGATGACAAACACGCATCAACCATCACTGGGCCAGCACTCAAACCTCCCAGCAGAGCACAACCTTCCTGACTTTGCACTTGGCTATTATGGTCTTTAAGAGTCTGGGGTGACCTCCACTTGACAAGAAGACATTAGAGGAAGATCATGGGGAAGGACTATTGTAATCCCATGTTGGGCACCATATTAGGTAATAGGGATACAAAAACAGAAGGGAAATCATCCCCGCCTTCAAGGAGCTTATATTCTCCTGGAAGAAAAGAATGAATCCTCAAGTGAACACGATACAAGATAATTTAGGGAAAGAGGATGACCTGGAGGGGATCAGAAGAGGCTTTTGAGAGAGAGGCGGGGAGAATAATAGGTTTGGGACACTATGGATGTTGATGACATTCACATACATGGACATAATTGTCATGGCCTGAGGACAGGTTCACCTGATGTGGCCTCTTGACTCTCATTGGACACTCAGAGTTAACTTTTTTTCTGATGTTTTTTAGCTTTTGCAGAAGTGGGAGGGTATGAGGCCTTCACTGAGAAGTACATGAAAGCCATCCCATCTGTCATCACTGACCAAAATGTAACCCTGCACCCAGAATGCTACATGCCCAAAGCAGACTCCTTCCACCTCTTCCAGGATCCCATCACTGGTGAACTGCCATGGCCAGGAATCATCATTGGAATGAACCTTGTTTCTCTTTGGTACTGGTGCACAGACCAGGTGAGATGTCCATAAAAGAGAAGAGGCTAAGGACCACTTCACTTTTCTCTATACAATAGAAAGAATGAGATCCTAGACCTGGGGCTGGAAAGGACCTCAGAGATCTTCTAACTCAGCCTCCTCTCCTAACAAATAGGGAAACTGAGGCCCAGAGTGGTTAAATTGCTTGCCCAGGACTATATGGCTAGTGAGAGATAGAGGCAGGATTCAAACCCAGGTCCTCTGACCCCAAAGCCTGTGATCAGCCCACTGTACAGTTCAACCTCTTCATTTTTCAAGTGAGGAAGCTCTGGCTTAGAGAGCTTAGGAGACTTGCCTAAAGTCACACAGATAGTGTGTGTGAGCCATGCCTCATACCCTCCCTGCCTCACCTGCCTCTTAGAAACCCTGACTTCCTTCAAAGCTCTGCTCAGGGCCTTTCCTGGCCCTCCTGTTGTTAACTACTCTCTACCACTGGAAATTCCTTTGGATATACTTAGTCCTTCCTTACTTGGGTGCATTCCTTTAGAAGAATGGAAACTCCTTGAGGACAGGGACTCATCCATTTTCAAGTCTCTATCCTCAGGGACTAGCACATAGTGGGCATTTCGTAATTATTTGCTGAGCAAAATTGAGTAGAAGAGGTGAAATTCAAACCCAAAGCTGATTTCAAGGTCTGTGCTTTTTTCATGCTACCTAAGAAAAAGATGATGTCCTTGTTTGTGCAAAGAACTTTCTTCCTTTCAAAGTGTTTCCCATTCATCCTTTCAATAGAATGTCCTAAGAATGCTTTGAGGGAGACAGGGGAAGAATGAACAGCCTCATTTTACAAAGAAGAAAGCTAAAGCCAGAAGGGCAATGACTTGCCCAAAGTCACAGCTAACCAGTGAGTGAGTAGTAGAGCCAAGGACCCAAACATCAACATTCCAATGCCAAAATGGCAACGACACTAAAAAGTCAATAGGACCAGAATACAAAGTGAGATTAGAGGAAAGAAGGAAGCGAGTCACCGAAGCACTGAGTCACAGAATCTCAGAGCTGAGTTGGCCATCAATCCAGTCTTTGCTTGAAGACCTTCAGTGATGGGGCACTATCCAGCTCCTGAGATATTCCACTCCTCTTTTGAAAACCTCTAATTTCTAGGAAACAAGCAGACATCAAATTCCAATTTTCAAAGATCTATCTTAACTTCCTCAACTTCTCATTTTTTCCCTCTCTCCCTGTTTCCCCTTCCCTCTCTCATCCTTTCTCACTTTCTCCTTCCTTCTTCTCTCCCGTTCTCCTTCTTTCTCCTTTCCTCTCTTCTTTTCTTCTTCCTCTTCCCTTCCTCCACCTTTGTTTCATCTCTTCTCTCTTTTCTCTTACCTTTCCTTTTTCCCTCCCCTCATCTTTCACACATGCACTTTCTCTTTTCTCTATCTCTTCTCTAATGCACATGCACTCATTTATTCACTTTCATTCAGTTACAGTTCAAATTTCATGGGATCATGCATTTAAAGACCTCTAAGCTCCTCTTCATCTTGCAGGGGGAAACAGGTCTAGAGATGGTAAAGGACTTGCTCACGGCCACACAGTTAAGAATCCAAAACAAAAAAATTGTCACAGAATCATGGCTGTATTTCCCCACAGGGTCAGACTCCTCCAGCTCTGAAGTCTCTCTCTGATTAGAAGCAACAAATGTTGGTTTGTGATAATTTAATGATTGTCCTTCAGGTCATTAACCTCAAGAGGTTAGAAATATGTTCCCAAGCATCCCCAGCTTGCCTCAGTGAGCCAGTATGCATTAATCATACATTAATTCATCTAAAATCTTCTCTAAACTATATTTTCAGCCAATACTGTTCCCAGAAATTATTTCCTAATTTCCCCTCCCTACCTTGAATCCAGCCTTTTTTTCCTGCACAAAAGTTCTTGAAAAGCAAAATAGTTGTTCTCCTGTGCCTCTCCCCCCATCAGTTGACCCACATTCTGCCCTTTATTGTGTCTACCCATCAGCAGCAAAGCTCACAAGATCATACTGATTATAGAGTCCAATACCTTCATTTTACAGATGAAGAAACTGAGGCCCAGAGACATTGAAATGATTTGCTCGAGGTCACACATGGAGTAAATGTCAAAGATGAGATTTGAACACAGCTTTTGTGATTGCCGAGCCAGTTATTCAATAAACATTTATCATGCACCTATTATGTTCCAGGCACTATGCTAAGCACTTGGGATACAAAAAGAGGCAAAAAAAATCCCCGTCCTCAAGGAACTCATGATACAATGCGGGGAGATAACATGCAAACAACTATATTCAAAGCAAGCTATGTACAGGATAAATAGGAATTAATTAGCACTAGATTTAAGAGGGGTTGAGGAAAGCTTTCTGTAGGAGGTGAGATTTTAGTTTGTACTCAAAGAAATACAGGGAACTCAATAATCAGAAAGGAGGAGATAGAGCATTCCTGATGTTGGGGACAGAGAGAATGCCTGGAACTGAGAGATGGAGGGTCTTGCTTGTGGAACAGCCCGAAGGACGGTGTCAATGGATTAAAGAGTACGTATTGTGGAGTGAGATATAAGAAAACTGAAAAGGGAGGAGGGGACAAAAGTTATGAAGGGTTTTGAATGCCAAACAGCATTTTGTATTTACTCCTGGAAGCTAGAGGGAGCCACTGGGGTTTACTGATTGCGTGTGTGTGTGTGTGTGTGTGTGTGTGTGTGTGTGTGTGTGTGTGTGACATGATCAGGCCTGAGCTTTAGTAAGATCACTATGGTGTCGTGTCTGAATGGAGGACAGACTGGAGTGGGGAAAGACTTGAGGCAGCAGACCCCCTCTCCAGCTATTGCAATAGTTCAAGCAGGAGGTGATGGTGGCCTGCACCAGGAAGGGGGCAGTGTCAGGGGAGAGAAGGGGACATATTGGAGAGATGCTGCAGAGGTGAAATTCACAGGCCTTGGCACCAACTTTGATATGGGAAGTGAGAGAGAGTGAGGAGTCCAGGATGCTTCCTAGGGTGTGAATCTGGGAGACTAGGAGGATGGTGTTGCTTTCTTCAGCAGTAGGGATGGAAGGGTCAAGTGAGAGCGTTTTCAGGATGGGAGGGAAATGAACATGTGTTTAGGCAGTAGGGAATGAGCCAGAATAAGGGAGAGATTGAAGATAAGTGAGAGTGGGGATGACAGAGAGAGGAGACAATGTATTGGAGGAGACAATATGAAATGGAGTCACTTGAGAAGGTAGAGGGGCTAATCTTGGTAAGGACTTGGGCCATTTTATGTGAGACAGGGATGAAGGAGGAGAAGGTGGCAGAAGGCCTATGAATGATAGGAGATGGGGAAAGGAGAGGAGGGAGTTCATGGAAAATGGATACAGTTTTTTTTGCCATAAAATATGAGGTTCTTAAGGTTCTCAGCTGAGAAAATGGGTGCAGGAGGAGCCATGGGAGATTCGAATTAAAGGAATTAAAAGGTCTGGAAGAGCCACTTTGGAGAATGGGAGCATGAGTTGATAAGGGCAGTATAGGAGGATTGCCAAGCAGCAGTGAGGGCCCAGTTTAGGTTGTGTAGCATAAATTTGCATTGGACCCAATCAGGACAGTTTAATGATTTTCTCCACCTTCCTCCAGCAGCACATTTGTAGGAGGTAGTGGAAGGTGGGAGTGATCTGAGGTTTAGGCCTGGCAGGGCACAATCAGCAAAATAATACTTGCTCTGCTGTGATACATTTCTCCTGTTTGCTTCAATGCTGTATTTTGGTCAGCAAAAACATCAAAAACAAAACAAAACAAAGCAAAAACAAATACCTCACTATCTGAGAGGCCATATAGTCCAAATGCTTGCCTACAGCATTATCAATAGATGGTTGTTCATCTTCTGATTGAATATCTCCTGTGGTGGGGAACTTACTACCTACATCCTAGGCTGTCCATTCCAGTGCTGGAGTGCCAGACAGCTTCAATTCTATAACATTCTTTTCTACACTGAGCTGAAGGCTACCTGAAATGAGAACCTGGCCACATCCCCCTCCTAGGCAGGAGCACCTTTTAACTTGAGCAAGGGAGCCCTGGGGTCCTACACACCCCCACTTTCTGTTTCCCTGGCAGGTGATTGTGCAGCGATGCCTCTCAGGGAAGAACCTGTCTCATGTGAAAGCTGGTTGCATCTTGTGTGGCTACCTGAAGCTGCTGCCCCTTTTCCTCATGGTGATGCCTGGTATGATCAGCCGCGTTCTGTACCCAGGTAAGCCCTCCCTGACATCTGCTCACCCTCAGGCCCTAGGAAACACTGTGGTGGTTAAAGGGTTGGCCACACATCTCCTCTACCTTGTGGTCAGTAATGAATGTTATTATCATGTGTTTCTCTCCAAATCCTTTTCCCTTCAAGATCTCATTTTGGGGTGTGAACTATCTTCAGGGGAACTTGTAATTTGGAAGGATATAGCACAGGGGAAGAGCACTAAATATGGGGTCAATGAGCACCAAGTTTGGGTCCAAGCTTGTAACTTACTAGCCATGTGATTGCCATTTACCACCTGGTAAGTCACTCTCATCACTGGACCTGAACTTCCTGATCCATGAAATGAAGAGGTTGGACCAAGTGGGCTCTAAGGCCCCTTCTGGTTCTAGATCTGGTTCTGGATCTAGATCTGTATGGTACCTTCAGGTTGTGATGGAATTTCAATTACCTGGAATACTTGTAGAATGAGACATGTGGGTTAATTTTCTTTTCTTTCTTTTTTGTTGTTGCTGTGGTTTTGCTTGTTTGTTTTTATGCACGTGAAACTGCAACTCTATTATGTACAACTTACTTTTCCTTTTAAATACATAATAAAGTTATCACATAACTTTCTTTTCCTGCCCCTCCTCTCCACTCTAGAAATGGCTACCATTAGACACCAATATGCATATACATTTACATATGCATATTTACATATATATGTAGATATATATACATACAACATGCATATTTACATATATATGTAAATCCATACTATACATGCATCTATTTATCAGTTCTCTCTCTGGATAGAGAGAGCATCTTCATTCATAAGTCCTTCGTAGTTAATTTGGGTATTTATAATAGTCAAAATGACTTAGTCACTAAAAGTTGTTCTTGAAACAATATTGTTGTTGTTGTACACAAGATTCTCTTGGTTCTGCTCATTTCACTCTTAGTTATTTCATACAAATCTTTCCATGTTTTTCTAAAATCATCAAGCTCATCGTTTTTTATAGCACTGTAGTGTTCCATCACAATCATATACCACAACTTGTTAGCCATTCCCCAATTGATAGGCATCCCTGCAATTTCAAGTTCTTTGCCACCCCAAAGAGAACTGCTATAACTATTTTTAGAACATAAAGATTCTTTTCCTTTTCCCCTAATCAACTTGGGAAACAGACCTAATAGTGGTATTGGTTGGGTTGAAGTTGGGTTGAAGGGTATAGGCAGTTGTGTAACTCATTGAGCATTATTTCAAATTACTCTCTAAAATGGTTGGAGCAGTTTACAATTCCACCAAACAGTGAATTAGTCCCCCAATTTTTTACATCCCCTCCAACATTTGTCACTTTCTCTTTCTATCATTTTAGCCAATATGAGAGGTGTTAAATGATATCTCAAGATTGTTTTAATTTGCATTTCTTGAATCAAGAATGATTTACAGCATTTTTATATGACCACAAATTGTTTTGATTTCTTCATTGGAAATCTGCCTGTTTATATCCTTTGACCATTTATCAATTGGGGAATGACTCATATTCTTATAGATTTGATGAAGTTCTTTATATATTTGAGATATCAGATCTTTGTTTGAGAAATTGTAAAACTTTCCCCACAATTTTCTGCTTTCCTTCTAATCTTGGTTACATTGGTTTTATTCATACAAACCCTTTTTAATTTAACACAATCAAAATTAACCATTTTATACCTTATGCTGCTTTCTATTTCTTGCTTATTCATAAATTGTTCACCTATCCATGAGTCTGTTAAGTAATTACCCCATTTTCATGTAATATCTTCTTCTATATCTAGGTCATGTATCCATTTTGGACTTATCTTGGTAAATGGCATATGATATTGGTCCATGTCCAATTTCTGCCAGACTGCTTTACAGCTTTCCCAGCAATTTTTACCAAATAATGAATTCTTATTCCCAAAACTTCAGTCTTTATACTTGTCAAACACAAGGTTACTACAGTCATTTGCTGCTGTAGATTGTATATCTACTCTATTCCATTGATCTACCTTTCTATTTCTTAGCCAGTACCAGATAATTTTGATAATTACTGACTTTATTATAACATAGTTTGAGATCTGGTCCTGTTGGATTTATGGTGCTGAGATAGTAGAGTGAGGAAGGACGCTTCTGAAGGCCTCTCAAATTCCCTTCCAAAAAACTAGAAAACCACCTAAGAACTGTTCTAGGAGCAGGGAAGCAGCTTACCAGCACTGCAAGAAAGGTCTTTCTCATTGGGGTAGGAGGGGTGCAGGGTCCAAGAGCAGCAGTAGCAGCCAGCCAGCCTCACAGCAGGGGGCCCTTTTTTTACTCTTCCTGGTTCAAGTATTAGTATCATATTTGTTTCATAAAAAAAGTTTGGTAGGACCCTTTCTTTGCCTATTATTCCAAATAATTTATTTAATATTGGAATTAGTTGGTCTTTAAGTGTTTGATAGAATTCACTTGTAAATCTATCTGGTCCTGGTGCTTTTTTCTTAGGAAGCTCATTTATGGCCTATTCAATTTCTTTTTCTAAAATAGATCTATTTAGATATTCTATTTCCTCTTCTGCTAATCTAGGCAACTTACATTTTTGTAAATATTCTTCCATTTCACTTAACTTGTTAAATTTATTATCATATAATTGGGCAAAACAATTCCTTCTAGGGACAGCTAGGTGGTGCAATAGATACAGCACTGGCCCTGGAGTCAGGAGGACCTGAGTTCAAATCCGGTCTGAGACCAGACACTTGACAGTTACTAGCTGTGTGACCCTGGGCAAGTCAGTTAACCCCCAATTGCCTCACCAAAAAAAAAAATTCCTTCTAATTGCTTTAATTTCATCTTTATTAGTGGCATATTCATCCTTTTTTCAATATTAGTGATTTGGTTTTCTTCTCTCTCTTCTTAAAATCATATTAACCAATAGTTTTATCTATTTTATTGTCTTTTTCATAAAACCAGCCCCTAATTTTATGTATTAATGAAGTGGTTTTTAAACTCAATTTTATTAATCTCATCTTTAATTTTTAGGACTCTCAATTAGTGTTTAGTTGGAGATTTTTAGTTTGTTCTTTTTCTAGTTTTTAAAAATTGCATATCCAATTCATTGGTCTGTTCTTTTTCTATTTTATTGGTAAAAATTTTCCTCTGATTACTGCTTATGCTGTATCCCACAGGTTTTAATATATCACCTTATTATTGTCATTCTCTTTGATGAAATTATTGATTATTTCTATGATTTGTTCTTTTAACCCACTCATTCTTTAATATTAGGTTGTTTAATCTCCAATTAGATTTAATTCTGTTTCTGTAGTCCCTTGTTAAATATATATTTTTAGTGCATTGTGAACTGAAAAAGATGCATTTAATATTTGTTTTTCTGCTTTCAAGTATGAAATTGTTATGCCCTAATAAATATATGGTCAATCTTTGCAAAGATACCATGTAGCACCGAGAAAAAGGTACATTCCTTTCTATTCCCATTCAACTCTCTCCAGATATTTATCATATCTAACTCATATAAAATTTTTATTCACTTCCTTGACTTCTTTCTTATTTATTTTTTGGTTAGACTTATCTAGTTCTGAGAGGGGAAGATTGAAGTTTCCCACTACTGTTTATTTTCACCTGTGATTTAATTCTATTTCCAACTGAATTTTAAACTATGAATGGCCATTTGAAAATATGCTCTAGATAAGACAAATGTAAATTACGACAGCTCTAGATTTTTATGTCAAACCATGAAAATTGACAAAGATTACAGAAAATGGGAATAATCAATGGTAGAGGTGCTGTGGGAAGACAGGTATGTGTAAACTGTTGGTGGAGATGTGAATTGGTTCAACCATTCTGGAGAGCAGTTTGGAATTATGCAAGAAATATGATGAAACTTTCCATGCCCTTTGACTCAGTAGTCTCATATCTGAGCATAGTCTCAAGAAGGTCAATGACAGAGATGAAGGTTCACAACAACAAATATTAAAATGCCTGGAGCAGCACTTTTGTGGTAGCAAAGAACTGGCACAAATTGGGTGTCCATTGATTGGAGAATGGCTGAAAGAACTGAGGCATATGAATATACTGGAATATTAATGTACTGTTAGCAATGAAAAATATGAGCCATTTAGTCAAAACCCAGGAGAATTTGTGTAAACTGATGCAGAGCAAAATCAGCAGAACCAAGAGAACAATATACAATGGTGGTTTTTATTGCTGTTTTTCAGTTGTATCCAATCCTTCATGACCCCATTTGGGGTTTTCATGGCAAAGATACTGGAATGGTTTGCATTTCCTTATCCACTGCATCTAACGGATCTATTTAGTCAGGCAATGAGATGTTAAGTGACTTGCCAAGCGTCACATAGCTAGGAAGTATTTGATACTGGATTTGAACTGACACTAGTTTTCCTTAAACAATGGTTACCATGTGAATTAAAGTTAGGATTATAGGTCTAAAGGCAGAATGGACTCAGAGGACAGGTAGTAGGAAGGAAGGAAGGAAACAAACATTTATTAAGCATTTATTATATACCAAGCACTGTGCTAAACACTTTACAAATATTATCTCATTTGAGCCTTACAACAACCCTAAGAGATAGGTACTATTATTACCCCTATTTTACAGTTGAAGTAATTGAGGCAGACAGAAGTTAAGTGAAGTCACTATGGTCATGCTGGTAATAGTTGAGGTTGGATTTGAACCCATGTCCTCTGGTTCCAGAACCAATGTTTATTCTGTTTTATCATGCTGCCTCCCTACTTTGAGAGATCATTCAAAAACCCCTAAAAGGAAGTTGAATACTGAGTAACAAAGCTGAAAAATAAATCATGGCATAAGAAAACAGATAATAAGGAATATCTACCTCGAGGCTAATACAAGTCTAAAATGGATCTCCAACTGTCTTTCAAACATCTCAGACTGGACGTCCAGTAGACATCTTACACTCAATATATCCAAAACAGAACTCATTGTTTCCCCCCACCCCACACATTCTTTATTACTGTTGAGGGCAACACCTTCCTCCCAGTCCCCCAGGCTCCCAACCTAGATGGCATCCTTGATTCTTTACTATTTCCCACCTTGCCATATTCAGGCTTTTGCCAAGGTCTGTTGATTATACCTTTGCAACATCTCTCAGATATGCCCCCTTCTCTCCTCTGACACTGCCCCTACCCTGGTACAGACCCTCATCACTTCACACCTGGACTATTGCCATAGCTGCTGGGGGAGTTTGCTGCCTCAAGTCTCTCCTCACTTCAGTCCATCCTTCATTCAGCATCTAAAGTAATTTTCCTAAAGCTTATGTCCCATCTTGTCACTCTCTACTCAATAAACTCCATTGGCTTCATCTTGCCTCCAGGAGAAAATACAAACTCTTGTTTGGCATTCAAAGCCCTTCATAACCTCCCTCCTTCTCCCTTTCCGGACTTCTCACACCTGGTTCCCCACCCTATGCTCTTTGATGCAGTGACACTGGCCTCTTGTTTGTCACACAAATAAGACCCTCCCTCTCTTGGCTCCAGACATTCTTTCATGCCCCAGGCCAGGAAAGCTCTCCACCCTCTGCTCTGATTACTGACCTCTTTGGCTTCCTTTAAGTCCCAACTAACATCCCACCTTCTAGAGGAAGCCTTCCCCCTCTTAATTATAATGTCTTCCCTCTGCTAATTATTTCCCATTTGTCTTGTATATGGATTTCTTTGAATGTATTTGTTTGCATGTTATTCACTCCTTGTAAGCTCCTTGAGGATAAAGAGTGTCTTTTGCCTCTTTTTGTATACTCAGCATTTAGCACTGTGCCTGGCATATAGTAGGCACTTAATAAATGTTGATTGACTGATTAAATACAGAAAAATATTCTCTAAATCAGGAGTTCTTAACCTGGGGGGTCTGTGAACTTCAAAAACACCCTCTTTTGGTTGCCTTGCTTCAGCATGATTGATTTCCTTTTGAATCCAATGTTTTTTTTTACTGTTGTTGTTGGCAGTAGGGGTTAAGTGACTTGCCCAGGGTCACATAGCTAGTAAGTGTCTAAGGCAGGCTTTGAATTCAGGTTCTCCTGTCTCCAGGGCTGGTACTCTATCCACTGTGCCACTTAGCTGTGACTGAATCCTATGTATTTTGTTTTATTTTATGTACTTAAAAACATTGTGTTGAGTTGGGGGGGGCGCGTCTAAAGGGCCCATCAGACTGCCTAAGGGGCCCAGGGCACTTTCTGAAAGATGAAAAAAGCCTGGTCTAGATAAAGAAAATTGTATACATTATCAGATGAAGTCACTTTATTGAATGTTACTGAATTTATTGTTCTTTATTCAATCTCAGGGCAGGGAGAGAAGGTTTTTTTTTTAATCCTCAGAAATGATTATGATGTAATCAACCAAATGATGAGCATTTATTTAGTGCCTACTATGTGCCAGGCACTGTGATGGTTCTGGAAATACAAAGACAAACACAAGTCACTGTCTTCAAGGGGTATAACAAGGACAGCAAGAAAATGTATTTTAAAAATATGTTTTCAAGAGTCGAGACATCCTGGGCAAGTTCAATGAAAAAGTGGGAAGCAGAGAAACAGGTTTTTGTGCCCTACTAAGTTGTTAGCCCCAACTCTCAAATTGGGCACATATCTCAAGGGGGGTTACTTCTACGTGGGAACTGCCAGGCAGAATGTCCTGGACCCAGGTGAAGCCCATCAGCCACTGCCAAGGTAGACACTCAGAAGCTCCTGTTCCAGCTACTACACCAGTGGGCTTGGCTCTCTTTGCTGCTTGGACCCTGGCTGACTGAAATTCTCTCTGGCTCTCTCCACAGATGAAATAGCCTGTGTCGTACCTTCAGAATGTAAGAAACATTGTGGCACCAGTGTGGGCTGCACCAACATGGCCTACCCGAAGCTGGTGGTAGAGCTCATGCCCAATGGTTAGTGTCCCTATGGGGTCTTCATGTCATTCATCAAAGGGTGTCATAAACAGTGACTTTAGTGGTCTCCAGCAAGTAATGGAGCCCTTTCTCACTGAGTTGCATGGTTGGGAAGGACCTCAGGGATCATCTATTTCCATCTGGCCTTGACTAAGAATCCCCTCTACATTATACCCAACAAGGAGTCACTCAGTCTCTGCTTGAAGACCTCCAAAGGCAGCCCGTCCTACTTTAGAATAATACCAATTGTTACGATGTTTTTCTTAACACTGGACCTAATTCTGCCTTCTTGTAACTTCCACTCATGGCTCCTGGTTCTGCCCTCTGGGGCCAAGGTAAACAAGATTAATCCCACTCTCTTAGGATATGCCTTCTAATATATGAGCACAGTTATCATGTCCTCTCTCCTGCTCCTCACTATTCTTCATGGCCACTTCTGGACTCACTTCAGTTTATCTCTTTGTAAATTACTTTCTTTCAATCTTACTTTCAAGGAGTCTTTTCAAAACTTGCCAACACTGATTAGTTCTGAGACACTTGCCAAGTAACTTAACCTCTGTCTGCCTCAGTTTCCTTTCCTGTAAAATGAAGTTGAACAAGATGGCTTCCAAGGTTCTTCCAGGTCTCAACCTATGATCCGTTGATCCATCAGGCTAATCTAGAATTCCTGATATACTTTACTTATCTGAAAAAAGTAGAAAAAGATCAGCACCCCCATAAAATCTTCTAATCACAAAAACCAGAGGACTAGAGGTCAACCAGACCATTTCCCTGACTTCATGTCAATGGGGACTCCCAAGAGCTGACCATGATTACCTGGCAAATAACAAAGCTAATGGAGATTAGATTGTATAGACCTCTGGAGTCCAGAAAGAACCTTAGAGATCATTTAGTCCAAGCCCTCATTGAAGAGATAAGAAATGAAGCTCAGAGAGTGGTGATAACTTCGTGATAATCTTGTCTCCCATTTCTCCAGGACTTGGAAGTTTATAAAGCACTTTCTTCTCAACTATCCTTGTGAAGCAGGTAGACTAAGTATGATTCATCATGATTAACCCCATTTCACAGAGGAAGAAACCAAGGCTCAGAGATGTGAAGGAACTTTCCTAGTGTCACATAGCTAGTAAGGCAGAAGGGCAAATTCAAACCCATATCTCTACTCTACTCTAGAAGGTGCCCTGTCTCTGGAGTAAGAGGACTTGGGCTCAAATTCAATCTCTGATGAGTCATTTTGGGTCATTGACCCAACTAAAATTATTCCAGGATAAATAAATTACAAGTACAGCTCATGTCAAGTTTTCCTCAAATATGGATAAGAGGGTCTCTGGTTCCCATATAAACACTTAAGGTGGCAAATGAAAATTGAGTATGGGTCAGCCCCTGTTTGACCAGCTCTGACCTTCTATGTGATATGGTCCCTTCCAATACTGATGTTTTATATATATATATTTTTACTGAGGCAATGGGAATTAAGTGATTTACCCAGGGTCACATAGCTAGAAAGTGGCTGAGGCTAGATTTGAACTCAGGTCCTCCTGACTCCAAGGCCAGAGCTCTATTCACTGTGTCACCTAGCTGCCCTCTGACGTTTTATATTCTAAGGTCCCTTTAAGGTCGGCCAGTCTCTTTCTAAGATCTATCTTAGCTCTGTCATTCTCTGTTCTAAGACCCTACCAGCTCTGACATTTTGTGCTTGGATTATACTCAAAGGTTCAGGAACTGTAGAAGGACAGCATAAGGCCATGGATGTTGGCTCATAAGTGCAAAAGAAGATAATTTCTTCTTTTTTTTGGTTACTGTTCAAGGACTTCGGGGACTGATGTTGTCAGCCATGTTGGCATCACTCATGAGCTCCCTCACCTCTATCTTCAATAGTTCCAGCACGCTGTTCACCATTGACATCTATACCAAAATTCGAAAGCGAGCATCGGAGAGAGAGCTTCTACTAGCGGGAAGGTAAAAGAGCTAATAATAATAGCTAGCATTTTATAATACATTGTTATAATACATAATAAATATTTTACGATAGCAGCATTTTGAGATTTGTAAATGGACCTACATGTATTATCTCATTTGATCTTCATAACAACTCTATAAAGTAGATGCTATTAATATTCTCACTTGACTGATGAAGAAATTGAGGCTTTGAGAGGATATGTGGTTTACCAAAGTTTACATGGCTAGTCAATGTCTGAAGAAGGATTAGAACTTAGGCCTTCCTGAATCTAAGTCTAGCACCCTGTCCACTGCTTCACCTAGCTGACATAACCTTGTGGACAACTTGGCCAGGGTGTGTTGGAATTCTCTTCCCTAAAACCTATGCATTTTTTTTTAGTGAGGCAATTGGGCTAAAGTGACTTGCCCAGAGTCACACAGTTAGTGAGTGATATGTGTCTGAGGTTGGATTTGAACTCAGGTCCTCCTGACTTCAGGGCCAGTGCTCTAACCACTGCACCACCTAGCTGCCCCCAAACCTATGCATCTTATAAATGATACAGAAGTAAACAGGATGGGTGGCCTTCTGTGTAGAAGAAGTAGGATAGCAAGACCTAGGAAGCAATGTTTCTGATGCACAGCTGAACTATAGAAAGCTTAGCATGAGATTTCTTAATCCTATAAACTTGAATAGTAATAGATTCAAGCCAAAATTCAGTGCATATATAGGAAACACCTAATATGTATAAACTACTCTTCTAGGTTCTAGCAAATAGAAAATAAAAATGGAAAAAAAAAGCTGTTGCCCTCAAGGATCTTCCATTCTGCTGGAGGGATACACTATGTACCCAGATAAATAAATTAAAACTATTAAAAAAAAATTTAAAGGGAAGAGTATTCTAATGCCTGGGAGGAGGGGGTGGAAATCAAGTAACTCTTCTTGGAGGAAGTGGCATCTAAGCTGGGCTTTGAGGGAAGCTAGAGATTCTACAAAGTGGAGGTGAAGAGTGTATTACTGACGTGAGATAACACTAATACAAATACATAGAGACTGGAGAGAAAATATGATGTGTGCAGAGGAGCTAGCCAGCCAATTTGATTAGAACAGATGGTGTGCTAGGGGAAATTGTATGATATAAAATTGAAAAGTAGGTGGAAGGCAGATTGTAGAGGGCTTTAAAAATGTCAAGGTGAAAAATTTATATTGGATCCCAGTAGCATTAGACAGCTATTGAAGACTATTTTTTAGTAGCAGGGGGTGTAATGGCCAGATCTATGCTGCAGGAATGTCAGTTTGATTGAAGTTTACAGGACAGCATGGAGTGGGGAGAGACTTTGAGACAGAGAGACCATATTGCTATAGTCTAGGTGAGAGGGAATGGGGGTCAAACTAGGGTGGTGGCTGTATTAACAGGCAAATAAATGTAACTGATTACATATAGGAATCAATGGGGAGGGAAGAATCAAGGATGACATTGAGATTGCACACCTTGATGACTCCATGGATCAGGGCACATTAACAGAAATAGGGATGATTTATATCATAGACCAAAGCATTTCAGAGCTGGGGTAGAGGAACTTTGAGATTTTCAAATCCAACCTCATTTTATAGATTGCAAAACTTATGCCAAAAGTGATGGGACAACTTGCCCAAGGTTACACAGTTAAATAGTAGTGATTGAATTTGAACTCAAGTTTCCTGATTCCAAACCTATTTTTTCTGGGCTTTATGTATTTTGATTTTTAAAAATGTTTTAAAAATGTTCCCTTAGGAGCTACTAAAATGTTTTTGCCCACAAAAATTCATTCTCTTGGGGATAAAATAAAAGCCTTCCCAATAAGATCAAGAGTGAAATAAAGATGGCCATTATCACCACTATTATTTAATATTGTATTAGAAATGCTAGCTATAGCAACAAGACAAGAAAAATAAATTGAAGGAATAAAAATAGGCACTAAGGAAACAAAACTATCACTCATTGTACATGATATGATAGTATACTTAGAAAACCCTAGAGAACCAACTAAAAAACTAGTTGAAATTATTATCAGCTTTAGAACAATTGAAAGATTATATATATTACTGACAAAATATAGCAGGAAAAGATAGAAAGGTAAATTCTATGTAAAAGAACTATAGATAATATAAAATACTTGGGAGTCTATCTATATATCAAGTCTATCTATCAAGGAAAACCCAGGGACTATATGAACACAATTACAAAACAATTTTTACACAATTAAAGACAGATCTCAATAATTAGAGAAATACTAATTCCTAATGAGTAAACTGAGTCCATATAATAAAAATGACAATTCTACCTAAATTAATTTACTTATGGATGCCATACCAATCAAGCTAGCAATGAATCATTTTGTAGAGCTAGAAAAATTGTAACAAAATTCACCTAGAAGAACAAAAAGTCAAGAATATCAAAGGAATCAATGAAAAAATGTGAAAGAAGGTAGCCTGGCAGTACTAGATTTCAAACTATATTACAAAGCACTAATCATCAGTGGAATATATTAGATATACAATACCTAGTAGTAAATGATCATAGGAACTTAGTGTTTAGGGAATCCAAAGATCAAGACTTTGGGGGCAAGAACTCACTATTCAATAAAAATCGTTGGGAAAACTGGAAAGTATTTTGACAGAAGTCAACTTACACTGTATACCAAGATAATCTCAAAATGGGTACATGATTTAGACCTAAAGGATGATATCATAAGTAAATTTGGAGAGTGTGGAATATTTTGCCTATCAGATCTATGACTAAGAGATTGTGACCAAACAAGAGACAGAGAAGATTAAGGGATGCAAAATGTATAATTTTGGCTTGCACAAACAAAGCTGATACAGCCAAAATTAGAAGGAAAGCAGAGAAGTTGGGGGGGATTTACAGCAAGTTTCTCTGATAAAGGCCTCATTTATCAAATATATAAGGTTCACAAATTTATGACTTGTTTATGAGCCAAATTTATAAAATTAAAAGGCATTCCCCAATTGATAAATGGTCAAAAGAGATGAACAGGCATTTTTCAGAAGAAGAAATCAAAGCTACTAATAGTTACAGAAAAATGCTCTAAATCACTATTGATTAGAGAAATGCAAATTAAAACAACTCTGAAGCACCACCTCACATCTATCAGATTGGCTAACATGACATAAAAGAAAAATGATAAATTCTGAAGAGGATATGAAAAAATAGGAACACAAATGCATGGTTGCTGGAGTTCAATCATTCTGGAGAAAACTTTGGAGCTATGGCCAAAAGGCTATAAAACTATGCATACTCTTTGATCTAATAATAGCACTTGTTGTTCAGTTGTTCATGTCTGACTCCTCATGACCTCATTTAGGGTCTTTTTGGCATAAATACTGGAGTGGTTTGCCATTTTCACCTCTACATTTTACAGATGAGGAAACTGTGGCAAACAGGGTGAAGTGATTTGCCCAGGATCACATATCCAGTAAGTGTCTGAGATGAATTTGAACTTAGGTCTTACTGACCTCAGGTCTGGTACTTTATGAATTGTACTATATGTCTTTCAAAAAAGAAGAGGATGGAGAGATCAATGACTTGGACATGCAACAATAACAACAAAAAGGGAAGAAAAGCTTGAAGAATGTGTTCCAGGGTACAACAGCAAGTGTAATATACCTTTCTGCCCAGGTTTACATTTTTCTTTTCTCACAACCAACCCATGAGTAAGGTAGGGTAAGCATTTCTATCTCCACTTTATGGATGTAGAAATCAAGATGCAGAGAAGGCAAGCCAATTGTTTAGGGTTACCCAGCCAGGAAATATCACAACAAGGAATCAAACTTAGGTCTTTGAACTCAGAGTCCAGAACTCCTGCTACTAAGCCAAACTGCTGGCTGCCTGTTAAGGTGTATGGGAAGAAAAGATGCTGGGAGGCAGTGTGATGCAGGGGTAGGAACACAAATTCTGGAGTCAGAGAGCCTGAGTTTAAATCCTGGTTCTACCACTTGCTGTGTGATTGTGACCAAATCTCTTGGTCTTGTTTTCCATCCCCCAAAATGAAGGCTTAGTCCAGATGATTTCCGAGGTCCCAGCTCTACACCATCTCAGCCAATAATGAGCCAGATATAAGAACTGTAGGGGAAGAGAATTGATAGGACTGGTGATGGATTAAATGTGGGAAAAAAAGGAAGAGGGAGAAGTTAAGAATGACTGTGAGGTTCAGGACCTGATTGACAAGAGAACAAGGGTGTCTTTATTAATCATTATCCAGAGAATCCAATATGAACCCTCATAGGTATTTGGGAGGAAGTCAGGCAGGCCCCAGGAAAGATAGCCTGACTGGGGGAGAAGGGGAAACCCATCTTCATCCCTTTATCCGTTCATCCTTTCCCCTTCTTCTTTTAATTTCCACCACCAGTAATTATGCTCCCTTACATTCTCTCAAAGTCTACTTTCCCCTTTCCAATCCCTATGGTGTCAGGGGCTATTGGAGTACTTTGGAATACAGGGCTTGTGGTCTCATGGGGAGGGAGAAGAATTTTTCTGGAGAATAGACCCCCCCATCATGGGAAAATCCCCAACTTGTTGACCCTAGTTATAGCTCAATATCCTATTGATAGAAATATGCTTATAGGTTGTTCATCATCGTCCTGATTGCCCTCAGCATTGCTTGGATCCCATTAGTCCAGGAAGGACAAAATGGTGAACTTGTCCAGTATGTGGAGTCAATATCAAGCTACCTTGGGCCCCCCATTGCAGCTGTGTTCCTGCTTGCCATCTTCTGCAAGAGAACTAATGAGCAGGTGAGTCAGAATGGGGAAAATTCAGTGTATAGAGGTGGTAAGGACTCTGACTGCCTGAGGAACCCAAAATGTCATGTTCTCCCATATTCATGGATGTCCCTGAATTCCAATTTTTTTCACAGCAATAAGACATAATATTAATAATTGTCCATTATAAACATATGGTAGAAAGAGCCCTGAATAAGAGTCAAACTTCTTGGGAGAAAATTACTTCAGTTATCTGGGACTTGGTTTTCTCATATGAAAAATAAACAAGGTTGGACTCAATTTCCCTTCCAATTCTGATATTCTTAGAATCATATATGAAAGCTTTGTGTTGTTTTTTTTTGTTGTTGTTATCATTCTGGTTTTCAATAATTCTTCCATCCCACAAGATGAAATTCATGTGGTTTGTGGTCCCTTGTGCTGAAAGCACCCTGAAACCACTCTCCTTGACTTTCTTTGGCAGGGAGCTTTCTGGGGACTGATGTTTGGCCTTGTGATTGGTCTAACTCGTATGATTGCTGAGTTTGCCTATGGGACAGGCACTTGCATGGTCCCCAGCCAATGTCCAAGCATCATCTGTGGATGGCATTTCTCCTATTTTGCCATAGTCCTCTTCACATTGACAGTATTGGTTGTGCTTGGTATCTCTCTGATGACAAAACCTATTCCTGACATACATGTAAGTATGAGTTTGCCTTTACTCATCATGAAATCACGCCTTTTCCCTAGCTTTTACCTCACTACAAATCCTAGGTCAGGAAGACTTTGAGTCATATAATCCCAGACCCTCAGAGAGAGAGAGAGGGCATTTCAAAATATGCCGTGTCAGAGCTGGATTATAATAAGATGAAATGTAGTAGAAATAAGTATGAAGTTTCACACTTAGGTTTAAGAGATCAACTTCACAACATGAGGGATTAATGACCTAACAGGAGTTACTTTGGAACATCTGGGGGGGCTTTAGTGGGCTGAAAGCCCTCTATAGGGCAGCAGCTTGATCCAGCTGCCAAGAAAGCTGATATTTTGTCTTCATTGAGAAAAGGATAATATCTGGGACTTCACCCAAAGTACTGTGTTCAGTGATGGGAGACCCATTTTAGAAAAGTTGTGGATAAAGTACAGACCATCTAGGGGAAAGTGACCAGAGTGCCAGAGGGCTTGAAATTCATGTTCCAAATGTGGGTAGGTTGAAAGAACTGAGAATATAGAGCCAGAAAAAGAGACTACTTGGGGGTGATGTAGAGCAGAGATGAGGCAGATGTCCTCAAGAATTTAAGGACTACCATATGGAAGATGGATAAGACTTGTTTTATTTGGCCCCAGAGGGCAAAACCAGGAACCAGAGAAAGAAGTCATAAAAAGGTAAGATGAGTCTCAAAGTCACAAAAAACTTCATGGAACAAAAGATGTCAAAATTGGGAGGGGTCATAGCATGTAGAATGTCAGAGCTGAGAGGAACCCTAGAATCAGGAACACCAGAGCTTAGAGGGACTCTAGAACAGGGAATGTCACAGCTGGGAGAGACCTTAGAACAGGGAATGTCAAATTTGCAAGAGCCCTTAGAACACAGAATGTGAGCTCTTGGAGGACTCTTAGAAAATAGAATGTCAGACCTAGAAGAGAATTTTGAACATAGAGCGATAAAGTTGGGAGGGACCTTAGAACACAGAATGTGAGGTCTTGGCAGGGTTCTTAGAACATAGAATGTCAGAGCAAGAAGGGCCATCAGAACATAATGTGATAGATCTGGAGGGCCCTTAGAACATAGATCTGGGAAAGAATCAAGTCAGGCTTCTCAGAGGCAGGCAGCACTTGATCTGAGGTTCATTCTAACATCTCTGGTGGGGAGAGGTGCTCTTTGCCATGGTCACATGGCTAAATCCTGCCTGTGCTTTCTGGACAGCTGTACCGCCTTTGCTGGGCTCTCCGCAATAGCCAGGAAGAACGTATCGACCTGAACCCTGAGCAGTATGGACAAGAGGAAGCTGGAGACCAGGGGGAAGAAGGTGACATTTAATTGTCCACTTGTCTCTCTGTGTGCCCAGCTCTCCTGGGTTCTCAGAAGTCCTGCCTTCCAGCAAGGAGTTTTCTTTTTGACAAACTGGCTGAGACAGCCTCCCAGCTACTGAGACCAATCTGTCCTTAAACAGACTCAGGGCCTCCTTGTGCATCTGTTTAAGGCCACCTTGAAAATGGAAGCCCCTTTTCCCTTCTGGCACTAAGGTAGAAACCTCTTCTCTGGTGGCCCAAACTTTGACCAGGATCCTGAGATTGCTGAGGTCCAGAGTTACCCTGGAGGACTCTTTCCCTTCAAGCTCATTTCCTCCACTTGCTGCCTTTGGTAATGTCAGGGAACAGCTATTGTTTTTGTTGCCAGATCACTTGCCAGAAAAGCGGCTTCCTCCCAGTCACCTTTAGAGCTCACTACAGCAAGGTACACTGGCTAGCATGTTGTTCTTGGAGTCAGGGAGAGTTGAGTTCAAATCCTGCCTTTCAGACCCATTAACTGTGTGACCACGGAGAACTCACTTTATCTCTCTGAGTCTCAGATTCCTCATCAGCAAAATGGGCATAATAATAGCCGTATTGCCCACCTCCCAGCACTTTTGTGAGACTCAAATGACATCCTGGTAAAGCCGTTTGCCAAATTGAAATGTGCTATAGAAATGCCCATTGTGAGCACATTTCCTCACTGCTTGCCTTTTTTCCCTTTCCTCCAGATGGCTCAGAGGAACCACAAGGGTGCTTCAAGAGGGCCTGGAATGCATTCTGTGGGCTGGAGACAAAGAAAGGCCCCAAGCTGACTGAGGAAGAGAAGGCTGCATTGCAGAAGCAGCTCACAGACACATCTGAAAAACCCTTTTGGAGGAACGTGGTGAACATCAATGCCATCCTGGTCATGGCTGTGGGCATCTTCTATCATGCTTATTTTGCCTGAATCCTGCCTCGGGTTTCAGAGCAGGGTCAACCAAGCCTGAACTGCCAACCTTCCTCTTCCCTGTTAGCCCCTCACTGGTCTGTGGAAGGGCAGTAAACAGGTATAATTGAAAGCTGATGGGAGAGGAAGGAAAAAAGAAGGAAAAGAAAAGGGAGAAGAAGGGAGAGAGATGCAGAAAGAGACATAGAACACAGAAACAGAGAGTGTGTCTAAAAAGGCTTTCACAGGATCTTAGGGCTAGAAGGGCTCTCAGAGACATTTGGTCT
Source organism: Vombatus ursinus (assembly GCF_900497805.2). NCBI lineage: Eukaryota > Metazoa > Chordata > Mammalia > Diprotodontia > Vombatidae > Vombatus > Vombatus ursinus. The sequence continues at coordinate 2,722,674 of NW_020953945.1, read as the reverse complement.
GGCTCAAACCTGATCAAGAATCCCCTCTACCCCCTCCCTGACTCATCCAGCTTCTACTTCATGACATCCAGTGATAGGAAACTCACTACTGGCCAAAGCAGCCTTTCAGGCAACTCTAACAGGAGGAAGATTTTTGCCTCACATCAAGTATAATCTGCCTCTTGGCCACCCCCACCTATGGAGCTTAGCTCTGTTCTCTGAGACCCAGGAAGAATAATGTCTCAGAACCAATAAGAAGCATTGAGTTATGAGATTTTATGAAAAAAATCAGCCCTCATAATAAGGTGGGGAGCTCTCACCAGTATTGTAAATATAGGATCTGTGATACTATGAAAATTGTTATCTCAAATAAATCTGACATCCATTAAATCCTATGATACTCTTTGATATTTGAATGCACCTTCTTCAGGCACATACTCTTACCACTGAGGCTGATCACAGTCCATTCAGGTCTCCTTATCAATCGAGCAATAAATATTTATTTGTTGCTTATGTATGTCATGCAGTTCTTGTCCACATCCTCCTATAAATCTTCCACAGAAGGCCTAACGATCTAAGGTGCTAGAGACCTTCCCTCCCCTGGGCCCTTCACCATTCCACAGGGCACGATGCTTTTGGGCGTCATGCTTTGCCCCTAGATGTTGGGCATGGCAGACCTTTGAATTCTACTCTTGGATGTTAGTCCTTTGATAGATTCCATATGGAGAACAGGCACTTCTCTTTCCATTCCCCCATTCCAATGGCACATATCTGTTACCAGCATGTTATTTCCTATTGCTTGCTGAGATGATGTCTGCTTATTCCAAATGTATTTCTTAAAATTTTTGACCTGCTCATTGTGTGCTCTATGCAATCGATCAGTCCTCTTTATTTTTGCTGGCCTATAAGTATTTATCTTTTTATAGCTGTTTTAGGGTGATGGGCTAGTACATGCCCTGGGTACATGACCTGCCCACCTCCTTTTCCAATCATTCATATCATTGATGACATATTACACATAATTAATCATGAATTATAAGCTGCAGCCTCCTCATCCACTGTGTGTTCTGCCGTCCTTTGGGTCATCAGCAACTTCATACAACATACAAGATAAATACAGAATACATGGAAAGTAACTTTAGAGGGAGTGGCATCAGCAACTGGGGCTAGGAGAGTGAGGCGGAATCAGAGAAGGCCTCCTGTAGGAAGTGATCTTGAGCTAAATCTTACAGGAAGTCAAGGATTCTGAGAGTTTGAGGTAGGGAGGCATTTCCGTCATGGAGAAGAGCCAGTGCAAAGGCAGAGTGGAAATGGTGTATCATGTGCAAGGAACAGCAAGTGGGCCAGTATGGCTGAATCATGAAATTCACTGAAGGCAGTAGAGTTTAAGAAGACTGGAAAAGTTAGGGAGGAGTCAAGTTGTGAAGGGCTTTAAATGCCAAGCAAAAGACTTTATATTTGATTCTGAAGGTAACAGGGAGTCACTAGAGTTTGTTGAGTAGTTTATTTTGGTTGAATAATGAAGTCAAAGTGAGATTGCCAAGAATTTAGAAGACAGAAGAGTGTGGTAGATGCACCAATCAAAAATTACCTTCTCAAGGAGTTTAGTTTAGGAGGTATGTAGAATGATAGCTTATGGACAGGATCAAGAGAGGGTACTCAAAGTTTGAGGTTGATGATTTGTGTCAGCCTAGCCACCAACTGCTGGACCTGCTGTGTCCTTGTTAATTATGGCAGGCCTGGCAGTGTTGTGGCCCTGTATAGTTTGGGAACCTATGGAGGAGGTGGGAAGTGGTTTGTCCTAGGTGGGAAGTGCCATGTTGCCCAACTGCAGGTAAACAAAACTGATGACTTAGATGAAATAAATACATCTGTACAAAAAATGAAAAACACCTAGATTAACAGAACAAAAAAAATGGAGATTTCAAATAACTCAGCTTTAGAAGAAGAAATTGAACAAGCCACAAATGAAAGTAAAAAAAAATCCAAGACCAAATGTAATTACAAGTGATGTCTTCAAACATTCAAAGAACAATTCATTCCAATATTATGCAAATTGTTAACAAAAATAAGAATATAAAGGATCCTGCCATTTTTTTTCTATGATGCAAATATGGCCTTTCTACTTAAATCAGGGAGAGAAAAAATGGAGAAAAAATTTTTAGACTAATATCCCTAATAAATACTGAATGAAATTTAAAAAATTATTATCAAAAGGGCTACAGCAACATATCAAAGAGATTATATACTATGCCCAGGTTGGATTTATACCAGGATTGCTGGGTTGTTTCAATATCAGGAAAACTATAAGCATAAAAGAGCAAATTAATAACAAAATCAATAAAATCACATGATTGCATCAATATGATCAGAAGAACCTTTTGGCAAAACACAATATCCATTTTTGGATTTTTCCTCAATATAGTAAATAGTATCCATTTAAAGCCAAAAGCCAACATTAAATGTAATGGAGATAAACTAGAAGTTTTTCCAATAAGATCAAGATCAAAGGAAGAATGCCTGTTATTACCACTATTATTAGAGAAACGTTAACTGTAACAAAAAGGCAAGAGAAAGAAGTTAAAGAAATAAGCATAGGCAAAAAGCTAAAAAAATTGTTGCTTTTTTATTGATGACATAATGGTCTATGATCTACTTAGACAACCCTAGAGATTCAACTAAAAATTAATTGAAATAATTATTATAACAAAGCATCAGTCATTTAATTAACCCACAGAAATCATCTGCCTTTTTATTTTTCCAATAAAATTCTGAAAGAAGTGATAGGATGAGAAATTTTGTTCAAAATAACTACAAAATGTATACACTTTTTAGAAGTCTAACTGCCAAGACACACATAGATGTTGGGCATGGCAGACCTTTGAATTCTACTCTTGGATGTTAGTTCTTTGATAGGTTCCATATGGAGAACAGGCACTTCTGTTTCCATTCCCCCATTCCAATGGCACATATCTGTTACCAGTATGTTATTTCCTATTGCTTGCTGAGATGATGTCTGCTTATTCCAAATGTATTTCTTCAAATTTTTGACCCGCTCATTGTGTGCTCTACGCAATCTATCAGTCCTCTTTATTTTTGCTGGCCTATAAATGTTTATCTTTTTATAGCTGTTTTTGGGTGATGGGCTAGTAAATCAGTCAACAAGTTTTTGTTAAATACTTCCCAGGTGTCAGGCAGTGTGCTAAGTACTGAGTACACCAAAAAAGGCAAAAACAGTCACTGCCCTCAAGTAGTTTACATTCTAATGGGGGAGATAATCAGGAAAAAAGGATACATTCAAGATAAATACAATATAAATGAAAAGTGACTTTTGAAGGAAGGGTTTGCAGGAAGGACTAGAAAAGGCTTCATATAGAAGGTGGAATTTGAGCTGAATCTTGAAGGAAGATGGTTAAACTAAAAGGTTGAGGTGATGAAGCAGAGGGTTATACATATAGGGGATAGTGTTTGCAAAAGCATGGAGATGGGACATGCAATGTCTTTTATGAGGAAAATAAAATAGGACAGTGTAGTATGTGGAAAATAATATTATTAATAGTAATAACTAGCATTTATATAGCATTTTAAGATTTGTACATCATTTTGCTGATATTTATGTAGTGAGGTATAGGAAGATTCAAAAGGTAGGAAAGGTCCAGGTTACAAAGAGCATCAAAGGCTAAACAGAGATCTTTATATTTGCTCTTGAAGATAACAAGGAGCTATTGGAGCTCCCCAAGTAGAGAAGAGTGACAATGTCAGACCTATCCAATGTCTCTTGTGCCAGGTTGCACAGCCCATCCCTTAAGGAAGACCGGGGCAAATACCAGGTGATCTGGATGAGCAGACTGAGAGATCTCAGAGTTGGGGCAGGGAGAGAATTTTGTCTAAATTTCCTGCAGATGCCTGAGTCTAGTTATGTTGTTAAGACCTGAGGGATCCAGTTGGGGAGACTCTAGCTGAGAGGGAACAGAGAGAGGAAATGTTGAGCTTCAGTGGGTGAAGGAGCTGATGTTGTGTTGGAAACAAGCTCACATTTGATTATAATAGGAGGTGAGTGTGCCCAACTTTCACACCCTCTGATTGGTTGAATAATCAGAGGGATTAGGCCTCTAACCTTGGGTTTAGGCCATATCCAACACTTTGGAGACCTCTGCATAAGGGCACCAGAATGTTAACTAACTTATCCAGGGTTACATAGTCAGTATGTGTCAGAGGGAGGACTTGAACCCAGGTCTCTCTTGCTCCCTAGCCACACTGTATCCATAGCTCCCATTCATAGGGCATTGTAAGGTTTGCCAAGTACCAATGATCAGTCTTGTTCTGCCTGACCATGGGGGCAGAACCAGGAGCAATAGTACCTGATGTCAGGACAACCATCCTAACAATTAGTGCTATCTCTAAGTGTAATGGCCTGCACCAAGAGAGGTGGTGAGCTGGGGGTCTTCAAGCAAGTCTAGATGGGCCACTTGAAGGTATTGTAGGCAAAGGTCTTTGTTCTAAAAAAAATGTAGGGAAGGTAACCTAGGTTCTGGTCTGAGCATCCAGGCCCATGAGGCTCAAGGTTATATCTAGGGAGATGCCAAGGGTGAGGGCCAGGGGAGCATTAAGCTATAATGGATGAAAGGGAATGGTGGAGTTATGGTGGAGAGAAGCCCTCAACTATCACAAGCATCATGAAATGTGGCCAATGCACCCAACATTCCCTTCTGTTCATGCCATGGCTCTCTTGGCATCACAAACACCATGGAATGTGACCAATCTGCCCAACCTTCCCTTGTGTACATGTCATGACTTTCTTGGCATCATTCCTAGAGCTCCAGTAAGGCAAGTGTTGCCCAGAGTCACACAGCCAGGTGATCAGAGACAGAATCTGAACCCAAATCTGAAGCTTCAAAGCAAAGTTTCTATGTTTACTGCCCATAATTATTATAAATATATTTGTTTTCATGATCATTAAGTCAACATTTATATAGCATTGTAAGGTTTGCAAAGTGCCATATATTAATCATCTCTTTTAAGGAAACTCACAGTCTAGTAGAGGAGAAAGCTACCAGTTCACAGATGAGAATAACATCCCCTATTACATAATGACTTCATTGGAGGGAGGCAAAGGGCTATGTGAAGAATGAGCTGTCTGAAGGGCCCTGACAAGCTGGAGAAGGTCTAGAGGAGGCAAGGTCATTGGACGATCTGTTGTTTAACCTGGAAAAGAGAAGGCTCAGGGAGGACTTGGGAGCTGTGACATGAATGGAAAGTTCTCCCTCTTCTTTTAACTGATATTTTAAAAAACTAAGTAGATAAGCAAGCAAACACACAATCAAATCACAATTCATCTTCCCTGAAAACAAAACAACCCTGAACTGTGACTGGGGATGGTGCTTCATTTAACTTCATCCTTTTGTACTATATTCTTCTTAAAGGAAGGTCATACAGTTTAGGTTTGGTCTGGTAAGACCAACAGCTAATATTTATATTGTACTTTAAGGTTTGCAAAGCACTATACAGACACACATACATATATATGTATATGTGAATGTTTACATTCATATGTAATGTTCATTGTGGAGTAATAGTGATTGATTTCATTCATTTAGCAAAATTGACTCAGACATCTCCCAGTTGTTGGGGATATAGCTTGTTCCCAACTTTTTGCCATTACACATAAAGCCGCTATGAATATTCTTGTACAGATCAATATTTCCTTTTTGTTGCTGATTTCCTTCACAGTATAAACCTAGCAGTGGGATCACTGCATCAAAGTATAAGAACAATCTGGTAACTTTTTTGGTAGTTTTATTTCCCCCTTTTAATTGGACCTGTGATTTCATTGGTCTATGGAACTTTCAGTGAGGAAACCACTGACCAATCCAGATGGATACCTACACTGTAAATTACAGTCTTAGAGAGTTGCCTATAGCTCCTAAGAAGTTTAATAACTTTCCAGAGTCACACTGTTGGTATGTCAGAGATAGGACTTGAGACTGAGTCTTCCTGAGATCATCTTTATCCACTGTGTCCTGATGCATCTCCACATTGCTTTCTAAAAATAGCTGTATCAATTCCCAGTCAACAATGCATCAATGTGCCTGATTTTCCACAGTCTAACTAGCAATAAATTCCCCCTTCAATAGGATCTGATATATCCCTTCTGGGAATTGTAGGTAATCCAACAGCTGTCTCCTAAACTGTGTGGCCAGCAATACTGTTTGCTTTCTTTTAAAAAAATTAAAATTCATTGGAACTTAAATTTAAAACAAGAACAACAGAAGAACATTTCCATGTACATAACACTACATAAAGAGGATTCAATAGAAAACCATGAATTTCCATTGCATACTTTTAAAAAATTATGGAATAAATGCTACACATCATTTTCAAAATTACTCGGTTTTTCTGTTCTTCCTTCTGAGTTTTATTTTTTTTGCTGTGAACTTTCATTTTTTTCCTCTCTCCCTCTCCACCCCACCCTAGAGAAGGCTACCACTAGACAGAAATATATATATACATATATATATATATATGTATATGGAGAGAGAGAGAGAGAGGTAAAACCATATTACATATACTTCTCTCTATCAATTCTTTTGCTGGAGGTGGATAGCATCATTCTTCAACAGGTCCTTTGTAGTTGATTTGATACTCAAGATGAATTAGTCATTCAAAGTTGTTCTTTGAAGTCAATATTTCAAAGACAACATTTCTGTTACTGTATACACTATTCTCTTGGTTCTGCTTATTCCACTTTTCGTTATTTCATGTAAATCTTGCCATGTTTTTCTAAAGTCAATCAGCTCATTACTTCTTATAGCACAGTAGTATTCTATCACAATCATAACACCACAACTTGTTTAGCCATTCTCCATTTGAATTCTCTCTATTTCTAGTTCTTTGCCACCACAAAGAGCTGTTATAAATATTTTAGAACATATAAATCCCTTTCCTTTTCCTCTAAGCACCTAATCAATGCTGAAACCTATGAGTCTATAGCCATTTTCTTGCAAAATTCAGACAAAATTGGCTAGGAAAGCCAGAGCAGGAAGGTACTCAGGAGCTGTCCACGGTTCTGAAACCAGACACCTGCTTCCCCAGAGCAGGCTAGAGTATGTAGAAGCCTTCAGCAATTCTGTCTTAGTGATAAAAGAGCCCATCAGCTGCTCTGCTCGCTTACATGACTACTGACAAATATCATCCTCAGAATAGAGGGGAGGCATGAAAGTCACTGCTGCATTTAGGCCCAGATATATTAAAGCATGAACTATGTAAGACATCAGTCCCAACACCTTCAAGGGATCACCCATGAGTGATCCCTGCACTATACGTAAAACAAATGAATAAATAATGAAATTATTACCATTTGTAAATAATGAATTTTAATTGACTTTTTGAACCCAGAAGGGACCTTAAAGATCCTTTAATTGAACCCCTCCCATGAGTCTCAGAAATGTCATAGATTTTAGAGTTGGGAAGGAGCTTGGAAAGAGGACTTGCCTAGGATCACACAACAAATACTCCATTATAATAGCCTTTGAGAGCTCATTAGGACATTAGTGGGGGAATAAAGAAGTCTTCAACACTAACATTTATAGGAGTATCAGTAGTGGCATAGGACATAAAGAGCCAACCTTGGCATCAGGACAACCTAGGTTCAAGCCTTACCCCTCTCACATGCTGGTGATATGAACCTTGGCCAGGCACTTAACATCTCAGTGCCCTGGACAACTTCCAAAGATCCTAAGTTGCAGGACAAGTTGCTAATATTCATTGGTAGAGGGCATTAACTCACTGGGAATTCACTACACCAATAAAATCATGCATCTGGTAACAAACAGAAAAATCCCTAAAACATTTGCAAAGTTCTTTATGGCTACAAATACCTTACCATATGAGTGCTTGAATTAGAGTCAAGAGAACTGGTTTCAAATCCTGCCTTTCACTTACCTGCCATGCCACTGTGGGCAAGTTACTTTACCTGTATAAACCTTGGTTTCCTCATTTGCAGAATGGGAATAATAGTATCTACATCACCAGGTTACTGTTCATATAGAGTGAAAAAGAATATAAAGCACTTTGAAAGTCTTAAATCTCTAAGGAAATGTTGGCTCTCATTATTGTCATCTTATTTTCTCATTACAATAAGTGTAAATATTATTTCCCATTCTGGACACTAAGGATCCTGGCCCAAAATTCAGGGTCTTTCCACTCCTTTTTGCTGACCTCTTCACTGATGACAAGATGGATACATTTCTGAAAATATTTATGTCATTTCCATTTCTGTAAACCATCTCTAGCATAGCTGGTTACCGGAAAGAAAATTGCCCTCAATAGGAGACTGTCTATCTCTTTACTATTTTCAGGTTTTCCCCACCTCCCAAAGCCCATAATTCTCTTATGCTTCTTATCATCTCATTACTTTCCCAATTTCTTGTGGACCAGAAAGCTTTCTAAATAGTGTATAGTGTAATCTGTGCTCTGAGACACTTAACCTAACTAGAGTATGGCTACTGTACCTCCTCATGGTTTTAGGGATAGACCTAGAAGGTTAGGGATGGTTCGAGTATTATGGCTTCTAATATTATGGTTTCTAGTATTATGGCTCACAAGCCCCTACTGGCATACTTCTCTCCAACATTATTAGTTGCAAATGAATGTAGCTTTCCATTAAATCTAGTAGCATCTTGACTTGTTCTTCATAATCAGTTTTGACTGATTATGTCACATCCATGCTAGTTTTAAGTAGCTTTTAGAAAGGAATATTTACTAAGGTGATAAAGTAGAAGAAATTAGCACAAAACACTCCCCTTTGCAAATTCCATGAAAAACTGTTCCATCTGTAGATATGGAGTCCAAAGGGAAGTAGGTTCAAGCTTAGAAAGCACATGGGGAAAAAGCATAACTCACTGCTCCTGGTTGTTAAAAGCATTTTTCTCCCTTTTGTAGGGGTGTTCAAGAAATTTCCTTCAGTCATGGTGTAATTCCTTTTCTGTGCTCTTTGTGGAGCTGTGAATACACTTCCCTGCATCATATCCAAGTGCTGTTGTTTGGGGAGGGAGGGGGGTGATTCTAGGAAGCTGATAGAACATTCCAAATTCTCTGGATCCTTCCAAGCTCAAACAATCTTCCTCTAGCCAAATAGGGTGGAGAAGAAGACTTGGGCTGAGGTCAAAGCCAAGGCTTCTCCTTCCCTCACATCCCCTAAATGATCCTTCCTTGATGTTTTGCTCTATTGCTACAATTGGCCTAATCTCTAGAATAATTCTAGTTCTTGATTATCTTGATATTTTATAGTAGACCCTCATGGGTTCCTGTGAAATATTGTTCTAGTTCCCAGGACTTGTCAAATTTAATCTAACATATTTGACTGATTGATTGAGATTTATTTTCATCTGTTGAGGCATCAGGGCATCTAATCACTTACTTTAAGTGCTCTGGGATAGCTCAATTGATTTACACAATTTATCCCACCTTTACAATATATTGGAGTAAGTTTGACTTAATGAAATTAAAAAGCATGAGATAAAAATGTAAATTAGAAATTCTAAGTAGTTGGCAATCCACTGCTCCCAGTAAGGTCTGAAATCTCAACTTTCCAGACAACTCACTGTTTCCAGTGAAAACAAAGTGAACATTTGCTTTAATTCATTCTGAGCACTGGTATCTGGCCACTCCCAATAAAGTATTACATCCCAATTGCCCAGTCATTCTTCTGAGTTTACTGTTTTTCCTGACTTATTTGAAGACCACACAGGGAAAGGATAACACTTCACACATTTTGATATAAAAAATGAAAGGCACATGGTAGTCTCCCCATTAATTTTACTGTCTTATCAGCTTCAGTAGTGGCAGCACAAAATAGAGCTTTATTGATTGAATATGGGAGGGGAGAGGGAAGAGATGAGGATGACTCCTAGGTTCAGAACCTGGGTGACTGGGACGATCATGGTACTCTCAAACAGAAATAGGGAATTTAGGATGAAGTGTAGGTTTTGAGGATGGACAATGAAGTCCATTCTGGACATTTTGAGTTTGAGGTATTGTTCGGATGGTGATGTTGAGATGCTCAGCAGGGAGCTGATAATGTGGGAAAGATGTGTACTGGATACATAAATTTGGAAGCCATTTGCATAGATATGGATATAGAGAGACAGAGACACACAGAGAGAGAATAAGAGAGAAAGAAATTCAGAGAGACAAACAAAGACACAGAGATACACAAAGAGAGAAAGATCCAGAGCGAGAAGTGAGTCAAATCTAAAGGATAGAGCCCTGCAGAACTTGGGGGGAAGGATAGGACTGGTGATACAATAAAGGAGACTTTGAAGGAGCAATCAAACAGGGAGGAAAAGGACCAGGAGAAAGAAGTATTACAGAAGCCAAGGGAGGAAGGAAGTGGTTAACTGTGCCAAACATTGCAAAGGGTTTAAAAGGGATAAGGGCTGAGGTAAGAGCACTGGGTTTCACAATTGAGAAATTATTGGCAGCCTTAGTTAGAGCGATTTAGTGTAATAGTGGGGTCAAAAGCTGAAATGCAAGATGCTGAAAGGTGAGAGATGAGATTGAAGCACAGAGTATAGATAGCTTTTTCTAGTAGTTTAGTTATAGAAGGGAGAAGTGATACTGGACAATAACTTGAGGAGATAGAAGGACCAAGGGAATGTCTTTGAACATCTTTTTTTTTTTTTAAAGGATGAGTGATATTTGTGCATGTTTGTATGCAGCAGGGTGGTAATCAGTGGGTAAGGAGAGACTGAAGACATATCATTGAAACCTTCAAGAAATGCAAATATACTGTAGAGAAAATCAAGGGGAGGCCAAGGATTTAGGCATATGGAATTAAATATCATATATATGTATAAGTGTGTGTATATGTATGTATATCACTCCTGCCTGTGTTATGTTTTATGAAATACCAAATTGTGATCTAAAAAGGTAAGGAAAAAACAAGCAACGGTGAATTTTGACTAAAACAATTAATAAAAAATAATCTATTTTTACAAACAACTGTTTACCGTTCTACATTTCTGTCCCCTGTAGATCATCAAGGAGGTTTACTTACAGTACCCAGCAAGTGGCAGCAGAGACCTGTTCCAGCATCACTAAGATAATACTTGAACGAGGTAAAGGGATTGCTCAGAAAATACAGAATCATTGTATGGGAAGAGGTTTCAGAGGCTGTGTTGCCCAGCCTGCACTTGACCCAGAATCCCTTTTTCCATATGTCCCCAGATGGTTATTTTACTTTCCCTTGAAAATTGGAGCAGGTGAAAGGATTGAGCATTTATTAAGTACCATTGCCCATTTACTCAACCCTACTTGGCTTGGAGACCTCCATTAACACTGAACCCACCAGAATCCATGGGACAGCTTTGATTCTGCAGAAGTTCTCCTGACAGCCAGCCTAAATATACTTTGCTGTAACCCATCCACTGCTTCTGCCCTCTGAGGCCAAGGAGAATAATTCTTTCTTTTTAAAAAAAAGGTGTGTATTGATAGCTTTAGGAATGAAGGCAATGAAAAACAAAAGATACCAGTAAAATTGAAATCATTAAAAAATAAAGCCATATGGAGTGGTAGCTTTTGTTTTTAGATTGTCTTCATTCCCAAATATATTGCTCCTCTCTTCCCTATTTAGTCATCCATTCCTTGTAACAAGAACCAAAAAAAAAAGAAAGAAAATAACAAAAGGCAATTTAGTAAAATCAATCAACACACTCACTGAATCTATTGGTATGATAACGAACTATCATTTCTGTAGTGTTGTACGGTTTGCAATGTACTTTACATTTTATCCTCACAACAACCTGGGAAGTAGGTGCTATTATTATCCCCATTTTACAGATGAAGAAACTGTGGTTAAGAGAGGTCAAGTGACTTGCCCAGGATCACACATCCAGCAAGTGCCTGAAGCAGGATTTGACCTTGAATGTTCCTGATCCCAGGTCTAGTGCTCTCTCCACTGTGCCTTCTACCTTCCTAGTCCCCCATCTCTGCAAAGAAGGGAAGGTGGTGAATCTTCTCATTTTTGGGACAAAGCTTTGCCATTATAATCCCATAAGAAACAGTTTATTTTTTTTCTTCTTTCCATTTAAGTTCTTGCAGTGGCTGTAGAGTAGCTAGGTGGTGGCCTGGAGTCAGGAAGACCGTTTCCATTACATTCCATTGGTGAAATTGGTTCAGCCATTCCCCAATTAATAGGCACCAACTTTGTTTCAGATTCTTTGCTGCTACAAACAGTACAAGCAGAACAATTCTAATCATTCTCCCAGTATACTTGAAGACAACTCCCATGTTGCCCCCAAGACCTCTGTTCTCCTGATTAAACATTCTCCCATTCCTTCAGCTGATTTCATGTGGCATTGATTTGAGGGTCTTCATCATCCTCTTTGTCCTTCACTAGATGCTCCCAAGCTTGTTCGTGACCTTCCTAAAATGTGACCCTCAGAACTAACCAACCAACTCCAGATGGCATCTGACCAGAGCAACACATCAGAACCATGGACTCTCAGAACTTATGAATCCGGGATGTCAGAGGTCACCCAGTCCAATTCACACCAAAACATTTTCTCTCCAACATGATGGTCATCCAGTCTCTATTGGGATCTATCCTGAGGGGGAGTGGAAGATGAAAGAGTTGACTGAATGCTCCTCAGAGGGCCTTCCAGCTCAGAAATGTTATGATTTTCTGATTCTTGGCACACTACCTTCTCCATTTGTTTTCATCAGAAAATTTCTTAGGTCAAGCAGGAACTCCATAAGTTAGAAGAAAAAGATGCTCCAGCCTCTTGCTTTCCTATTGTGTTAACCTGGCTATAAGCCAGTTTTTACCATTTTGTGTGAGGCTTCTTACACTCAATAGAATGTGTACCTATTGACAGCTGTGCGACCAGAGGCAAGTCTCTACTTCTCTCCGAGCCACAGTTTTCCTCTCTGTAAAATGATGTAGGAGAAGATTGATTAAATAATATCTAAAGTTGCTTCCACTTCTAAATCCTATGATCTCATAAGAGAATTCTCCATCCTTGGGAATGTTTCACCTCCATTGGGAAGACAAATTCCTGAAGCATGGAACTTAATTCAATTGAACAAACATTCATTAAGTGCTTACACAGTTCCAGGAACTGTTCTAGGTGCTGGAGCTCCAAAGAGGAGAAAAAGACAATCTTCTTCCTTAACACCCATACATTCTATAGGAGGAAGGTGAGGAGAGCAGATTTAACCCGTGGGGGAAAATACACGACAAGATACCAAAGATATTAAACACAGGACAAGATAATAAAAGGTCAAATTAAATGTAATCTATTCCCTATGGTCTATTCACAAGCTGTATGATCATATATGACCATATCTGTTAATCTTTCTGAGCCTCAGTGTCCCCATATATAAAATAATGGGATTGGATTAGACAGCCTGTAATGTTTTTTTTTTCTGGTTCTATATCCATGATCTTATATACTTGCTGTTACTCCTCTTACATAAGGGGCCAGAACCCATGGTCCAGTCAGTGAGTGCCATGGAGAGTCAGGAGGGGGAGGGAGAGCAACATTGGCTGGAGTCATTGGAAAAGGTCTCCTCAGAGATTTGGGACTTCAATAACCTTTCAAGATTGGGTAGGACTTGGACAGGTAAAGAATGAAGGGAAGACCATTCCAGGAAAGGAGATCCTGGGCAAGTCTCTACCTTTTTCTAGGACTCAGTTTTTTTATTGTAAGAATGAAAGTAGCTTGGCATCATAGACAGAGTGCTGGACCTGGATGAAGGAAGGACTGGATTGGACATGAGAAAGTTAACAGTCCCTTTGGACCACAGTTTACTCCTTCCCAGGACGTGGTGAATAATCCTTCCACAACCTTTGCTAATAATAATAGCTGGCATTTCTGCACTGCTTTAAGGCATGCAAAATGCTTTACCTTGTTGTTATTCAGTCATGTCTGACTCTTCCTGACCCCATTTGGAGATTTCTTGGCAAAGATACTAGAGTGCTTTGCCATTTCCTTCTCCAGTTCATTTTGCAGATAAGGAAACTAAGGCAAATAGTGTTAAGTGACTTGTTTAGGATTACACAGCTAGTGTCTAAGACCAGATTTGAAATCATGAAGAAAAGTCTTTCTGATTCTAAGCCCAATGCTCTATCCACTGCACCATCTAACTGCCCCTGTACTTTGTTTGCATGATCTCAATTGATTTTTTCAATGATGATGATGATTGTGTGTGTGTGGTGTTCTATTGAGGTGTCCATTTTACATATGAGAAAATTGAAGTTTAAAGAGTTGTCCAGGGCCACTCAGTTAGCAAATGTCTAAGGTGGGATTCGAACCCAGGCCTTCATGCACTTGGCCAAGGTCACACAGGTGGAAAGGTCCAGAGTTTAGAATTTGAAGCCAGCCTTCTTTCCACTGCACCAAGTTGTCGCTGAGTAGGAGAGATAATACTTGCTAAGAAAGAAGTATAATTTGAATGTTAAATGCCACAAGAAAAGGACCAAGAAAATGCTTAGGGTGGTTAAGGAGGATGGATAGATTCCCCCCTTTCCCCTCCTTGCAGGCAGCAGGGTAGGCTTCCTGAAGAAGTCAGCACTTAGAGTGGTCTCTGGAACAGTACCATATGCCTGCTGCCATGGCCACAGGATGAATTGTACTGACTGTCCTGGTTGCTCTGAGACAGCCAAGAGGAGAACATTGACCAGAATCCAGAGCAGTACAGAGGAGAAGAGGCTGGAGACTGGGTAGAAGGAGGTGATCTCTGGTTCAGTGGCCATTTGTCTCCTTGTGCACCTGGTTCTCTTTCATTCTTAGAAATCCTGCCTTGTGGCAAAGAGTTGACTTTTTGGCAAACTGACCAGGACAGATAGCATCCCAACCTCTCATCTGTTGAGATAGATTTGTCCTTAGGAAGACGTAGGGCTCCTGTTTCCCTCTGTTTATGGTTGTCTTGTAAGCAAAGAGAAGCATTAAGAAGTCTTTGATTACAAATAACGCAAGCCAAGGAAAATTTGGATTTATTGGAAATTGGTTATGGAGAACCTGAAAATCTTGTAACTACTTATAGAGACATTTATCCATGAGCCCTACTCACCGGAGGTGTCTGTGGTTAGCTCTCTTCGTGGTCCTTGTCATAATTTCTATCTCTTACATCAAGGGAGGCAAGGTTTCCAGGAACTTTAACCTAGTCAGACAGCATCTAGAATGTTGGCAACAAGGTGGTGACATGGCTAGAGTAGGGGACTAGAAATCAGGATAGAACTGAATTTATATCCAGCCTCAGATACTTACTAGCTCTGTGACCCTGAGCAAGTCACTTAACCTTTGTTTGCCTCAGTTTCCTCATCTGTGAAGTGCAGATAATAATAGACCCTGCCCACAAGAGTTGTTGTGATGGTCACAGGAGATAATATATAGAAAGACCTTTGCCAACATGAAAGTGTTACCCTTTTATGAGTACATTTTCTGACCCCTTGCTTATCTCCCTCTTCTCCCGATAAACCCAAGTAATCCCGAGGGTGTGTCCAGAGGGCTTGCAATATGTTCTTTGGGCTGGAGCCAACTAAAGAAAGGCCCCAACCTGAGTAAGGAGGAGGAGCTGCCCCGCAGAAGAAGTGGACAGAGTCCTTGTGGGGGACTGTGGTGAACATCAATGCCATCCTGGTGTCGATCATGGGCAGCTCCTATCACTCATATGACTGAGTCCTGCCCAGCAAGCAGAGGAGTGTCTGCCTCCAGAATCCCTGGCCTGCCTCTTCCCTCTGCTTCCCTTTCTGGGCACAGGGAGGGCAGTGATTGGGTGTAGGTGAGAGAGGCGCCCTGGGTGGCATGGTGTTTTGGGTAGAGGACTGGCTTTGCAGTTGGGACAGATCTGGCCTACCTCTGACAAATACCTAGTTGTATGACACTGGCCAAGTTACTTAGGCTCTCAGGCAATTTTCTAAGAATATATGTTACAGGTAAGTTATTGATCTGCACTGGTGGAGGGAACTCCATACAGGGACTTCTCTACTCTATTGAAATCATAAATCTGGAGCCAAAAAGAAAAGCTAAACCTGTGAGATAAAAGTGTGATAACCCAGTGGATGCAATACTGGCCCTGGAATCAGGAAGACCTGAGTTCAAATCCAATCTCAGACTTGCTATCTGTGTGACCCGGAGCAAATCATTTAACCCATGTAGTGCCTCTGTTTCTCCATCTGTAAAATAAGAATAACAATACCATTTATGTTGCAGGGTTGTTGTGGGGATCAAATGGGATGCTATTTGTAAAGAGTTTCACAAACCTTAAAGCAATATACAACTTTGTAACTGTAACTTCTATTCAGTCAATTTCAGTGACTTCCTGTAATTGATCCCAGAATCAAATATAAAATCCTGTGCTTGTCTTTTCAAGCCCTTCATAACCTTCCTACCTAGCCAGTCTTCTTACGCTTTAATCCCCTCTACATATTCTATGATCCAATGACTCTAGCCTCCTTTCTGTTCTTAAGACTCCATCTCTCAGCTCCATTCATTTTCACTGGCTGTCTCCCATTCCTGGAATGCTTTCCCCCTTGTCTCTCTCTTTTGCCTTCCCTGGCTTCCTTTTGGTCTCAGCTAAAATCTCACCTTCTGCAGTGTCTTCCCCAGGCCTCCTTAATCCCAGTGATCTCCTTCTGTCGATTATCTCCAAATTATCCTGCGTCTAGCTTGTTGTTTGCATGGCGTCTCCCTGATCAGACTGTGAGTTTCTTGAGGATAGGGGTTGTTTTTCTTTTTTATTCCATCCCTAGTTCAGAGATGTATGCTGGTCAACTCCAAATGACTTTTATTTCACAAGAAAAAGATTTCATGAGATGATGCAGCTATTTCCCTTGTTTCTCATTAGCCCCATATAGTTTGGTGTCATTTATAGACATCAAGTAATTAAAATAACATTTTGTTTCAGCTTAAGAAAGTTATACTTAATTCTTCTTAAGAGAGATGCTAATAGTTTAAGGGAAAGAGAACCACAATGGGCTTAAACCTGTCTCCTCAGAAAAAAATCTTGTTTTATTTATATAAATTATTCTTGACATGGTTGTTTTGGCAACATGTTTTAAATAAGAAATAGTTTACCATGTGGGTATAAGATACTGGGTCTGTTTTATATGTTAAAATATATGAATGAATAATAAGTGCAGAACTGAGTCAAAAGCTTTGCAATCACCAACAAAGGCAATTAGGTATGTTATGGAGCTTTGGGATAGCTTATGGAATGAATACTAGATAGATAACAAGCCATCCTTTATAACCCTGGAATTTTTGGGTGTACATCTTTTGCTCTGGAAAGTAAACTAAGCTCTGATCCTTTGCAAGGCATCTAAAGCAGTAATTGCACTATATTTGTAGGGCTCACTGGTATTCTTTGGTAATAGACATGCTATGCCTTTTGTGAAAGGAGGCGTTAGTGTCTGAGAGTAAGCTGGTGAAGTGCCTCCCTAATAATCCATGCCCAGTTCCTTTTCAAAATCATTGGAGCTTTTGGAGCTATTTTTATCCTGTTTCAGTCTTAGTAATAATTTCTGGAATTTGGACTGAGTGGAGAATTTCAATGATCTCATGGTCTTCAACTTTTCCCTCTTCAGATTTTAGTCATTCCTTACTTTGACTTATCTAGGATTGGAAATGGAGTTATTTGTAATGTTTGCCCTGCACCCCTTGGCAATGTGTTGTTGTGTGACTTGGAATTAAGGGTACCATCGGAAAAATGCAGTATAAAGCTCTTTTGTCATGAGATATTCCTGATGTATAATGAAAGTATTTCTGTTCTCAAGCCACTTTATGGGCATTTATGCTTTGCTTGCTTTCATGGTCAGTCATCAACACAGAAGCACTGTTTTGTTTTGTTTTGTTTTCTCTTCTTTGTGTTTCCTCCTATTGGTTCTAATTCTTCCTTACAACACCACCAATGTGAAGATATGTTTACTAGGAATGTATATGTATAGTCTATATCAGATTGAATGGCATCTTGGGGAGGGAGACGGGGAGGAAAGGATAGAAAAATTTAAAACTCAAAAGCTTATGGAAATGATTGTTGATAAATCAAAATAAGTTAATGAAAAAATAAAAAAATAAAAGTGGCATAGACATCTTAAAACCCCCGCACAAAAGCAGTTATAGCCAACAGAATATCCATATTTTTGATTTGTCCTGATGTAATCTTGCTTTGGAGGTAGCCAGTGGCTCAGTGGATAGAGAGCTGGGCCTGGAGTCAGGAAGACCTGAGTTCAAATCCAGCCTCAGACACTTCCTAGTTGTGTGACCCTGGGCAAGTCACTTAACCTCTGATTCCCTGACAAAATGGATTCACTGGAGTCACTGGAGAAGGAAATGGTAAACTATCCCAGTATCTTTGCCAAGAAAACTCCAGATGGGGTCACAAAGGGGCAGTCATAACTGAAAAACAACAATCTTGCTTGATTTGAACTAAAGAAAGAAGTAAAGCTATCTATTGAGCAAAGCTCACAACAATTTTTCTTTCTTTTTTATTAATTTATTCTGGTTTATGAGCAATCACTTCCATAAGCTTTTGAGTTTTAAATTTTTCTCCCCCTATCTCCCCACCTTCCTTTCCAAGATGGCATGCAATCTGATACAGGCTATACATACACATTCCTATTAAACATATTTTCACATTAGTGATGTTGTAAGTAAGAATTAGAACCAATAGGAGAAAATCACCTGAAAGAGGAAACAAAACACAACAGAAGAAAAAAAATAGCAAATAGTATGCTTTGATCTGCATTCAAACTCCATAGTTCTTTCTTTGAATGTGGATAGCATTTTCCATCCTAAGGCCTTTGGAGATGTCTTAGATCTTTGTATTGCTGAGAAGAGTTAAGTCTATCAATATTAGTCATCATACGATGTGGCTGTTACTGTGTACAATGTTCTCCTGGTTCTGATCACTTCACTCAGCATCAGACCATATAAGTCATTCCAGATTTTTCTGAAACCATCCTGCTCATCATTTCTTATAGCACAATAATATTCCATTACATTCATATACCATAACTTGTTCCACCATTTCCCAATTGATGGACATCCCCTCAATTTCCAATTCTTGGCCACCACAGAAAGAGCTGCTATAAATATTTTTGTACGTGTGAGTCCTTTTCCCATTTGTATGATCTCTTTGGGATACAGCCCTAGAAGGGCTATTGCTGGGTCAAAGGGTATGCAAATTTTTATACCCCTTTAGGGATAGTTCCAAATTGCTCTCCAAAATGGTTGGATCATTTCACAACTCCACCAACAATGCATTAGTGTTCCAATTTTCCCACATCTTCTCCAACATTTATCATTGTCCTGTTTTGTCATGTTGGCCAATCTGAGAGGTGTGAGGTGGTACCTCAGAGTTGTTTTGATTTGCATTTCTCTAATCAATAGTGATTTGAGCATTTTTCAAGTGACTATAAATTCCTTTAATTTCTTCATCTGAGAACTGTTTGTCCATATCCTTTGACCGTTTATCAATTGGGGAATGACTTGTATTCTTATAAATTTGATGTAATTCTCTATATATTTTAGAAATGAGTCCCTTATCAGAGACAGTGGTTGTAAAAATTCTTTCCCAATTTTCTACTTTCCTTCTTATCTTGATTGCATTGGCTTTGTTTGTGCAAAAACTTTTCAATTTAATGTAATCAAAGTTATCCATTTTGCATTTCATAATGTTCTCTATTTCCTGTTTGGTCATGATTTCTTCTGTTCTCCATAAATCTGATAGGTAAACTATTCCTTGCTCTCCCAGTTTGCTTATAGTATCAGCCTTTATATCTAAATCATGAACCTATTTTGACTTTATTTTGGTATATAGTGTGAGATTTTGGTCTATGCCTAGTTTCTGCTATATTCTTTTCCAGTTTTCCCAGCAGTTCTTTTTCAAATAGTGAGTTCTTATCCCAGAAGCTGGGGTCTTTGGGTTTATCAAATAATAGATTACTATAGTCATTGACTACTGTGTCTTGCATACTTAACCTATTCCACTGATCCACCACTCTATTTCTTAGCCAGTACCAAGCAGATTTGATGATTGCTACTTTATAATACAATTTAAGATCTTAAATGGCTAGGCCACCTTCCCCTGCATTTCTTTTCATTAGTTCCCTTGATATCCTGGACCTTTTGTTATTCCAAATGAATCTTCACAGCAGTTTTTCTTAAAACCAGTCTAGGTTAATCCATCTATTTCTTAGATTTGTGAGAGCAGTTTCATCCTGCTGGCTGGGGTGCTAGTCCAATCAGTGATGTCTCCAGAGCCTAATTTAGTAGAAGTTCAGGACTTGCCAGCTCTTCACATTTACTTTAGAAGTCTCAGGGCACATGCACGTCCTCATGTCTGGCATTGCCTCTGCTTTTTTGTTGCCACTCTTTTCTGGCATGGACTTTGAAGGATTGATTATTATCACCAAACGTTACCCACAATTTCCTAGACATATCAGTGACTGGCTACAAACTTAAGGATGATATTTTTAATAGACATCATATCCAAAATACTCAAAGTCTCCAAACTACAAGAAATGAAAAAAGCTGTCAAAGTATAGAGACCTGGATGAGGAGATTGATGTCATCTGGACACAGAAGGGGCAAGTTATAGTTATTTTCCTATCTGCAAAGAGTTACACCAAGGATGCTTTCTGCGAGCCTACAGAGGATAAGTGGACACTCCAGTGCTTTTATTGAACTACATGAAGTTATTTTTATTGACCTGGACACTTGTCTACAGAATATTACATGTAAAAGGAGAGCAGGAAAGTGACTTCTTCCAGGAAAGTTTCTATATGAAAGCCATTGGAAAGGATGGGAAGAATAAGATAGTAATAAGGCTGGAGCCTGGACCTGTGAGTATAGGGAACTCCCATAAAGGAGAAGTCCCTTTACCAGTGCAGGTCAGCACAGTCCCTTTAATTTAGTCTTAAAGTATTGCCTAGGGCAGTATTCTCCAAGTCTTTTTGATTGTTTAAAAAAAATTATGCACTCAACCCAATATCTGAATGTTTATTTATAAATTAAAGACATGTGCTTTGTTGTTGTTTGGTCCTTTTCAGTCATATCCAATGCTTTGAGATCCCATTTGGGGTTTTCTTGTCAAAGGTATTAGAGTGGTTTGTCATTTCCTCTTCCAGTTCACTTGACAGATGAAGAAAGTGAGGCAAATGGGGTTAAGTGACTTACCCAGGTTCACATAGCTAGTACTTTTTTGTGTATAAAATATACACAAAAATATAAATTTAAAAGGATGAGATAAAAATGAAATCCTAATGAGCCTTAGAGTCAATAGGGAGACATTGGAGTTTATTGAGTAGAGGAGTGACACAGTCAGATCTGTGCTTTAGGAAGTCACTTTGGCAGCTGAGGGAAGGATGGCCTGGAGGGGCCAGAGACTGAAGGCAGGGAGACCAATGAGGAGGGTATTGTAAGAGTCTGCGAAAGAGATGACGAGGACCAGAGTTGGAGTTGTAGTGTGATGGGGGTGACTTTGTGAATAGGGAGAAGGGGGGAGATTCATGAGACACCAAGAAATAAATGATAAGATTTGGCATCGGTTGGCTACATTGGGTGAGTGGGAGTAAGGAGTTGAGAGTGACACCAAGGTTGTGAGTGCGAGTGACTGGGAGAATGCTGGTGTCCTTGAAAGTAATAGGAAGATTTTGATGAGGGGAGGGTTTGGGGGAACAGGTAATGTAGCTAAATCTGTGATGCAACCCAGCCCCAATTCAAATGAAAAGTGTGTCTAGGGGCACCTGACTTCCTTAGCCACCACCCCAAAGAGCAGATCCTGTCAGCTCAGGGCACCTGTAGCAAAGTGAACTGAGGGAGCAGGTGTGAGTGTACTCAGGAAGAGGGAGGGAATTTTACCTTTAGGTGCCTGGGTTCCCTTTGTTTTAAGCCTTTAGAGAATGAATCTGGCCCAGCTAGGAGATGCCAGGAATGAGAGGGCGCAAAGACAAGGCAGTACTGGAGTTGTGTTGGCAACAAGCCCACAATTGACTATGACAGGAACCTTGGGATGTGACCGATCTTTGTGCCTCTCCCTTGCATTTATGGCATGGTCCTCTTGGCATCAGGCTTATAGCATCAAAAGTCAAGACCTTTGCCCAGGGTCTCACAGTCAGTTTATCAGAGTCAGACCTTGAGCCCAGATCTTCCTCTTCTTGGCTCGAGCTATCTAGCCACGCTGTCTCATTCTTATAACTATTGTCAGTATAATAAATACATTTGTTGTCCCTTTCATTAATAGCCAGAATTTATATAGCATTATGAGATTTGCAAAGTGTTTTATATCAGGTCATTTAATTAGAGGAGAAATATACACACCTAAAGATAAATATAATACCCAATATACTTGGTAGATGCATTGATAAGGAAGGGCAAAGGGCCACAGGAACAATGACCTGCCAGAAGTGCACTGATAAACTGGAGAATGGCCAGAGGAGGCACCAAGGATGGGGAAGGACCTTGAGACCAGACCCTTGGAGGAGCCTTTGAAGGAAATGGCAATGCTTAGCCTGGGGAAGAGAAAGCTCAGGAGAGCTGTGTTCAAGTATCTGAAAGGCTGCCATGGGGAGGAGAAATGAGATTTGCTCTGCCAGGCCCTGGGTGGAGGACCACAGAGAGCCATGGGGTAAAGTTGCAAAGAGGTCAATTTTGGCTTGAAGAACTTCCTGACATCAGTGAGCACTGACCCGAAGAGGAAGAGGCTGCCCTCAAGGGAGGTGGGATGGCAGGCTCTGCCTCACTGGGGACCTTCAAGCAGAGGCTGGAGGTTTTAGAAGGGATCCTTGTTCTACCCCATAGTGAGGGGAGAGTGTCCAGGCTATAATCTGAAGACCCTTTCCCATGAAGCTCCATTTGGCGTCCTCTTGTCCAGGGAGGTACAAGCTGCTGTAGGGTCAAGAGAGTTCTGGCTGGTCAGCACTGGGGGTTCAAGTCAGAGTTTAATTCTAGGGGCACTGCTCCCCCTCCAACTTAATTCTGCTGGTAGAAGAAGCCTGGAGGGACCAATCCTTGGTCTACAGGCTTGCTACCTAATTTACCCTCCCTTCTCTTCCTGGAAAGCACTCCTCCTTTCCCTTTCGCAGCCCTCCAGACAAACACCTTTCCTTTAATGGGACACTAGCTGGGCAAGTTTCATTCTCTGACCCCCAGAGAACAGAAAGACCCACTCCAAACACCCTGGATACTCCCCACCCCTGCTTTGTCTTTCTTCCATTCCCCCTCTGGATTTTGCACTCCTCCTCTGCCTTCCCCTCCTTCTCTGCCGTCCCTTCGGCAGACTGGGGCTGATCATTAACACAGATGACAGATGGAGCCCTTGCCCAGGAGTCATAAAGAGGCAGGCAGCAAGACCCAGGATGGCACCAGATGGTCCTTCTGTTGGTGGGGACAGGCCTGCCTCAGTGAGGATAAGACACAAGTTGCTGCTGCCACTATGGACGTCACCATGAGCCCCAGTGTCTCTGCTCCTCCCCTCCTGTTGGACCACATCAAGAATGCCTCGGATATCTCAGTTATTGTCATCTACTTCATGGTGGTTCTGGCTGTGGGACTGTGGGTACTTGGAGTCCCAGGCAGAGGGCAAAGCAGGGGATTGGTGGGGAGACTGGGGGATAACAGGGAGGAGGCAAGGGGACTGAATTTGGAGCTCTCTCACTACAAAGCTTATTACCTGGGTGACAAGTCTCTTTCTCCCTCTAGGCGTTGGTTTCTCCAACTGTAAAATGAAAGGGATGGACTTCTGCCTCCGACATCTCATATCTTAATGCCCTTCCTAGCCGTAACATTCCATGTTTTAAGGTCACCATGCATGGACATCCTCTGTTCTAAAGCTCCTTCCAGCTCTAATATTCATGGAGTTTATTATTTGACAGTGGAGTTTTAGGAAGTGTGATTGGAGGTGGGGAAGCTGAGGCAGCATCATCAATTTATTCCAGAGGCAACTGGACAGCTGCCTCCTTCTCCTTCCCTCAACAAGGGACAAGACAAGGCATTCAATATGCCAGATCAATGAGAAGAAACAGAAGAAAAAATGGTCCTGTCTCTAAGTATTCATCAGGGTGGGGTAGAAAGACCTATACAAGAGTCTGATTTTCTGATTGCAACTCTGTGAGACCTTTAATAAGTCTCTTCCTCTCTTGGACACTCAGTTTTTTCATCTGTAAAATGGAAGATAATCTCTTCTATACCATCTATCTTAATCATGTTCACATCCTATCTGTCTCTTCCCCTTACAATGACATAGTCTATTAAATGCCAATGTTTGCTGTGAGGGTGCATCCATGAGGTTTTATTGCATTTAGGCAAATGGAAGACGGTGTTGGTGGTGAGAAGGTCATGACATGCCCAAGTTTTCAGTAGTAGGTGACCATTGCTGTTGCTGTGTCTGACTCTATTCCTCCCATGGGCTTCCTGCCATGTCTGGTCCATTAAAGATAAATACCATGTAAAAGGAAGGCCCTCTCAGAGGGAAGACTCTAGTTTTGTAAAGGACCTTGCAGAGCTAAGATCTGAGTCTTGAAAGAGTCCAGGGAAGCTAACAGGGGGAGGCAAGGACAGGAAAAATTCCAGGCATGAGGACAGCCAATGAAAAGGTACAGGACTGGGAACTAGATCGTCCTGTTTGAGGAACAGAAGGGAGGCCAGTGTAGCTGGAGAGGAACAAAATCTAAGACTAAAAAGTTCCAGGAGAGGTGGGACAGGCCACGTACGGCTTGAAATGCCAAACAGAAGACTTTTGGTTTTATCCTAGAGGTAATAAGGACTGAGCCACCCAGGCTGAAGACAGATGTCTTCCCGACAACCTCAAGGGCAATCAATCTTTGTTTAATTTAGCTTCACATTTGAACATCTGATTTTTTTCAGAGACAAAGGGCTTCTTTCAAGGGCCTTGATCTTTTAACAATATAAATCATTGAAACCTATTTGGAGAGAAAGGAGATCAGAGTTGGGAAGGGAGATTGTGCTGGATGACTCCTTCTGAGTCTTAAGATTCAGTGATTCTAGGTTTTTGAATGAAGCCATACTAGGATAGAGTGCAGGTTGTGGAATCAGAAGGACCTGAGTTCAAATCTGATCACAGACACTTACTATTTGTGTGGACCTGGGCAAGTCACTTAACACCATTTGCCTCAGTTTTCTCATCTGTAAATTGATCAGGAAAAGGAAATGGCAAACCACTCCATTATCTTTGCCAAGAAAACCCCAAATAGGGTCATGAAGGGTCATAAAGGACTAATTAATGAAACAACAAATACTGAGATGTGTTCAATATGACTGCATGTTTTTGAGAAGAATCTCCCTTTGCTATTTTGGGAGGTCACCTCTCAGTAGCCTATGTGCCAACTCTGTTCTGCCTTCAGCTCCATCTTGTCCTATTCACTCCTTTGTACCCAGGCCAGGCTGAAGACCAGTTGAGGGTTAATGGGAGGCTTCTTCCTGGCTGGCAGGGACATGGTGTGGTGGCCGGTAAGTACTTCCCATTCTATCCCCTTGTTATTTATTTGAACAGTGGCTTTCTATACTCTCTCCCAAGCTTCAGACTTAGGAGGACCAGCTGGGATCTGAATTAAAAAAGAAAGGAGAAAGGCTGGGCTTCCCTTTGGACCTCACCCAGAGCTCAACTCACTTTTCTTTAGTGTATTTGTTTAGAATGTAAGTGAGGCACAGGGGAAAGGAGTCTTGGGAACTTTCCCAGTGACCAGGAGAGGAGTAAAGGTGGGAAAGAGGGGGATGTGCTTGAGAGAGAGGCTCAGTGAGGATTCCATTGGGTTCCATTCCTTGCTCTGCCCCTTCTTCGGTGTTTTTTCTTGGTCCAGAGTTTTTCAGCCCCTTCAGGGACTCAACAGAAAGATGAATGAAAAAGAACCAGCGGCAGGCAGCAGACAGGCCATGGCAGAAAGGAGGCTATTCTTATGGTAGAAGGGAAGGGGCCAAGCCATCAAGTAACATTAACAGCCCCAAGAAAAGATGGGTTTGAATCCCACCTCTGCTACTGCCTAACTGTGTGATCTAGAGCAAGAGCCCTCTCCTCTCTGGGCCTCAGTTTTCTCCTCTGTAAAATGTGGCAGTTGGATTAGATATTCCTAAAGGTCCTTTCCAGTTCTCAAGTCCATGATCCTGCATTCCTATAAAAGTCTCTGATGGTTTCACAGTCTGATAACAGCATGTTCTTCCTTTGGTTTCCAGATTGGTGCCTCTCTCTTTGCCAGTAACATTGGCAGTGTCAGTTTCATGGGCTTGACTGGAAGCGGTGCAGCCTCAGGAATTGCTGTTGCTGTGGTTGAGAAAAATGTAGGTGATGCATCGGTAACCTCTCTCTCTCTCTCTCTCTCTCTCTCTCTGTCTCTGTCTGTCTCTGTCTGTCTCTCTCTAAAATTAGGTGTTATTCTAACAAGAACAATCCTTTATATTTCCATAACACCATTAAGACTTACAAAGCGCTTTGACCCATCAACCCTCTGAGATGGGCTATGCAAGTATTATTATTCCAATTTTAGAGATATTGTTTTGTCATCCGGTCATCCAGTCATGTCTGATTTTTCATGACCCATGGCCCTTCTATCCTCTGTAATCTCCTGAAGTCTATTCAAGTTCATATTAATTGTTTCCATGACGCTATCTATCCATCTCATCTTCTGCTGTGCCCTTTTCCTTTTGCTTTCAATCTTTCCCAACCTCAAGGTCTTTTCCAATGAGTCCCATCTTTTCATTATGTGGCCAAAGTGTTTGGAGTTTTTCTCTTAAGCCTACCTCAACATACAGGGGGAGAGCTCCTTCTTAACCTAATCCATTCAGCCAGACAGTCAAAAAGCATATATTAGCCCTTTACTGTGTGCCAGGCACTGTGCTGACCACTTAGGTTCCAAAGGAACTAATTTTATTATGAGGAGACGATAGATAGCTCACTAAATCTATCCAAAATATATAGTGAGTAGATGGAAGGCAGTTGCTGAGAGGATGGCCCTAGAAGGGTGGGAGAAACCTGGGAGGGAGGAGGCCCATGAAAAGCCTCCTATAGAGTATGAGACTCATTAGAAATGGAGTTATTTGTAGTGGTTACCCTGCACCACTTGACAATATGTTGTTGTGTGACTTGGAGCTAAGGGTAGCATTGGAAAAATGCAGTATGAATCCCTTTTGTCATGAGATATTCCTGATGTATAATGAAAGTATTTCTGTTCTCAGATCACTGTATGAACATTTGTGCTTTGCTTGCTTTCATGGTCAGCCATTAACACAGAAGCACTGTTTTGTTTTGTTTTCTCTTTCTTGTGGTTCCTCCTACTGGTTCTAATTCTTCCTTACAACATCACTAATGTGAAGATATGTTTAATAGGAACGTTTATGTAGAGCCTGTATCAGATTGCGCACCATCTTGGGAAGGGAAGCAGAGAGAGAGGAGGAGAATGATTTAGAACTCAAAAGTTTATGGGATTATTGGTAAATCAAAATAAATTAATAAAAAATTAAAAACATAAAAGTGGCATAAATATCTTCAAAAAAAAACACAGAAGCAGTTCTAGCCCACAGAATATCCATATTTTTTATTTGTCCTGATGTAATCTTGCTTTGGAGGTAGCCAGTGGCTCAGTGGATAGAGTGCTGGGCCTGGAGTCAGGAAGACCTGAGTTCAAATCCAGCCTCAGACACTTTCTAGCTGTGTGATCCTGGGCAAGCCACTTAACCTCTGATTCCCTGACGAAATGGATTCACCGGAGTCACTGGAGAAGGAAATGGTAAACTACCCCAGTATCTTTGCCAAGAAAACTCCAAACAGGGTCACAAAGGGTCAACTATGACTGAATAACAACAATCTTGCTTTCTTTGAACTAAAGTAAGAAGTAAAGCTATCTATCGAGCAAAGCTCACAACAGTTTTTCTTAAGACCAGCCTAGGTTACTCCATGTTTTTCTTAGATTAGTGAGAGCAGTTTCATCCTGCTGGCTGGGGTGCTAGTCCAATCAGTGATGTCTCTAGAGCCTAATTTAGTAGAAATCCAGGACTCTTGCCAGCCCTTCACATTTACTTTAGAAGTCTCAGGGCACATGCACGTCCTCATGTCTGGCATTGCCCCTTCTTTGTTGTTGCCACCCTTTTCTGGCATGAAATTTGAAAGATTTATCATTATCACCAAATGTTACCCACAATTTCCTAGGCATATAAGTGATTGGCTACAAACTTAAGGATGATATTTTTAATAGACATCATATCCAAAATACTCAAAGTCTCCAAACTACAAGAAATGAAAAAAGCTGTCAAAGTATAGAGACCTGGATGAGGAGATTGATGTCATCTGGACACAGAAGGGGTAAGTCATGGTTATTTTCCTATCTGCAAAGAGTTACACCAAGGATGCTTTCTGTGAGCCTACAGAGGATGGATGGACACTCCAGTGCTTTTATTGAACTACAAGAAGTTATTTTTATTGACCTGGACACTTGTCTTCAGAGTATTACATATAAAAAGAGAGCAGGAAAGTGACCTGTTCTAGGACAGTTTCTATATCAAAGCTATTGGAAAGGATGGGAAGAATAAAATACTAATAAGGATAGAGCCTGGACCTGTGAGTATAGAGACCTCCAAGAAGGTAGAAGTCCCTTTACCAATTCCTTTTAATTTAGTGTTAAAGCACTATTTTTAGTCAGCACATTCCTTTTAATTTAGTGTTAAAGTATTGCCTAGGACAGTATTCTACAAGCCTTTTTGATTGCGTAAAAAAATTATGCACTCAACCCAATATCTGAATGCTTATTTATAAATTGAAGACATGTGCTTTGTTGTTGTTCTGTTGTTTCAGTCCTGTCTGACTTTCTGCGACCCCATTTAGGATTTTCTTGGCAAAGATACTGGAGTGGTTTGCCATTTCTTTCTCTAGCTCATTTTACAGAAGAGGAAACTGAGGTAAACAGGGTTAAGTGACTTACTGAGGCTCACACAGCTAACAAGTGTCTGAGGCCAGATTGGAACTCAGGTTTTCCTGACTCCAGGGCTGGTGTTCTATCCATGGCACCACCCTACTGCACTGTTAGTTAAGTACATAAAATGTACACAAAATTATAAATTTAAAAGAATTAGATAAAATGAAATCATAATTGGCCTTAGAGTCAATTGGGAGCCATTGGAGTTTATTGAGTAGGGGAGTGACACAGTCAGATCTGTGCTTTAGGAAGTCATTTTTGGCAGCTGACGGGAGGATGACCAGGAGGGGGGAGAGACTGAAGGCAGGGAGATCAATGAGGAGGGTATTGTAAGAGTCTGGGAAAGAGATGGTGAGGACCAGAGTTGAGGGTGTGGTGTGGTGGGGGTGGCTTTCTGAATAGGGAGAAGGGGGGAGATTCATGAGACACCGAGAAATAAATGATAAGATTTGGCACCGGTTGGCTACATTGATTGGGTGAGTGGGAGTAAGGAGTTGGGAGTGACACCAAGGTTGTGAGCTGGAGTGACTGGGAGAATGCTGGTGCCCTTGAGAGTAATAGGAAGATTTTGATGAGGGGATGGTTTGGAGGAACAGATAATGTAATGAGGTCTGTGATGAAACCCAGGCCCAACCTAAATAAAGAGTGTGTCTAGGGGCATCTGACTTCCTTAGCCATCACCCCAAAGAGCAGACCCTGTCAGCTCAGGGCACTTGTAGCAAGGTGATTTGTGGGAGCAGGTGTGGGTGTATTCAGGGAGAGGGGTCAGGGAATTTTGCCTTTAGGCACCTGGATTCTTTTTTTTTTTTTTTTGCCAGTTGGGGTTAGGTGACTTGCCCAGGTCACACAGCTAGTAAGTGTCAAGTGTTTGGTCTGAGGCCAGATTTGAACTCAGATCCTCCTGACTTCAGGGCTGGCACTCTATCCACTGCGCCACCTAGCTGCGACAGTTCTTCTTGTTTTAAGCCTTTAGAGAATGAATCTTGTCCATTCAGGAGGTGCCAGAAGTGAGAGGCGGCAAAGACAGGGGGTGCTGGAGTTGTGTTGGCAACAAGCCCACAATGGAACCTTGGGGTATGACCAATCTTCCTGCTTTTCCCTTGCATTTATGGCATGGTCACCTTGGCATTATGCTTATAGCATTAACAAGTCACGTGAGTAGCCCCGGGACATACAGTCAGTTTATCAGAGTAAGACTTTGAACCCAGATCTTCCTCTTCTTGGCTCAAGCTATCTAGCCATGCTGTCTCATTCTCATAATTATTACCAGTATAATAAATGTATTTGTTGTCCTTTTATTAATAATAGCCAAAATTTATATAGTACTGTAAGATTTTCAAAGTGCTTTCTATCATGTGATTAATTAGATAAAGATAATACCCAATATACTTGGTAGATGCATTGATAAGGAAGGGCAAAGGGCCACAGGAACAATGACCTGCCAGAAGTGCACTGATAAACTGGAGAATGGCCAGAGGAGGCAGCAAAGAAAGGCCTTGAGACCAGACCCTTGGAGGAGCCATTGAACGAAATGGCTATGCTTAGCCTGGGGAAGAGAAAGCTCAGGAGAGCTGTGTTCAAGTTTCTGAAAGGCTGCCATGGGGAGAAGGGGTGAACTTTGTGCTGCCAGGCGTGGGGGAGAGAGGGGAACCACAGGGAACAATGGGGTAAAGTTACAAAGAGGTCAATTTTGGTTTGAAGAACTTCCTGACATCAGTGAGCACTGACCCGAAGAGGAAGAGGCTGCCCCCAAGGGAGGTGGGATGTCAGGCTCTGCCTCACTGGGGACCTTCAAGCAGAGGCTGGAGGTTTTAGAGGTGATCCTTGGTCTACCCCATAGAGTGGGGAGAGTGTCCAGGCTGTATTCTGAGGACCCCTTCCCGTGAAGCTCCATTTGGCTTCCTCTTGTCCAGGGAGGTACAAGCTGCTGTAGGGTCAAGAGAGTTCTGTCTGGTCAGCACTAGGGGCTCAAGTTAGAGTTTACTTCTGGGGGCATTGGAGTCTCCCAACTTAATTCTGTTTGTAGTGAGGTTGAAAGAATCTGGAGAGACCAATCCTTGGTCTACATGCTTGCTACCTAACTTACCCTCTCTCTTGTTTCTGGGAAGCACTCCCTCTTTCCCCTCTTTAGCCCTCCAGACAGACCTCTTTCCTTTAATGGGTCGCTACCTGGGCAAGCTTTCCCTTTCCTTCATCCCCTGACCCCCAGAGAATGGGAAGACTCGGTTGAGGACACCTGGGTACTCGCCACCCCTGCTCTGCCCTTCTTCCATTCTCCTTGGGATTCTGCCCTCCTCTGCCTGCCCTCCTTCTCTGCCCTCCCCTCAGCGGACTAGGGCTGATCATTAACACAGATGGCAGACACAGCACTGGCCCAGGAGCCATAAAGAGGCAGGCAGTGAGCCCCGGGATGGCACCAGATAGTCTGTTTGTCATTGAGGACAGACCTGTTCTGGCGAGGAAAGGACAGAAACCACTGCTGCCACCATGGACACAACTGTGAGCCCCAGCATCTCTGCTGGGACCCCCACACCTCCCCTCCCATCGGACCGCATCAAGAATGCCGCGGACATCTCAGTTATTGTCATCTACTTCGTTTTGGTCCTGGCCGTGGGCTTGTGGGTATGTGAGATCTCAGGCAAAGGGCAAGGCAAGGGATTGGTGGGGAGAAAGGGGGATAGCAGGGAGGAGGCAAGGGGACTGAATTTGGAGCTCTCTCACATACTACAAAGCTTATTACCTGGAGGACAAACCCTTTTCTCCCTCTGGGCCTTGGTTTCCCCAATTGTAAAATGAAAGGAATGGACTTAAGCCTCTAACATTTCATGTCTTGATGCCCTTACTATCTGTAACATTCCACGTTCTAAGGTCATCATGCTTGGATACCCTCTGTTATAAAGTCCCTTCCAGCTCTAACATGCAGGGAGTCTATTCTTTGACAGTGGAGTTTTAGGAAGTGTGACTGGAGGTGGGGAAGCTGAGGCAGTGTCATCAATTTACTCCAGTGGCAGCTGGACAGCTGTGTCCTTCTCCCCTCCCTCAAGAAGGGACAGGAGAAGGCATTCAATATGCCAGATCACTGAGGAGAAACAAGAAAAAAAGGTCCTGTCTATAAGTATTCAGCAGGGTGGGGTAGAAAGACCTACACAAGAGTCTGATTTTCTGATTGCAACTCTGTGGGAACTTTAACAAGTCTCTTCCCCTCTTGGAGCCTCAGTTTCCTCATGGAAAATGGGGGATAATCTCTTCTATACCTTCTATTTAGCAAGGGAAGGGCTTCTGTAAATCACTGAGCTTCATAGAAATGATAGGTGTCAAAGTTTCTCCTTCAGGCCTCAGTTTCCTCTTCTGTAAAATGAAGAAGAGAAATTATACTCTTCCTAGTGAGATGGGCTGGTCCTAGAAAGTGGTGGGCTCTGTCTCACTGGAAGTCTTCAAATGAAGGTGGAATGACTGCTTAGGATCATAGATTTATGAGTGGACTTCAGTGGTCATCTACTACAACCCCTCATTTTGCAGATGAAGAAACTGAAGAGGTTAAGTGACTTCACCAGAGTAGTAGATAGTATCAGAGCTAGGATTTTAACTCAGGTCATCCAATTTCAAATCTAATGTTTTTTCCACATTAGAGTAGAACTGACCCATCTCTACCATAGATGGATACCTGGAGGGTGGTATCTCCAGTCAAAAGGTGTTGCATCCTCATTCTATGACTCTCAAGTTCCTAAGCCACCTTGTTTTAATTCACATGATACAGACACCCCCTCACCTACCTGCACTCTGGTTAAACCCATTCTGCCCTTTCATCACCATCTGTCTCAGGCATGCCCCTTTCAAAGTCCCTTGCATCCTCCTGTCTGGTCTTCTCCCTCCTCCCTTTATGTTGTACACGAACTCCCCTTGATCCCAGATTTCTTCCTGCTACCCTCCTATCTTCTAGCCTTCACAGAGACCTGGCTCCTCCTCCCTCCCTTCCCCACCTCAAGAGACCCTGCATCTCTGTCATTCCTTCCAGGGGTAGACGAACCTTCTCTGCTTCTCCCAGGAAACTGGTCCTGGAGGAGGAATGGAAATACTCCTTGCTCTCTATCAGCACTTCCAGACCCTCCCTCTGCCACCATCTCTCAGCTACCTCTACTCTTTTGGCATTTATACAATGAATTCCTTCCCCCAATTCAAAATCTGGCCAACAGTTACCAACTGGCCGCCAGGAGTCCAGCACCTGGCTAGAGGTCTTCCTCTCCATGTCATCTTTGCCCTTATACATGGGGAGTTCAACATGCATGTTCATGGCCCTTTGAATAGCCCGGACAGTCTGGTCACCAGCCTTCTCTGCTCCCATGACCTGCTCCTCCACTCCACACAAGACTGTCACAGTATCATAGAGGTAGGGTTGGAACAGAGCTTAGAGACCTGTAGAGTTCAACCCCTTCATCGTACACATCAGGAAACTGAGGTTGATGAAAGTTAAATGATTTGTCCAAAATCACACAGTAGTTATCACACTAGTGTGATTGCACAAGTGTTCCACTTTCTGGATGGACAATTCTGAAATTCCTCTCTGTGAAACCGGCACCTTCTATATGCACCTCTCTCTTTATCCCTAACTCCACCTAAATCTACTCCTCATCCTCTCCATTATATCCAGGCTCTTTGACTGCTTTGGCTTCTCTTTCCTCCCTTTCAGTTCTTTTTTAATTAATATTTTATTTTTCCCAATTACATATAAAAACAGTTTTTAACGCTGATTAAAAAATGTTTGTGATCCAAATTCTTGTCTTTCTTCCCTTCTCTCTTCTCCCCCCTCATTGAGAAGGCAAGCAATTTGATATAGATTATACATGTGCAGTCATGCAAAATATGTTTCATGTTAGTCTTGTTGTGAAAGAAAATGCAGACAAAAAACCAAGAAAAATAAAGAAAACGTATGCCTTGATCTGTATTCATACCCCATGAGTTCTTTCTCTGGAGGTGGGGAGCATTTTTCATTGTAACTTCTTCAGAATCATCTTGGCACATTGTCTTGCCTAGAATAGTCAAGTCATGCACAGTTGATCATCGTATAATATTGCTATTACTGTATATAATGTTTCCCTGGTTGTGCTCATTTTACTTTTCATCACTTCATGTAAATCTTTTCAGGTTTTTCTGAGAGCATCCTGCTCATCATTTCTTATAGCACAATAATATTCCGTCACAATCACATACAACAACTTCTTTAGCCATTCCCCAATTGATGGACATCCCTTCCATTTCCAGTGCTATGCCACCACTAAAAGAGCTTCTATAAATATTTATGTGTATCTAGGTCCTTTTCCTTTTTGTTTTTTTATCTCTTTGGGATATAGACCTAGTAGTTGTATTGCTTGGTCAAAGGGTATGCATAGTTCCAAATTGTTCTCCTGAATGGTTTAATCACTTCACCAATGGTGCATTAGTGTCTCAATTTTCCCACATCCCCTCCAACATTTGTCACTTTCCTTTTCGGTGATAAATTAGTCAGTATGATAGTTGTGGGTCATAGTTCAGAGTTGTTTTATTTTGCATTTCTTTCATCTTGTCCATTCTCTGCTTATTTAAGCAGAGAAGGTTCGTCTACCCCTGGAAGGAATGACAGAGATGCAGGGTCTCTTGAGGTGGGGAAGGGAGGGAGGAGGAGCCAGGTCTCTGTGAAGGCTAGAAGGTAGGAGAGTAGCATTCTCAAATATCCATCTGCTTCTGACTTTTACCTCCCCCAATCTTCCCTCTCTTCTATCAGCCCCTCACCCTTATCCTTTTCCACTCCTAATTTCCTGTATGGTAAGATAGATTTCTATACCCAACTGCGAGTGTATGTTACTGTCTCTTCAAGCCAATTCCCATTAGAGTAAGACACACATGCTCCCTTCTCACTTCCTCCATCTTCCCCTCCCCTGTAAAAACTCTTTTGTACCTCTTTTATGGGAGATAATTTACACCATTCTATCTCTCCCTTACTTCTTCTCCCAGTGCATTCCTCTTTCTCATAGTTTAATTTTTTAAAGGTAATTATCCCATCATATTCTACTCACATCCTTGTCTTCTATGTATACTCCATAGCTCCAATGATGAAAAAGTTCTTAGGAATTACAAGTTTCATTTTCCCACATAGGAATATAAACAGTATAATCTTATTGAATCTTTTATGATTTCTCTTTCCTGTTCACCTTTGTATGCTTTTCTTGAGTCCTGTACTTAATTCATTATTTTTTAAGTTTTTAAATTTATTTTAAACTTAAATACAAAATAAGAAAAGAAAAAAAATTGTCATGCACGCAACATAACATAAGAGAGGATTCAATATAAAGCAATAGATTACCATTTCAAGAAAACCTATATAATAAATCATACACGTTATTTTCAAAGCTGTCTATATTTTTTTTGCTTCCTTGTAGCTTTTCTTTTGTCCTCTGCTGTGCACCTTTTACTTTATTATTTTCCCTTTCTTCCTCCCACCCTGTCAAGAAGACTACAATTAAATATGAATATATGTGTGTATGTGTATATATATGTATATATACATATATGCATAGATATCCATAAGCATACACATATATACACAAATACACTCATACACACACACACACACACACACACACATATATATATATACATATAAAACTGCTATGCTTATTTTCACTTGCCATCTGTTTCTATGAAGGTGGATAACAGCTTCCTTCATGAGTTCAAGTCATTCCATATTTTTCTAAATGCACCAGCTCATCATTTCCTACACCACAACAATAATCTCACCCAGTCACATTCTGTCTGAGAGATTGTCTATGAGAATTTTTTCCTCCAATTATCTACATTACCTCTATTCTTGGCTTCATGGGTTTTATTTATAGAGAAAATTTTTAATTCAAGCTAATCAGAATTACCCATTTTACACTTCAACACTGTTCTTACCTTACAATATGGTTTAAGGTATGATACTATTGGATGTAGTTTCTTCACATCTTCCCCCTCCCCAGTTTTCTTGAAGTTCCTGACCCTCTGCTATTCCAAAACCCTGTTATTATTTTTTTTCTGACTCAGATAATTTTTTAGAAATTTAATTGAGATGACATTGTAGTGTCCTGTATTTGAAATTCAGGTTTTCTATTCAGTTCTGGTCTTTTCATCAGAAATGCTTGAAAATCCTTTCTATTTCTATATTCATATAGTCCTTTTTCTATTTATATTGTCCTTATTGAATATGCATTTTTCCTTCTTACTGGGTAGGTGATTCTTCATTGTAATCCTAGACATTTTGCCTTCAGAATATAATTTTCAAAGCACTCCAATCCTTTAATGTAGAAACTGCTAAACCCTGTGTTATTCTAATTGTGACTCCATGATATTTGAATTGTTTCTTTTTTGCTTCCTGCAATATTTTTCCTTGACCTGGAAGCTCTGGAATTTGGCTATAATATGACTGAGAGTTTTCATTTTGGTGTCTCTTTCAGGAGGCGATCAGTGGATTCTTTCAATTCTATTTTGCACTCTGGTTCTAGAATATCAGAGCAGATTTTCTTGATAATTTCTTGAAAGATGATGTCTACACTCTTCTTTTTTAATCATGGCTTTTAGGTAGTCCAATAACTATTAAATTATCTTTGTTGGATCTGTTTTCCAGGTCAGTTGTTTTTCCAATGAGATATTTCACATTTTCTTCTATTTTTCATTTTTTAAATTTTGTTTTATTGTTTCTTGTCCTTTCATAAAGGTATTAGCTTCCACTTGCCCAATTCTCATTTGTAAGAGATTATTTTCTTCAGTGAGCTTTTTCACTTCCTTTTCTATTTGACAAATTCTACTTTTAAAGGAGTTCTTTTCTTCAGTGGATTTTTCACTTAGCAGCTTGTGAATTCTCTCATCGTTTTCATCAAGCCAGTCTTGATTTTTGTGAGTGCTCTGGCCCAGATGAGTAATGTGGTACTGTACAACAAATCTCCTTTTATGATACACTGTTGCCAACTGTGTGTTGGTCAGCTTTCCCTTCAGTTAGCAACAAAGTGTTTGAGCTCAGAGCAGTGCTCTAATCTGTTGATATTAAGACTTCTGCTGGTTGTCTTGCCTGGGGACCAATGTTTTTTAATGGGAATATTTAGCTTGGAGTGGAAAAGTCTGTGATTAGTCCCAAACTCTGCACCACATATCGCTTTCATCAATCTCACGTCCTGTCTCTTCTCCTTATAATGACATAGTCTATTAAATGCCAATGTTTGCTGTGAGGGTGCATCTATGAAGTTTTATTGCATTTATGTAAATGGAAGATGGTGTTGGTGGTGAGAAGGTCATGACATGCACAAGTTTTCAGTAGTAGGTGACCATTGCTGTTGCTG
>NW_020953945.1:2603809-2655429 GCF_900497805.2 Vombatus ursinus | reverse complement strand
AGGTAACAGCTAATAACAATAGCTAATATTTATACAGCACTTTAAGGCTTGTAAATGGATTCTCATGATTATCTCATTTGATCTTCATAACAACCCTATAAAGTAGGTGCTATTAACATTCTCACTTGACAGATGAGGAAATGGAATCTGACAGAGGATACATGGTTTGCCAAGGGTCACATGGTTAGCCAGTGTCTGAAGAAGGATTAGAATCGTGGTCTTCCTGAACCTAAGTCTAGCATCCTGTCCACTGCTTTACCTAGCTGACACAGCCCTGTGAACATCCTGGCCAGGGTGTGCTGGAATTCTCTTCCATGAAACCTATGTATCTTATAAGTGGTACAGAAGTAAACAGAATGGATGACCTTCCGGGTAGAAGAAGTAGGCTAGCAAGACCTAGGAAGCCATGTTTTTGATGCACGGCTAAATTATAGAAAGCATAGCATAAGATTTCTTAGCTCTATAAACTCAAATAGTAACAGATTCAACTCAAAATTCAATGCATCCATATTAAGCTCCTAATGTATGTAAGGTGCTCTTCTAGGTTCTAGCAGATAGAAAACAAAAATTGAAAAAAAAAACAATTCTTGTCCTCAAAGATCTTCTATTCTTCTGGAGGGATACACTATGTACCCAGATAAGGAAATAAAAAGCATTTTGAAAAATACTTTTGGGGGAAGAGTATTCTAATGTTTAGGAAGAGGTGGAAACCAAGTAACTCTTCATGGAGGAAGGTGAGCTAAACGGGGCTTTGAAGGAAGCTGGAGATTCTACAAAGTGGAGGTGAAAAGTGAGTGTATTCCTAACATGGTGGACCAGTAATACAAAGGTATAGAGACTGGACATAAAATGTAATGTGTACAGAGCATCTAGCCAGCCAGTTTGATTCAAATAGAAGGTGTGCTAAGGGAAATTGCATGATAATGAATTGAAAAGTAGGTGGAAGGCAGATTGTAAAGGGCTTTAAAATGCCAGGGAGAAAAATTTATATTAGATCCCAGAAGCAAAAGGCAGCTATTGAAGACTTATTAGTAGGATGGAGTGTAATGGTCAGATCTGAGCTTTAGGAATGTTGGTTTGGTTGCTGTTTGGAGGATAGTTTGGAGTGGGGAGAGACTTTGAGACAGGGGGACCAAACAGAAGGCTATTGCCTAGTCCAAAATGAATAGGAATGGGGGTCAAACTAGGCTGGTGGTAGTCTCAGCAGGAAAATGGATGTGAATACATGACTAATAAGGAAATGTGTTTTACATGACTATGCATGTATAAGCTAGGTCAAATTGCTTGCCATTTCAGAAGGAGAGAAGAGGTAAGTAAGAGAAGGAGAAAATTTGGAACTCAAAATTTTAAAAATTGATATTAAAAATTGTCTTTTTATGCAATTGAGGAAAATATTTTTTTAAAAAATGAATGTGAATGATATTGTAGAAGCAGCAAGACTTGGTAGCCGATTGCACATGGAACTCAATGGGGAGGGAAGAATCAAGGATGACCCTGAGATTGCAAGCTTTGAGGATCCCACGGATAGTGGTGCCTTAACAGAAACAGGGAAGACTTGGATCATAGACCAAAGCATTTCAGAGTTGTAGTAGAGGAACTTTGAGATTTTCAAGTCCAACCTCCTCATCTTATAGATGGGGAAACTGATGCCTAAAGTGGTAGGGTAACTTGGCCAAAATTACACAGTTAATAAATAGTAGTGCTTGAATTTGAACTCAGGTCTCTTGATCCCAATGTATTTTTTTTTTGCCTTTATCCTTTTTTTATTAATTTATTTTTAGTTTTCAACAATCACTTCTGTAAGCTCTTGAGTTTTAAATTTTTCTCCCCTCCCCTCTTTGCCTCCCTCCTGAAGATGGCATGAAATCTTACATAGGCTCTACATTTGCTTTCTTATTAAACATATTTTCACATTAGTCATGTTGTAAAGAAGAATTAGAATGAATGGGAGGAACCATGAGAAAAAAGAAACAAAAAAGGAGAGAGAGCAAATAGTCTGCTTCCATTGGCATCCAGAATCCATAGTTCTTTCTCTGGATGTGGACAGCATTTTCTAGCATGAGTCTTTTTGAGTTGTCTTAGATCCTTGCATTGCTAAGAAGGACTAAGTCTATCAAAGTTAGTCATCGCACAACATGGCTGTTACTGTGTACAACATTCTCCTGGTTCTGCTCACTTCACTCAGTATCAGTTCATACAAGTCTTTCCAGGTTTTTCTGAAGTCCACTTGCTCATCATTTCTTATAACACAGTAGTATTCCATTACCTTCATATACCACAAGTTGTTCAGCCATTCCCCAGTTGATGGGCATGCGTTCCATTTCCAAATATTGGCCACCACAGAAAGAGTTGCTATAAGTATTTTTGTACATGTGGGTCCTTTACCCATTTTTATGATCTCTTTGGGATGCAGCCCTAGAAGTGGTATTGCTGAGTCAAAAGGTCTGCACATTTTTATAGCCCTTTGGGCGTCATTCCAAATTGCTCTCCAAAAAGGTTGGATCAATTCACAATTCCACCAACAATGGATTAGTGTTCAATTTCCCCACATCTTCTCCAACATTTATTATTTTCCTGTTTTGTCATGTTAGCCAATCTGATAGGTGTCATGTGATGCCTCAGAGTCGTTTTGATTTGCATTTCTCTAATCAATAGTGATTTAGAACATTTTTTCATATGATTATAGATAGCTTTAATTTCTTCATCTGAAAACTGCCTGTTCATATCCTTTGACCATTTATCAATTGGGGAATGACTTGTAAATTCTTATAAATGTGACTTAGTTCTCTATATATTTTAGAAATAAGACCCTTATCAGAGATACTGGTTGTAAAATTCTTTCCCAGTTTTCTGCTTCCCTCCTAATCTTGGTTGCGTTGGCTTTGCTTGTGCAGAAACTTTTCAGTTTAATGTAATAAAAATTATCCATTTTGCATTTCATAATGTTCTGTATCTCTTGTTCGGTCATAAATTCCCAAATTTA
Source organism: Vombatus ursinus (assembly GCF_900497805.2). Taxonomy (NCBI): domain Eukaryota; kingdom Metazoa; phylum Chordata; class Mammalia; order Diprotodontia; family Vombatidae; genus Vombatus; species Vombatus ursinus. Next base: position 2,652,446 of record NW_020953945.1, on the reverse strand, counting down.
CTTTTATGGACTCCATATATTTGGATTTTTCAAAATGCTTTTAAAATGCTCCCTTAGGAGCTAGTAAAGTACTTTTGAAAAATTCTTTCCCTTGGGGATAAGCTAGTGGCCTTCTCAACAAAATAAGGAGTGAAGCAAAGATGCCCATTATCACCATTATTATTTAATATTATATTAGAAATTCTAGGTATAGCAATAAGACAAAAATAAATTGAAGGAATAAAAATAGGAAATGAATAAAAAACTATCATTCAGTGTATATGACATGATCGTATACTTGGAAAACCCTAGAGAACCACCTAAACACTAGTTGAAATAATTAGTAACTTCAACTAAGTTGCAGAATATAAAATAAGTCCATGTAAATCACCAGCATTTCTATCTGTAACCAACAAACACAGTAGTAAGAGATAAAAATGGAAATTCCATTTAAAATCATTGCAGATAATATAAAATACATGGGAGTCTACTTGCCAAGACAAACCCAGGGACTATAGGAATACAATTACACAACACTTTTTCACACATATTAAGACAGATCTAAACAATTACTCATGGGTAGGCTGATAATATAATATTATATACAATATAATACAAATGACAATTCTACCTATGTTAATTTACTTATTCAGTGCAATACAATCAAACTACCAAAGAATTGTTTTGTAGAGGTAGAAAAAAATAGTAAAAAAAAAAATTCATCGGGAAGAACAAAAGGTCAAGAATATCAAGAGGATTAATGGGAAAAAATGTGAAAAAAGCTGGCTTAGCAGGATCAGCTTTCAAATTATATTACAAAACAATTATCATCAAAAATATTTTGGCACTGGCTAACAAATAGAGTGGTTGATCAGTGGAATAGAATTATGTACACAATACACATTAGTAAATGACCATAGGAATGTAGTATTTGATAAATGCAGAAATCTGGAAAAGAGGGAAAATTATGGGAAGTAAAATGGAAAATTTTGATTACATGAAATTAAAAAATACTTTGCACAAACAAAACCAATGCAGCCAGAATTAGTAGGAAAGCAAGAAACTGGGGAGGGAGAGATTTACAACAAGTTTCTCTGATAAAAGGCTTAATTTCTCAAATATATAAGGTAAGGAGCCAAATTTATAAAAAAAAAAAAGAGCCATTTCCCAATTGATGAATGGTCAAAGGATATGAACAAGCAGTTTTCAAAAGAGGAAATCAAATCTATCAATAGTCATATAAAAATGCCCTAAATAGCTATTGATTAGAGAAATGCAAATTAAAAGAACTCTGAGGTATCACTTCACACCTATGAGATTGGCTAACATGGCAGAAAAAGAAAATAATAAATGTTGGAGGGAATGTGGAAAAATAGGTACACAAATGCATTATAGGTTGAGTTCAACCATTCTGGAGAAAAAAATTGGAAGTATGGTCAAAGGGCTATAAAACTGTGTGTATCTGTGACCCAGCAATACTACTTCTTGTAGTTGTTGGAGTTTTCTTGGCAGAGTTACTACAGTGGTTTGCCATTTCCTTCTCCACTTCATTTCACAGATGAGAAAACTGGGCCAAGAAGGGTTAAGCGACTTATCCAGTGTCACATGCCCAGTAAGTATCTGAGGCCAGATGTGGACTCATGAAGATGAGTCTTCCTGACTTCAGTCCTGGCACTCTAAACTGAGGTAGACTCCATTAAGTAACTTGCCCAGGGACATACAACTAGTAAGTGTCTGAGATTGGATTTGAACTTACTTAGGTTTTGCTGACCCCAGGCTCAACACTTTATGAATTGTCCCACCTGGTTATGAGAAGAGACGATGGAGAAATCAATGACTTGAATGTATAAGAACAACAATGAAGAGGGAAAAAAAACTTGAGGAATGTGTTCCAGGATACAACAGCAAGTGTAATGTCCCTTCCTGCCCAGGAGATTTCTCTATACCTTCAATGAGTTTGCTGGAAGCAGCTCCCCTTCCACTTGAGGTTTACCATTTTTTTCTCACAACCATCCCATGAGTAAGGTAGGGGAAGCATTGTTCTCTCCACTTTATGGATGCACAAGGCAAGATGCAGAGAAGGCAAGCCAGTTGCCCAGGGTTACTCAGTCAGGAAATATCACAACAGCAATAAAACTCAGGTCTTTGAACTCAGAGTCCAGAGCTCCTGCCCTTAAGCCAAATTGTTGGCTGCCTGTTAAGTTGTATGGGAAGAAAAGATGCTGGGGAGGCAGTGTGGTTCAGTGGGAAGAACACACCTCTGGAGTAAGAGAGCCTGAGTTTGAATCCTGCTTCTACCACTTGTGTGACCTTGGCCAAATCTTTTGCCCTCGTCTCCTATGCCCCAAAATGAAGGCTCAGTTGGGATGACTTCTGAGGTCTCTTCCAGCTCTCTACCTTCTCAGTCTATGATGAGTCAATGGTGAGAACTATAGGGGAACAGAATTGAATGGACTGGTGATGGATTAAATGTGGAAGGGAAAGGAAGAGGGAGAAATTAATAATAACTCTAAGGTTCAGAGCATAATTGACAAGAGAACTAGGTGTCTTTATTGAGAATTCAACATAAAGCCTCATAGGTATTTGGAAGAAAGTCAGGCAGCCCTCAAGAGGGATAGCTTGACTGTGTGGAGGAGGGGAAACCCATCTTCATCCCTTCCCCTTATTTCCTTAATCCCCACCACCGGTAATATTATTGGTCATTCAATGAAAGCTTCCTTCCAGACTGATATTGTTTTCATGGAAAATTAGGCCATCTTTTGTCTCAATTCTTGCCCAGCCCTTAGTCGTCAAATGGGTGTTGCCTCAGACAAACTGAGACTTGGGAAAGACCTTAACTTAGAAGTGCCAAGGTCATCCACTGCATCCCAGGCATCATCAGTTGTCCTGACTTTTGTCTTGCCACTGGACTTAGATGACTCTAGAGGGAAGAATGAGACTAATGACTTTGTGCAGCTCTGCCTGACTTAAATCAAATTTGAGCACGATTCAAGACATCACCCTTGTGATATTATCGGGCCTCTTCAAGAACAAAGGATAAACAACAGCGACAACAATGAGTAATACCACCTCCTTACCCTCTCCCAAAGCCTGCTTTCCCTTTTCTAATCACTATGATGTCAGTTGCTATTAGAGGACTTCACAAAACAAGACTTGTGGTCTCACGGGAAGGAAAAAGAGTCCTCCTGGGGAATAAGTGCTCCCCCATCATGGGAAAATCCCCAATTTGTTCCCCCTAGTTATAATAGCTCAATATCCTATTGATAGAAATATATTTATAGGCTGTTCATCATCGTCCTGATTGCCCTCAGCATTGCTTGGATCCCAGTAATCCAGGCAAGTCAAAATGGAGAACTCTTCAACTATCTTGCATCAATATCAAGCTATGTTGGGTCCCCCATCGCAGCTGTGTTCCTGCTTGCCATCTTCTGCAAGAGAACTAATGAGCAGGTGAGTCAGACTGGGGAGAGTTCAGTGTGTAGAGGTGGTAGGGACTATCACTGACTGCCTGGGGAATCCAAAATGCTACTTCCTCCCACATTCATGGATATCTCCAAATCCAAATTTTCCATAGCAACAAGCAATAGCACTAACAGTACATAGCAGTAGAATAGTACATAAGAGATAATACTAATAATCATTCATTATAAATGTATGGCAGAAAAAGTCCTAAATTATAAGTCAGGGTTCTTGGGGGCAAATTATTTCAGTTATGTGGGACTTGGCTTTTTCATCCGAACAATAAACAAGCTGGGACTCAGTTTCCCTTCTAATTCTGACATTCTTAGAATCACAAATGGAAGCTTTGTGTTGTTTTTTTTTTTGTTGTTGTTGTCATTCTGGTTTTCAATAGTTCTTCCATCCCACAAGATGAAATTCATGTGGTTTGTCATCCCTTGTGCTGAAAGCACCCTGAAGCCACTCTTCTTGACTTTCTTTGGCAGGGAGCTTTCTGGGGACTGATGTTTGGACTCGTAATTGGTCTAACTCGTATGATTGCTGAGTTTGCTTATGGGACAGGCACTTGCATGGTCCCCAGCCAGTGTCCCAGTATCATCTGTGGATGGCATTACTCCTATTTCGCCATAGTCCTCTTCACGTTGACAGTTTTGGTTGTGCTTGGTATCTCTCTGATGACGAAACCTATTCCTGACATACATGTAAGTATGAGTTTGCCTTTACTCTTTGTGAAATCATACCCTTTTCCTGGCTTCTACCTCAACTATGAATCTTGGATCAGGAAGACTCTGAGTTATATAACTCTAGACTCTCAGAGAGAGGGGGCATTTCAAAACAGCATGTCAGAGCTGGACTATAATAAGCTGAAATGTAGTAGAGTTAAGTGTGAAGTTCCACACTTAGGTTCTGAGAGATCAACTTTACAAGTACAAGATGAGCGAGGTATGACCTAATGATAGTGGCTCTGAAAAAAAAACTTGGTTTAGTAGACTGAAAGCATTCTATGGGGCACTAAGTTGTTCCAGCTGACAAGAAAGCTGGGATTTTCTTAGACTTCACTGAGACAAGCAAAGTATACAGGACTTCTCCTGGAGTGCAGTCTTCAGTGATGGGAGACCCAATTTTAAAAGTATGTGAATAAAGCACAGACCATCCAGGAGGAAGTGAACAGAGTGCCAGAGGGCTTGAATTTCACGGGCCAAATGTGGGTATGTTGAAAGGACTGAGGATATAGAAGTGGGAAAAGAGACTACTTGGGGGTGAGGTAGGGGAGAGATGTGGTAGATGTCCTCAAGAATTTGAGGACTACCACATGGAAGATGAATAAGACTTGTTTTATGTGGTCCCAGAGGACAAAGCCAGGAATGAGAGAAAGAAGTTGCAAAAAGGTAAACTGAGTCTCAAAGTCAGGAAAAATCTCATGGAATACAAGACATTAAAACTGGGAGGAGCCTTAGGAAGTAGAATGTCAGAGCTGAGAAAAATCCTTAAAACAGGGAATGCCAGAGCTTGGAGGGACCCTTAAATAGGGAATGTGAGAGCTGGAATGGCCCTTAGAACAGGGAATGTCAAATGTGGGAGACTCCTTACAGCACAAAATGTGAGCTCTTGGAGGATTTTTAGAACATAAAATGTCATAGTTGAGGGGCAAACTTAGAACAAGGAAGGATAGAGGTGGGAGGGACCCTAGAAGAGAGAATGTCACAGATGGGAGAGGCCTTAGAACACAGAATGTGAGCTCTTGGAGGGTTCTTAGAACATAGAATATTAGACCTAGAAGAGACTTAAGAACATAATGTGATGAATCTGGAGAGCCCTTAGAACGTAGAGCTGGGGAAGAATGAAGGCAGGCTTCCTGGAGGCAGGTAGCACTTGATCTGAGGTTCATTCTAACATCTCTGGTGGGGAGAGGTGCTCTTTGCCATGGTCACATGGCTAAATCCTGCCTGTGCTTTCTGGACAGCTGTACCGCCTTTGCTGGGCTCTCCGCAATAGCCAGGAAGAACGTATCGACCTGAACCCTGAGCAGTATGGACAAGAGGAAGCTGGAGACCAGGGGGAAGAAGGTGATATTTAATTGTCCACTTGTCTCTCTGTGTGCCCAGCTCCCCTGGGCTCTCAGAAGTCCTGCCTTCCAGCAAGGAGTTTTCTTTTTGACAAACTGGCTGAGACAGCTTCCCAGCTACTGAGACCAATCTATCTTTAGAAGGACTCAGGGCCTCCTTGTGCATCTGTTTAAGGCCACCTTGAAAATGGAAGCCCCTTTTCCCTTCTGGCACTAAGGTAGAAACCTCTTCTCTGGTGGCCCAAACTTTGACCAGGATCCTGAGATTGCTGAGGTCCAGAGTTACCCTGGAGGACTCTCCCTTCAAGCTCATTTCCTCCACTTGCTGCCTTTGGTAATGTCAGGGAACGGCTATTGTTTTTGTTGGGGTCCGATCACTCGCCAGAAAAGCAGCTTCCTCCCAGTCACCTTTAGAGCTCACTACAGCGGGGTACACTGGCTAGCATGTTGTTCTTGGAGTCAGGGAGAGCTGAGTTTGAATCCTGCCCCTCAGACCTGTTAACTGTGACCACAGAGAAGTCACTTTATCTCTCTGTGTCTCAGATTCCTCATCTGCAAAATGGACATAATAATAGCTGTATTGCCCACCTCCCAGCACCTTTGTGAGGTTCAAATGACATCCCAGTAGAGCCCATTGGCAACTTGAAATGTCCTGTAGAAATGCCCATTATGAACACATTTCCTCACTGCTTGCCTCTCTTTCCTTTCTTCCAGATGGTCCAGAGGAATCACGAGGATTCTTCAAGAGGGCCTGGAATGCATTCTGTGGGCTGGAGACAAAGAAAGGCCCCAAGCTGACTGAGGAAGAGAAGGCTGCACTTCAGAAGCAGCTCACAGACACATCAGAAGAACCCTTGTGGAGGAATGTAGTGAATATCAATGCCATCTTGGTCATGGCTGTGGGTGTCTTCTACTATGGTTATTTTGCCTGAGTCTTGCCTGGGGCCTCAGAGCAGGGCCATCCAAGCCTAGACTACCAACCTTCCTCGTCCTTCTTAGCCACTCACTGGGCTGTGGAAGGGTCACAATCAAGCATAATTGAAAACTGGTGAGACAGATGGGCAAATGTGCAAATCTGGGATCCCTAAACTCTTGGACAGGACCAACTGGTCTTAAATCCTTACAAAGTCATTTCATAGCTGGGTGGTGGCTGTGGATTTTTTTTAACTACTACATCTATTTCTGGGTATTCTGGATATTCTGGATATTCTGAGTATTCTGAGGCTTCAGAATATTTTAACTCTTGAAAACATCTAAAGAGAGACTGAACTGAACATGAAATCATCCCAGGCTACTTACTGTCTTGTTGCTGAGGATGCAAGTTTATATGAATTCCTACCCAGAATAGTACACATCATAGCTTTGAGGGGGAATATTGTTTTCCTGGGCACAAAGAAGGGAAGACATGCCAAGCTTAGGACAGAAACAAGAATGGGACCCACACGGAAGCCATCAAACCCTTTGGATCCAACAGTGTCTGTCCTACAAGGGTATCTTTGCAGTCTTTCCCATTGTAACAGCAATCACCCCCTTGACATTCATTCCCCTTAGCATGGTAATCTAGAGACAACAGATCACAGGACCAGCTCTATGCCCAGGACTCATGCTATTGGTCAACCACTCAACTGGGTTTAAATATTGTGACCAGTTCTGAACTGGAAATTCTTTTCCATTTTCTCACACATTTTCTGTGCTCTTCCATCCCTGCTTCCATTTTCAAATACCTGTAGCTCTATCAGTAATGCCTCTTTCCAAGCCCATTGCTTCTTCCTAACATCACAGATAGATAGATAGATAGATAGATAGATATAGATATCTATATTGAGAGAGAATAAAAAGGAAGAAGGAGAAGGAGAAGAAGAAGAAGAAGAAGAAGAAGAAGAGGAAGAAGAAGAATCAAAAGGAAGAGAGGGAAAAGGAGGGGGGAGGAAGGGAGAGAGAAAACATACACAGAGACACAGACACAGAGAAAGAATGTGTGTTAAAAGGGTTTCATGGAATGGACTCTCAGAGAGTCCGGCTCATCCCTGATCAAGAATCCCTTCTACACCCTTCCTGACTCATCCAGCTTCTACTTCATGACATCCAGTGATGGGAAATTCTCTATTCACCAAAATAACCTTTCAGACAACTGTAAGAGGAAGAAGATTTTTGCCTCACATAAAGTCTAAATCTGCCTCTTGACCACCCTCGCTTATCGAACCTAGCTGTCTTCCCTGAGATCCAGGAAGAATAATGTGTCAGAACCAATAAGAAGTAATGAGTTAAGAAGTTCTATGAAAAAATCAACCCTCATATTAAGGTGAGGGAGCTCCCACCCCATGTTGTAAATATAGGATCTGTGATACTATGAAAATTGTTACCTCAAATAAATCTAAAATCCATGAAATCCTATGATACTCTTTGACATTTGAATGAACTTTCTTCAGGCACATACTCTTACCACTGAGGCTGATCACAGTTCATTCAGGTCTTTGCATCAATCAAGTAACAAGCATCTAATGTGTGTCATGCTGTTCTTCTCCACATCCTCCTATAAATCCCCCATGGAAGGCCTATAGATCTGAGGTGCTAGAGACCTTCCATTTCCTGAGCCCTTCACCATTCCACAGGTGCCCTTGGGCATCATGCCTTGCCCTGGATACTTGACTTGCCCACTTCCTTTTCCAATCATTCATATCATTGATGACATCTTACTCTTAAGGAATCATGAATTGTAAGCTGCAGCCTCCTCACACTCACAGTATGTCCTTCTGCTGTCCTTTGGGTCATCAGCTACTTTGTACAACATACAAAATAAATACAGACTACATAGAAGGTGATCTTAGAAAGAGTGGCATCAGCAACTGGGGCTTGGAGAGTGAAGGGGAATCAGGGAAGGCATCCCATAGGAGGTGATCTCAAACTAAGTTTTAAAGGGAGCTAGAAATTCTAAGAGTTTGAAGTAGGGAGTGGGAGCGTTCCAGTCATGGGGAACAGCCAGTGCAAAGGTAGAATGGAAATGGTATATCATGTGCAAGGAATAACAAGTGGTTCAGTATGGCTGAATCATGAACTTCACTGAGGGGAGTAGAGTTTAAGAAGACTGGAAAAGTTAGGAAGAGGCCAGGTTGTGAAGGGCTTTAAATGCCAAGAAAAGCTCTTTATATTTGATCTTGCAGGTGAAGGGAGTCACTAGAGGTTATTGAGGAGGGGGGTAATATAATCAGATCAGCACTTTAGGAAAATCACTTTGGCAGTTAAGTGGAGGATGGATTGGAGCAGGGAGAGACTTGAGGGAGACAGATCCACCAGCAGCTATTGAAAGAGGTCAGGTGTGTAGTGATAAGAGTCTGAACTATAATGGTGGCTGTTTGAATGGAGAAAAGAGGATGTATAACAGAGGTATTGGGCAGCTAGGTGGCACAGTGCATAGAGTACCAGGTCTAAAGTAAGGAGTACTTCAGTTCAGACACTTACTAGCTGTGTTCTCCCGGAAGTCACTTAATCCTGTTTGCCCCACTTTCCTCATCTGTAAATTGAGTCAGAGAAGGAAATGGCAAACCACTCCAGTATTTTTGCCAAGAAAACCTCAAGCGGGGTCACAAAGAGTCAGATACAACTAAAATAACTGAAGAAAGAGAGGTATTGTAGAGAAATAAATGACAAAATTTAGTAACTGATTGACTCTATGGGATCAGAGAAATAAACAATGATGCCAAAGAAAGATATTGTACGGAAGTAAAAGACAAAAGTTTGCAATTCATTGGCTCTTTGACTTGAGGGAAATAATGATGCTGAGGTTGCAAGTCCATGTGACTGAGAGATGGTAGCACCTTTGAAAGAATAAGGAAGTTTGGAAGAAGGGAAAGGATGAGTGGAAATATAATGAATTCTTTTATGGATGTGTTCAAGATGACTATGGGATATCCAGTTTGAGTTATCCCAAAAGGGTTGTTGACATGCAACTTTTGTTCAAGAGAGAGACTAGGACTGGATAAAGAGATCTAGGAATCATAAGCATAGAGATGATAATTAAACCCATGGGATCTGATGAGACCATCAAGTGAGATAGTACAGAGGGGCAGAGAAGAGGTCTCAGAATGAGTCTTGAGGAATGTTCATACATTGTGGATATAACATGAAGAATCAGCAAAGTAAATTGAGAAAGGGTCACATCAGCCAGGGGAGAATCAAGAGAATAGGATCATGAAAACCTGAACAGGAGAGATTATCCAGGGAGAAAGGGTGACTAATAGTGTCAAATGCAGCAGGGAGGTCAAGGAGGATTGGGGTCAAGAAGAGGTCATTTGATGTGGCAATTAAGAGAACCTTAATAACTGGAGATATAATTTTCTGTCAGTCAACAAAATTTTACTATGTGTATGTACTATGTGCCAAGCACTGTACTAAGTTCTGGGGATACAAAGAAAGGCAAATACAGTCCTTGCCCTTGAGAAGCTCAAAGTCTAATGGGGGAGACACAGTCAGACAACTATGTATAGTAAGTTGGGCAAAATGGATGTAACCTCACAAGGAAGGCATTAGCATTGAGGGAGACCTGGAAAGACTTCTTGCTGAAGGTAGGATTTTAGTAAAGACTCAAAAGGAGCTGAGGAATCCATAAGGCAGAGATGGAGAGAGAAAGTATCTCGCGCATAGGGTACAGGCAGTGAAAATGCATAGTGGGGATATGGAGTGTTGTCTGAGAATCAGCAAGAAAGTCCATTATAGGTCAACAAAACTGATGACTTAAACAAAATGAATGAATTCTTGCAAAAAATAAAAAACCCAAATTAATAGAACAAAAAAAATGGAGAATTCAAATAACCCAGTCTCAGAAAAAGAAACTGAACAAGTCATAAATGAAAGTAAAAAAATAAAATCCAAGATCAAATGTAATTAGAAGTGATTTCTTCAAATATTCAAAGAACAATTCATACCAATATTATACAAACTGTTCACAAAAGTAGGAAGACAGGGGATCCTACCAAACTTTTTTCTATAATGCAAATACGGCTTTGCTACTGAAGTCAGTGAGAAAAAAATGGAAAAAATTAAACCAATATCTCTAATAAATATTGAAACAAATTAAACTACTATTATCAAAGGGGCTACAGCAACATATTAAAGAGATTATTTACTATGCCCAGGTTAGATTTGTACCAGGATTGTAGGATTGTTTCAATATTTTTAAAACTATAGATATAATAAACCAAATTAATAACAAGACAATAAAATTACATAATTGCATCAATGTGATCAGAAGAAGCTTTTCACAAAACACAACATCCATTTCTTTATCTTTCCTTAATATGGTAAGTAGTACCCATCTAAAACCAAAAGCCAATGTAAATTTAATGTAATGGAAATGAACTAGAAATTTTTCCAATAAGATCAGGAGCAAAGCAAGAATGTCCACGGTCATCATTATCATTAGAGATAGTGTTAGAAATAGTAACTCTAATGATAAGATAAAAAAAGAAATTGAAGGAATAAGAATAGGCAAAAAAGCAAACAAAATTGCTCCTTTTTATTAATTATATAGTGATCTACCATCTACTTAGACAACCTAAAGAGTCAACTAAAAATTAATTGAAATGATGATTTTAGCAAAGCATGAGTGAACATAATGAACCCACAAAAATCATCAATTTTTCTTATGTTACCAATAAAATGCTGAAGGAAGTGATAGGAAGAGAAATTTTGTTCAAAATAACTATTTAATGTATAAAATTTTTAGCAGTCTAACTACCAAGACACACTTGGGAATCATATAAATATAACTATGACACATTCTCTATAGAAATAAAGACATTAATAGAGAAATTTATTTATATTTATATATAATGTTTATATATTATACACATAATATATAATAACATTATATTATTTATGCTCATGTGCCATAACAATATAATAAAAAAGAAAATATTACATAATTAGAGTCAAGGCAAGCAAATTACCAAAAGATTACTTTAGAGAAATAGAAAAAATGATAACAAAAAATTCATGTAGAGCAACAAAGGGTCAGAATTCTCAAAGGAAAAAAATGAAAAAAAAATTTGAAAAGAAAGTGAGAAAAGGGCCTACCAGTACCAGATCTCAAACTACGTTACCAGGCATTGTTATCAAAACAAGTTGATACTGGTTAAAAAAATAGAAAAGTCCATCAATGAAACAAGTTAAGTACACAACATGCAGAAGCAAACAAATATAGTAAAATATGTCTGATAAACCTAAAGATCCCAATTACTGGGGTAAAAATTCTATTTGAAAAAAGAACCTGTTGAGAAAATTGGAAAGCAGATTGGCAGAAATTAGGTTTGGACCAACATCTTTTACCATACACTAGAGTAAATTCTATGTGGATACATGGCCTAAATATAAAAAGTCACTCCATAAACATAGAAGTTAAAATAGGCAAATCTGATTACATCAAATTGAAAAGTTTTTGCATAATCAAAATTAATTCAGTTAAAACAAGAATCGAAATAGTTAACTGGGGAAAATCTCTGCAGTAAGTTTTTTTTTCTATTTTTAAAGACATGATAACACAGGCTATAAGAAAATGTTCAAATATATAATGTAAGATTGATAGCAATTCTCCAAAAGTTAAATGGTTAAAGGATATAAACCAACAAGTATCAAAGGAAGAAACTCAAGCTATCAACAATCCATTTGAAAAAAGTTCTAAATCACTAATAATTAGAGAGATGCAAATTAAAATGACTGTGAAGTCCTACCTCACACCTACACCAACAGTACATTAGTGTTCCACAGCATCTCCAATACAAATCATTTTCCTTTTAGGGTCATTTGTTGAATTCATCATATAGATTTATTTAAAGAAAAAACCAACTGTACATAAATGAGATTCATGGTTAAACAATTCTCTTTTTCCATTCTTTTTTATATATGAAAATATTTATTTGGGGGCTGTTTATTATGTTCAGAATTTTTTCAAAATGAAAACACTGTATAAGTAGGCAGCATAGCCTCTTTCTTAATTCATTACTGGCTGATTTCACATAGATGAGGGCCATCAATAGCTTTTAGATTTCACTCTATTAGTCCTTTGATAGGTTCATATGGAGGACAGCCGCTTCTGTTTCCATTAACAATTCCAATGGCATATACCTATTACCAGTATGTTATTTCCTTTTTGTGTTTGTGTGTGTTTTTTCTTCATTCTGGAAGAATGCCATGACATCAGGGAGACGATGACATGACTTGCAATTGACTTTGATTTCAGTGAGGGAGGGCTGTGCAAGGTCACCAGCCTCATTTTCTCCTCCCTGTTATTTCCTATTGCTTGCTGAGATGAAGTCTGCTTATTCCAAATGTATTTCTATATGTTTTTGACCTGCTCATTGTGTGGTCTATGCAATCTACCAGTCTTCTTCATTCTTGCTGGTCTATAAGTGTTTATCTTTTATAGCCCTCTTAGGGTGATGGGCCAGTAAATCAGTCAACAAGCTTTTGTTAAATACTTCCGAGGTGTCTGGCAGTGTGCTAAGTGCTGAGTACACAAAGAAAGGCAAAAACAGTCACTGCCCTAAAGTAGCTTGCATTCTAATGGGGGAGATAATCAGGAAAAAGGATACATTCAAGATAAATGCAATATAAATGGAAGGTGACCTTTGAAGGAAGGGTTTGCAGGAAGGACCAGCATTTTAAAGTTTGTACATCACTTTACAGATATTTCCGGAGTAAGGTATAGGAAGACTTGAAAGTAGGAAGGGTCCAGGTTACAAAGAGCATTAAAGGCTAAACAGATCTTTATATTTGCTCTTGAAGATGATAGGGAGCTATTGGAGCTCTCTGAGTAGAGGAAAGTGACATTGTCAGACCTACCCAATGTCTCTTGTGCCAGATTGCAGAGCCTATCCACTAAGGAGGACCTTGGGCAAATACCAGGTGAACCAGATGAGAAGATTGAGAGATCTAGGAATGGGGGGCAGAGAGAGAATTTTGCCTAAATTTCCTGCAGGTGTCTGAGTCCAGTTAGGTTGTTAAGACCAGAGGGATCCAGTTAAGGGAGATCCTAGCTGGGAGGGAGCAGAGAGAGGAAATATTGAGCTTCAGTGGGTGAAGTAGCTGATGTTGTGTTGAAAACAAGCTTACAAGCAATCATCAAAACTGCTTGGTACTGGCTAAGAAATAGAGTGGTGGATCAGTGGAATAGGTTAAGTATGCAAGACACAGTAGTCAATGACTATAGTAATATATTATTTGGTAAACCCAAAGCCCCCAGCTTCTGGAATAAGAACCCACTCTTTGAAAAAAACTGCTGGGAAAACTGGAAAAGAGTATGGCAGAAACTAGGCATAGGCCAAAATCTCACACCATATACCAAAATAAAGTCAAAATGGGTACATGATTTAGATATAAAGGCGGATATTATAAGCAAACTGAGAGAGCAAGGAATAGTTTACCTGTCAGATCTATGGAGAACAGAAGTATTCATGACCAAATGGGAGATAGAGAACGTGACAAAAAGCAAAATAGATAATTTTGATTACATTAAATTGAAAAGTTTTTGCACAAACAAAGCCAATGCAACTAAGATTAGAAGGAAGGTAGAAAATTGGGAAAGAATTTTTACAACCAGTCTCTCTGATAAGGGCCTCATTTCTAAAATAAATAGAGAATTAAGTCAAATTTATAAGAATACAAGCCATTCCCCGATTGATAAATGGTCAAAGGATATGAACAGACAGTTCTCAGATGAAGAAATTAAAGCCATCTATAGTCATATGAAAAAATGCTCTAAATCACTATTGATCAGAGAAATGCAAATCAAAACAACTCTGAGGTACCACATCACACCTATCAGAATGGCCAACATGACAAAACAGGAAAATGATAAATGTTGGAGAAGATGTGGGAAAATTGGAACACTAATGCATTGTTGGTGGAATTGTGAAATGATCCAACCATTTTAGAGAGCAATTTGGAACTGTGCCCAAAGGGCTATAAAAATGTGCATAGCCTTTGACCCAGCAATAGCCCTTCTAGGGCTGTATCCCAAAGAGATCACACAAATGGGAAAAGGACCTACATGTACAAAAATATTCATAGCAGCTCTTTTTTATGGTGGCAAAGAATTGGAAATTGAGGGGATGCCCATCAATTGGGGAATGTCTGAACAAGTTGTGGTATATGAATGTGATGGAATACTATTGTGCTATAAGAAATGATGAACAGGCTGACTTCAGAAAAACCTGGAAAGACTTTCTCCATCTAACTATATTGTCATGGGAGAGAGGAATACAGTTGAAAACTATAACTAAGAATATGAGTGTACATATTTGTACTTAGAGCCTATGCAAATGAAAATAATTTTCCTGTTGTTAAATTTATTTGAAGCAAAGTGAAGAAAGGTATATATACTAAAGCCCCCTAAAGCAAGGGGGAAAGACTACATTAGTTTCCCTAGGGATTAAGCACCTACTCTTCTGCTAGGTGCTGGGAAGATGAAGATAAAAACAAAACAGTCCCTGAGGATGTGCAGACCTAGAGAATTTGGTTCCCCTGAGATCAGCTGCATTTTAGCCCTAGAAATTATAGAAAGCATGCACGATAACTGTCAGAAAAGTTGAGGTAGTTGGTGATCCTGAGACTCAGAATCTGGAGACGTATTGGCTCTGCCAGTAACTTTCTGGGTTACTTTGAGCAACATATTTCCCCTCTCTGAGCCTCAATTTCTCCATTTTTAAAATGAGGGCATTGAACTAGTGTCTTTCCAAGGATAACACTAACAATTAGAGCTGCCCCAAAGAGGAATGGGCTACCTTGGGAACTGATAAGTTCCTTTTCCTTGGAGATATTCAAGCAAGAGAGAGACAACCGCTCCTTAGTCATATTATTATGGAGATCCCCTTCCCTTGTACATTGGAGTAGGTGGCCACTGAGGCTTCTTCCACCTCTCACATTCTCTGATTCTCTGACTTGACAGTCTCTGAAGGTTCCTTCCATTTCAAACACAAGAGACAATCTGGTACAAAGGAAAGAGAGGGACTCAAATTCCACCTCTGGCACTGCCTGGCTATGTGACCCGCCCCCACTCCCCACCCCACCCTCCGTTTCTTTCTGTTTCCTTTTATTTGTCATGAATCCACCTTCTGTACTTGTCATATATTCAAAGGATGGAAGGATTGTATATCTGTTATGTATCAAATAAAATGTTTTTCATCATTTTTGAGCCTGGTTTACTGAGTGCATCAGCAAAATGTGTAAAGGAATGTGAGTATATTAGCATGAGAAGTGATCTCCACCCGAGGTAGTGTTGTGGAGGAGGAGGTGTTTTGGAACCATTGCTTCTTCTGCCTCTTTCCTAAGGGGGCAGGACTGGAAAAGCAACTCAGGGTGTAATGTCTGGATGTACCACCAGATGGTGCTCAGAGCTTGAGTTACTTCAGTCTCCTTCAGTTCAGTTCTCATAAGTGCAAAGGAAATAGAGTACTCACAGTCCTGAGTTCCCCTTTTAGTCTTTTACACACACAGATAGGACTTGCCTGGGTTCTGCAGTCTTCGGTAGCTCAGCTCAGATTTTATCTACTCTAGTCTAAAGGTATGAAGATTACCAAGAGTCCATCATAATTCATCAAAATGGCTCAGCCCCCATCCCATTTTATTATCTCACTCCTTTCCCAATTTC
The DNA here is from genome assembly GCF_900497805.2 of Vombatus ursinus. Taxonomy (NCBI): domain Eukaryota; kingdom Metazoa; phylum Chordata; class Mammalia; order Diprotodontia; family Vombatidae; genus Vombatus; species Vombatus ursinus. Next base: position 2,636,301 of record NW_020953945.1, on the reverse strand, counting down.
TTGTGTACCAGAAAGCTTTCTAAATAGTATATAGTGTAATCTTGGCTCTGAGACACTTATCCTAACTAGAGTATGGCTACTGTATCTCCTCAAGGTTCTAGAGATAGACCTAGAAGGTTAGGGAGGGTTTTTCTCTAGTACCATGGCTCACAATCCCCTACTGGTATACTTCTCTCCAAAACTATTACTTGCAAATGAATGTAGTTTTCTATTAATTCTAGCAGCATCTTGACTTATTCTTCATAATCAGTTTTGACTGATTATGTCACATCCATGCGACTTTTAAATAGCTTTTAGAAAGGAGTATTTACTAAGGTGATACAGTAGGAGCAGTTAGCACAAAACATCTCTCTTTGTGAATTCTGTGATAAACTGTCCAATCTGTACATATAGAACCCAAAAGGAAGTAGGCTGATACTTAGAAAGTACATGGGGGAAAAAGTATAACTCACAGCTCCTGGTTGCTAAAAGCATTTTTTACTCCCTTTTGTAGGGGTATTCAAGACATTTCATTCAGTCATGGTGTAACTCCTTTTCTGTGCTCCTTGTGGAGCTGTGAACACATCTACCAGCACCATATCCAAGTGCTGTTGTTTGGGGAGGGAGGCGGGTGATGCTAGGAAGCTGAAAGAACATTCCAAATTCCTTGGATCCTTCAAAGCTCAAACAATCCTCCTCCAGGCAAAGAGGGTGGAGAAGGAGACCTAGGCTGAGGTCAAAGTCAAGGTGTCTCTTTACCTCATATCCCCTGAACGAGGATAAAAGAAGAGTGTAAAAGCTTTCAGCTTACAGCTTAACATGAAACAACCCCAAGATCTTAGCAACTGGGCCCATCAGTTCCTGGTAAATAGAGGGAGAAATACAACGTGTCAGATTTTATGTTCTTGGGCTCAAAGATCGCTGCACATGGCCAGTACAACCATGAATTTAAAAGATGCTTGTTTCTCAGAAAGAAAGTTATGGAAAATCTGGATAGCACACTAAAAAGCAGAAACATCACCTTGCTGACAAAGGTCTATATAGTCAAAGCTATGGTTTTCTAGTAACAATGTATGACTGTGAGTTGGATTATTAGGAAAGCTGAGCACTGAAGAATCAGCTCTTTTGAATTGTGGTGCTTGAGGAGACTTTTCAGAGTTTCTTGGATAGCAAAAAGATCAAATCAGCCAATACCTAAAGCAATTAACTTGGGCTATTCACTGGAAGGTCAAATACTGAAGTTAAAATACTTTGGCCACATGAGAAGATAAGACTCTTTGGGAAAGACCCTGATGTTGGGAAAGATTGAAGGCAAAAGGAAAATGGGATGGCAGACGATGAGATGGTTTGGTGGTGTCATGAAAACAATGAACATAAATGTGGACAGACTTCCAGAGATAGTGGAGGATAGAAGGGCCTGGCATGCTATGGTCCATGGGGTTAGGAAGAGTTGGACATGCCTGAATGACTGAACAACAACAACAAAAACAGCAAAATGTAAAAAACTAGAAATTGAGCCACATGATCTAATTCTGTTCGAGGTCTCTCTTCTACACTACCATAATTGCTACCCACTATGTATGGACATAATAAATTATTCTAAAGTTTTGTAGTATTGTCACAGAAAAGACAAAACAAATACAGTAACCAGCAGGTGGCAGCAGAGACCTCTTCTAGCATTACTAAGATAACACTTATACTACGTAGAGGGATTGCTCAGGAGATACAGAATCATTGTGTGGGAAGAGGTTTCAGAAGCTGTGTTGCCCGACCTGCACTTGACCCAGAATTCCTTTTTCAATGTGTCCCCAGATGGTTATCTTACTTTCTCTTGAAAATTGGAGCAGGTGAAGGGATTGAGCATTTATTAAGTACCATTGCCCATTTACTCAACCCTACTTGGCTTGGAGACCTCCATTAACACGGAACCCGCCAGAGCCCATGGGACAGCTTTGATTCTGCAGAAGTTCTCCTGACAGCCAGCCTAAATCTGCCTTGCTGTAACCCACCCACTGCTCTTGTTTCAACCCTCTGAGGCCAAGGAGAATAATTCTTTCTTTTAAAAAAATTGTATTTATAGCTTTGGGAATGAAGGCAACGGAAAACAAGATATCAATAAAATTGAAATCATTAAAAAATAAAGCCATATGGAGTGGTAGCATTTGTTTTTAGATTGTCTTCATTCCCAAATATAGCTCTCCCTCTTCCATATTTAGTCATCCATTCCTTGTAACAAGAACCAAATAAGGAAATAAATAACAAAGGCAGTTTAGTAAAAATCAATCAACACACTCACTGAGTCTCTTAGTATAATAACAAGAAATAGTATTTCTGTAGTGTTGTACAGTTTGGAATGTACTTTACAAACATCACCGTTTCATCCTCACAACAACATGGGAAATAGGTGCTGTTATTATCCTCATTTTACAGATGGGGAAACTAAGGTTAAGAGAGGTTAAATGACTTGCCCAGGATCACACATCTAGCAAGTGTTTGAGGCAGGATTTGAACTTGGATCTCCCTGATCCCAAGTCTAATGCTCTCTCCACTCTGCCTCCTAGCTTCCTAGTCCCCTCTCTCTGCAAAGAAGGGAAGGTGGTCAGTCTTCTCATCTTAGGGACAAAGCTTTGCCATTACAATTCCATAAGAAAGAGTTTCTTTTTTTCTTCTTTGCATTTACATTGTTGTAGTGGTTGTAGGGTAGCTAGGTGGTGGGCTGGTGTCAGGAAGACTGTTTCCATTACATTCTGATGGAGACATTGGTTCAGCAATTCCCCAATTAATAGGCATCAACTTTGTTTCTGATTCTTTGCTACTACAAATAGTACAAGCAGAACAATTCTAATCATTCTCCCTGTATATATTTGAAAACAACTCTCATGTTACTCCCAACACCTCTTTTCTTCTGATTAAACATCCTCCATTCCTTCAGCTGATTGTCACATGGCATTGATTTGAGGGTCTTCATCGTCGTCTTTGTCCTTCACTGAATGCTCCTAAGCTTGTTCGCTACCTTCCTAAAATGCGACCTCAGAACCAACCATTATCCTGCAGATGGCATCTGACCAGAGCAACACACCAGAACCACAGACTCTCAGAACCTCTGAATCAGGGATGTTAGAGGTCACCCAGTTCAACCCACACCCAAACCAACATTTTCTCTCCAACATGATGTCTATCCAGTCTCTATTGGGATCTATCCTGAGGGTGGAGTGGAAGATGAAAGAGTTGACTGGATGCTCCTCAGAGGGCCTCCCAGAAATGTTATGATTTTCTGATTTTTTTTATTGTTGTCGCTTGTCCTTCATTTTTTTTTTGTCGGACATGATTTCTTCTTTATTTTTTTTATTTTTGGTTTTCAACATTTACTTCCACAATATTTTGAGTTCCAAATTTTCACCCCATCTCACCCCTCCCCCCACCCCAAGATGGCATGCATTCTGAATACCCCTTCCCTTAGTCTGCTTTCCCTGCTATCTCTCCCCCCTTCCCCTTCTATTTTCCTATAGGGCAGGATAGATTTCTGTACCCCATTTCCTGTATTTCTTATTTCCCAGTTGCACGTGAAAACATTTTTTTTTAACATGTGTTTTTTAAACTTTGGGTTCCAAATTTTCTCCCTTCCTCCCTCCCCACCCACCCTCATTGAAAAGGCAAGCAACTCAATATAGGCTATATATGTGCAGTTATGCAAAACACTTCCATGGTAGACATGCTGTGAAAAACTAATTCTATTTCCTTTAATCCTATCCTGCCCCCCCCATTTATTCCCTCATTGAAAAGGCAAGCAACTCAATATAGGCTATATATGTGCAGTTATGCAAAACACTTCCATGGTAGACATGCTGTGAAAAACTAACTCTATTTCCCTTAATCCTATCCCACCCCCCCATTTATTCTATTCTTTCTTTTGACCCTGTCCCTCCTCAGAAGTATTTGCTTCTGATTACCCCCTTTCCCAATCTGCCCTCCTCTCTATCATTCCCCTACTCTCTTGTCCCCTTCCCCTCCTATTTTCCTGTAGGGTAAGACAGATTTCCGTACCCAATTGAGTGTGTCTCCTTAAGTCAAATCCTATGAGAATAAGATTCACTCATTTCCTCTCACCTTCCTCCGTTTCCCCTCCACTGTAAAAGTCTTTTCTTTTCTGTTTTTTTTGTGAGATAATTTACCCCGTTCTACCTTTCCCTTTCTCCTTCTCCTAGTATAATCCTCTCTCACCCCTTAATTTTATTCTCCATTATGACCCCTTCATCTTCAACTCACCCTGTGCCCTCTATCTATCTATTTATCTATCTATCTATCTCTCTATATATATACATATAATTTTTTCCCTCCAAGTACCCTAATACTGACAAAGGTCTCACGAGTTACAAATATCATCTTTCCATGCAGGAATGTAAACAGTTCAACCACAATAAGTCTCTTATGATTTCTCTTTCCTGTTTACCTCTTCATGTTCCACTTGAGTCTTGTATTGGAAAGTCAAATTTTCTATTTAGCTCCAGTCTTTTCATCAAGAATGCTTGAAAGTCCTCTATTTCACTGAATGACCATTTTTTCCCCTGAAGAATTATACTCAGTTTTGCTTGGTAGGTGATTCTTGGTTGTAATCCTATCTCCTTTGCCCTCCAGAATATTATATTCCATGCCCTGCGATCCCGTAACGTAGAAGCAGCTAAATCTTGTGTTATCCTGGTTGTGTTTCCACAATACTTGAATTGTTTCTTTCTAGCTGCTTATAATATTTTCTCCTTGACCTGGGAACTCTGGAATTTGGCTACAATATTCCTGGGAATTTTGCTTTGGGGATCTCTTTCAGGAGGAGATTGGTGGATTCTTTCAATTTCTATTTTTCCCTCTGGTTCTAAAATATCAGGGCAGTTTTCCTTGATAATTTCTTCAAAGATGATGTCGAGGTTCTTTTTTTGGTCATGGCTTTCAGGTACTCCAATAATTTTTAAATTCTCTCTCCTGGATCTATTTTCCAGGTCAGTTGTTTTTCCAATGAGATATTTCACATTGTTGTCTAATTTTTCATTCTTTTGGATTTGTTTTACTGTGTCTTGATTTCTCATAAAGTCACTAGCTTCCAATTGCTCTATTCTAATTTTAAGGAAGTATTTTCTTCAGTAATCTTTTGGACTTCCTTTTCATTTGTCCAATTTTGCTCTTTAGGGCATTCTTTTCTTCATTGGCTTTTTGGACCTCTTTTGCCATTTGGGTTAGGCTATTTTTTAAGGTGTTTTCTTCAGTATTTTTTCGGTCTCCTTTAGCAAGTTGTTAACTTGCTTTTCATGTTTTCTTGCATCACTCTCATTTCTCTTCCCAGTTTTTCCTCTACTTCTCTTACTTGCTTCTCAAAATCCCTTTTGAGCTCTTCCAAGGCCTGGGACTGATTCATATTTTTCTTGGAAGTTTTGGATGTAGGAGCTTTGACTTTGTTTTCTTCTTCTGGTTATATGTTTTGATCTTCTTTGTCACCAAAGTAAGATAATATAGTCTGACTCTTTTTGCCCTGCTTGCTCATGATCCCACCCAATTATTTGAGTTTTAAACTCTTTGTTAAGGTAAGAGTCTGTTTCCAATGTGGAGAATGTACTGTCCCAAGCTTTGGGGGTTTGCACAGCTGTTTTCAGAGATACTTCTAGGGACCTGTGAATTTTCAATTCTTCCAAGGTTCTATGATAAGGGGTGAGGTGTTTCCTCTCCACCATCACAACAAGCACCACCATGCCAGAGCTCCTCCTTGTCCCAGGACCGCCTCTCAGAACTGTGATCCAGATCCAAGCATGGGCAAAGCAAGAGATTCCTGCCTCAGCCCTGGCAAAGAGATCCTTGCAATCCCTCCCTGATCAGCCACTCGATTCCCCCTCAGTCTGTGGGTGGGGAGCTCAGAAGCCAGTCACTGCCCTCGGGGTGGCTGAGAGCTAGCTTGTTCTCTCACCGCAGTAACAGACTTTTCCCCCTGACCTTCTAAGTTGTCTTTGGCGTTCGTTGGTTGAGAAGTCTGGAAACCACCACAGCTACCCATGATTCAGTCCTCTGAGGCCTGCTCCAGGGTCGCTGCGGCCTGTGTGCCCATGCTGCACTGTGCTCCTCTCCCAGCCCAGCATGATATACCTTTCCGATCAGCCATCTAGGTTGTCTTGGGCTGGAAATTTGTTTTACTCTGTTTTTTTGTGGGTTCTGCTGCTTTAGAATTTGTTTAGAGCCATTTTTTGTAGGTATTTGGAGGGGTTTGGGGGAGAGCTCTAGCAAGTCACTGCTTTCCCTCCACCATCTTGGCTCCACCCCCCTGATTTTCTGATTCTTGGCCACTACCTTTTCCATCTGCTTTCATCAGCAAGTTTCTTAGGTCAAGCAGGAGCTTCACAATTTAGAAGAAAAAAATGCTCCAGCCTCTTACTTTCCTACTGTGTCAACCTGGCTATAAGCCAGTTTTTATCATTTTGTGTGAGGCTTCTTACACTCAATAAAATGTGTACCTATTGACAGCTTTGTGACCAGAGGAAAGTCTCTATCCCTCTCTGAGTTACAGTTTTCCTCTCTGTAAAATGACAGGGGAGAAGGTTGATTAAATAATATCTAAAGTTGCTTCCACTTCTAAATCCTATGATCTTATGAGAGAATTCTCCATCCTTGGGAACTTTTCCTCTCCATTGGGAAGACAGGTTTTTAATTCCTGAAGCATTTAACTTAATTCAATTGAACAAACATTCACTAAGTGCTTACACAGTTCCAGGAACTGTTCTGGGTGCTGGAGCTCCAAAGAGGAGAAAGAAGACAGTCGTCTTCCTTAATACCCATATATTCTATGGAAGGAGCTTGGGGAGAGCAAATTTAACCCGTGGGAGAAAATACAGAACAAGATACCAAATGTATTAAACACAGGACAAGATAATAAAAGGCCAAATTCAGTGTGATCTACTCCCTAGGGTCTATTCATTAGTTATATGAGCATATATGACCACACCAGTTAATCTTTCTGAGCCTCAGTTTCCCTATCTATAAAACAATGGGATTGGATCAGACAGCCTTTAATGTTTTTTCTTGTTCTACCTCCATGATCCTATGTGCCCGCTGTTACTGCTCTTAGATAAGAGGCCAGAACCCATCTTCCAGTCAGTGAGTACCATGCAGAGTCAGGAGGGGGAGGGAGCAACATTGGCTGGAGTCATTGGAGAAGGCCTCCTCAAGGATCTGGGACTTGAAATAAACTTTCATGATTGGGTAGGACTCAGATAGGTAGAGAGTGTATTACAGGAAAGGAGATCCTGGGCAAGTCCCTACCTTTCTCTAGGACTCTGTTTTTTCACTGTAAGAACATAAGTAGCTTGGCATCATGGACAGAGTGCTGGACCTGGATGAAGGAAGGCCTGGGTTTGATTCCCACCTTAAGTATTAACTATCTGTATCAACATGAGAAAGTTGCTGTCCCTTGTGGACCACAGTTTACTTCTTCCTAGAATGTGGTGAATAATCCTTCTGTAACCTTTGCTAATAATAATAGCTGGCATTTCTACATTGCTTTAAGGCATGCAAAATGCTTTACCTTGTTGTTATTCAGTCATGTCTGACTCTTCCTGACCCCATTTGGGGTTTTCTTGGCAAAGATACTAGAGTGGTTTGCCATCTCCTTCTCCAGTTCATTTTACAGATAAGGAAACTGAGGCAAATAGTGTTAAGTGACTTGTTCAGGGTCACAGAGGAGATCACTCCAGCCAATGTTGCTCCCTCCCCCTCCTGACTCTGCATGGTACTCCACCTCCACTACACGACTGGGGCCAAAATGGGGCATTTGGGATAGACAGCCTCCAAGCTCTCTTCCAATTGTATCAAGGGATCATGGGCTAGATCATGGAAGGCTGTGCTTTCCAAGGCTGGGGTACCAGATGCCTACTGCAGAAGTCACTTGACTCTCAGCAGGTAAGAAGTGATTATGTTACCAATGAAACTCAAAATATGACTTTTTTACACTCTATGATGACAGATTGTTCACTAATCAGACTGTTAATTTGAAGGGGGAAGAGAATTTTAAAGCATCTTTTCAGAAATGGGAGGAAGGGGCTGAAGAGACTACCTAGTCCAGGGCCTTCTTTGTATGGTGGGAGATCTACAGTTGAAGTGGTAGCAGGACAAACAACAATCTGTGAGTAGTAGTAGCTGCCCTCCAGAGACCCAACCTGCCAATCTGAGTTGGGCATTGCTGCTGCTTTTTCCTTCCTTCCTTCCTTCCTTCCTTCCTTCCTTCCTTCCTTCCTTCCTTCCTTCCTTCCTTCCTTCCTTCCTTCCTTCCTCCCTTCCTTCCTTCCTCCTCCTCCTCTCTTCCTCCTTCTCCTCCTTTTCATCCTCCTGCTTCTATCAGTGTGGTCCCTCTCACCACATGGGGAGTCATACCCTTACATGTGGGTGCTCTGTCCAAAAGAATATAATTTTTGGTCAGTTATATCTTGTAAGATATATTGTGGTTTGGGGGCTAGATTTTTTAAACTTTCCTACTTATTTTATCTCCCCCCTCCCAAAAAAAGCTGGGACAATTAACTCTTTGTCTTGCAGTTTTCATTTTTGATTTCTTGAAATATAGCTCTGAAAAAACAGGCTTTGAGAAAACCCATTGTGATTCAAATGGAGCATTTTTGGACCTCTTTTGTCTTTTAGGTTAGGCTCTTTTTTAAGGTGGTATTTTCTTCAGTATTTTTTGGGTTCTCTCTTAGCAAGCTATTGACTTGTTTTTCATGATTTTCTTGCATCACTCTCATTTCTCTTCCCAGTTTTCCCTTTACTTCTCTTACTTGCTTCTCAAAATCCTTTTTGAGCTCTTCCATGGCCTGGGACTGATTCATAGTTTTCTTGGAGGCTTTGGGATCTAGGAGCTTTGACTGTGTTGTCTTCTTCTTGTATGTTTTGATCTTCTTTGTTACTAAAGTAAGATTCTGTGATCAGACTTTTTTGTGCTCTTTGCTCATAATCCCCACCAATTGATTGAATTTTAAACTCTTTGTTAAGGTGGGGATCTGTTTCCAGCATGGAGAATGTACCATCCCAAACTTTGGGGTTTTTTTTCAACTGCTTTCAGAGATACTTCTAGGGACCTATAAATTGTCCATTCTTCCAAGGTGGTACGATCAAGGGCAAGGTGTTTACTCCTTTCCTTGCATGGGCTGTAGTCCATGAGTGACCACAAAGCACTGTTTTCTGCCTTGGAACTATGAGAAGGATTCCATCTCCATCTCCACTATACTGGCACTCCTCTTTGCCCCAGGATTGCCACACAGAACTGTGACCCAGATCCAAGCAAAGTAAGAGCATCCTGCCTCAGTGCCAGCAAAGAGACCCCTGCAATCCCCCTCCATCTGTGAGCTGGGAGCTGCCACCCTGGGGCTGCACTGGGACTGGGGCTGGGACCAAGCTTCTCTCTCACCATGGTCACAGACATTTCCTACTAACCTTCTAAGTTGTCTTTGGTGTTTGTGGATTGAGAAGTCTGGAAATCACCATGGCTGCCCGGGATTTAGTCCCCTGAAGCCTGCTCCAGGTTCGCTGAGGCCTGGTCTTTGCCTGAGCACTCACCCATGCTGAACTGTGCTTCTCTCCCAGCCCATCCCAACAGACCTTTCTAATCAACCATCCAGGTTGTCTTGGGATGGAAATTTGTTTCACTCTGTCTTTTTGTGGGTTCTGCTGCTATAGAATTTGTTCAGAGACTTTTTTTACAGGTATTTGGAGGGGTTTGGGGGAGAGCTTAAGCAAGTCACTGTTTCTACTCTGCCATCTTGGCTCCCTACACCCAGTTTATCTCAATTCTTACCCATTCTTTAATGGCATTGGTTGTTGCCTCAGACAAACTGAGACCTGGGAAAGATCTCAATTTAGAATAGCCATTTCACCCACTGCATCCTGGGCCGTGTTCACTAGTCTTGACTTTTGTCTTGCCACTGGACTTTGATGACTCTGGAAGAGAGAGTGAGTCTGATGACTTTGTGCAGCTCTGCCTCATTTAAATACAATTCATTCAAAAATCAAGATATCAGCCCTCATGGTGTCATCAGTCCTTTTTGAAAATGAAGAACAAATGAACTAGAACAATAACAACAACAATGACCACAAATTCAACAAGGATGTTATTGATGCCTTTAGGTATAGTAGCAGAATTTTATTTTCTTGGTTTTTTGCCCCAGGATTGTTCAGAATTTTCTTGTTCTGTTGTCCTCAACCCAGATCAGACTCCACTGAGAGTATTCAGGTCATGAATCTGAATCTGATGGGGCAGGGGCCCAAGCTGAGACCTTTGCCTCTCACTCCAAAAAGAATTTGGGGCCCATTTGTCTACTGGACTCTCCTTGAATTCTCCCACTTGATCCAGGAAGTCTCTAGTATTTGCCTGAGGCTATAATCATATCAACTGGCCTTTCACTAGAGCCTATGCCCAATCTCCCAATTCTGTTACCTCTGACCTTACCCAACCTCCATTGTCTATTACCTCCCAATGGCTCCCGGCTACTTTCCGCCCTTGATCCTATCTAGACCCCATTCTCAACCTCCCAGGCACCCCCATCAAGATCCTCCCTAGATCCCTCCCACAGTCTTTCTATATATAAAATTCATCTTGTCCCCATTAAGGTGCTCAGACTCCTTAAGAACCTAGCCAAGGGCTCAGATTCTTATAATCTAGCCAATAGCTCACAAATGTTCAGATTCCTTAACAGTCTGGCCAATATGTCAGATCTTTAATAAACCTCATCTTCGGCTGAAAGAAAGCTTTTGAGAGGATGCCAAGCTCCCTGTGACTCAGCCAACATGACATGGAAGTCAAAATTCAATGTGACCTTAGGATCAAAGATTCAAAGCTGGGAGTCCTCTCAGAATTGAAAGGTCATAGGGTCCAATCCCCTCATATCATAGAGGAGAGTGTGAGATGCAGAGAGGACAAGTGACTTGTCAAAGTCATGCAGCTAGTAAGTGGCCTTGGGAAAGTCACTTCTAAAATTTGCATAAATAGAGCCATAATGTCTTAATGTTGTCAGGTCTGCCCTAGTCAGACTACATCAGGAAGACTGTGTTCCATCCTGGGCAACACAGTTCAGGGAACACATAGATAAGCTGGAGTGTGTCTAGAGGAGGGGAGTTAGGACAGTTAAGGGCCTTGAGTCAGTATCACATGGGAGTCCAATGAAGGAACTTAAATACTTAAAAACTATTTAAGCTGGAAGGCTAACATGGGGAAGAGTAATTTGTTTTGTTCTGCTTGGCCCCAGAGGGTAGAACTAGGAAGATTGGGACCAAGCCGGAAAGAGGCACATTTTGGTGGAAAACTTAACAACAGCTTCCCATGGTGGTTGGTGGCTATGGTGTCTCCCCTCTTGTTGAAGGTCTCTGAGCACAGGCTGGTTGACCACTCTTCAGGGATGGAGTAGAGGGATTTTGAATGGACTAGAGGACTGACTGTCTCTGAGGCTCCTTCTAGCCCTGAGATGCTGTGATTTAGCTGAAACCTAGTTCATAAACAGTGTGAAACTGCTCATGTGTTTGTCACGGCAAAGGGCCATTAAAATCTCTGGTCAAACATTGAATGAGTAGATTACCCAAGGGTTGACCCCTTCATTATCAATCAATGGCATACTTCTTTCACTTCCCTCATTAGACTTCAGCACCATGTCCAAAGGGTGCTTAAAAAGTCTATAATTAGCTTTGGCAAAGAAAGACTAAACACAAGCAGGGCTTGCTCCATTTTCCCAGCTCAATGAATGACATTTTGTTAGGATGAAAGTCTTCAATAATCATACAGGGCATCAGTTAAACAAACAAACCATTATGTTGGCAAAGAGTAGAGAAACAAAGGCACCATGAAAGAAATGGGTGGTCATTCATGGGTATTAGCCAGAGAGTGGTTCTTATCTGTTGGGAATAATAGACATGAAGACATTTATCTATATAGGTACAACTAACTGTATTTCAGTACCCATTTCAGGGCTGTGTTCAAAGGACAATTCTAATAGAATTGTGGAATATCAGATCTAGGAGGGGACTCAGAAGAGGGAATGTCAGAGCTGGGAGGGGACTTAGAACAATGGATATCAGGGCTGGGAGGAATCTTAGAACATGAATGTCAGTTCTGGGTGCGGCCTTAGAACAGAGAATAGCAGAGGTAGGAGGGACCTCAGAACATGGAACGTCAGGACTGGGAGGAGTCTTAGAACTGTCCGAACTAGAAATGATATTTAGGGGCTTATGTTTCTATATTTGTTCATGGGCTCTGGTGAAATAGATTTTTCCATAGTAAATTCCCAGTGAAGTACACCGAATGCCCATTTGAGAACTGGAGATCTTGTTATTGGTATTTGGGGGAACCATAGACTTGAGCTGTGCCTAGATGTTACTTTGAAGATCTTGCATTAATGCCTAGTGGGGCAAGGAGCCAAAGAAAAAAACTGACCTTCTGAGGACAGGCCCTTAGAATCAAACATGACTCACACAAGCCTCAAGGCTGTGGTCCTGGGTCTTGTGTGACCTTGGCATATCTGTTGTCTCTCTTTCAGTAGAATAAAAGTTCCCTGAGGGCAGGGACTATTTCCTTTTTGTACCCCCAGTGCCTATCACAGTATCTGGTATAGAGATGCTTAAGAAATGTGACAGTTGCAAAATTCAGTCCTGGTACAAGGGCCAAGGTGACTTGATGGCATGGTAGGAGGAGTTGGGGTTCTGCTGACCTCACAGGGCCGGTGTAAGGAAAGGTTTTTTTTTCAAACCTTAAAATATAATAGAAATGTTGTAATTCATAGGTTGCCAGAGTTAGAAGGAACATCAGAGGTCATCTAGATGGAGTCTTATCTTTGTGTCTAGCCCCTGCTTCCAAGTCTCCAAGGAAAGGGAGCCCAGCACCTCCCAAGGCAGCCTGTCCCACATTGGGATAGCACTCAGTGTTGGGAAATTTTTCCTTAAATCAAGTCTTCATTGCCCTCTTTGCAATGTCTCTCCTCTGTTTCTGGTTCTGTCTTGGGACAAGCAGAAGAAAGCTAATCTTTTCTCCACATGCCAGTCCTTCAAGTACTTGAACACAGCTCTCATGTTCCCCCCAAGTCTCCTCATCTCCAGGCTAAACATCCCTGTTTACTTCAACCTATCTGAAATGGCACAAAGCTAAAGCCCTTTACTGCCACCGTATTAAGTAATATGTGTAAAATGATTTGCAAGCCCAAAAGTGCTATATAAATGTTTCCAGCATCATCACCATTCATTCTCCTCTTTTTCTTCCTCATCACTTTGTATCGTCAATACCATCTACTCATCCATCTATCTTCATCCTTATATATTCAACCATCTTCATCACCATCACCATCTTCCATCTGTCTGCCCATTCTCACCACCTACAAATGACAGAAAAAGCACTATTAAGTCCTTATAATGTGTCAAGCACTACGCTGAGCTCTGGAGACACAAATGCATGGCAGATGAAAAGGTCTAGAATTCTAAAGCATGCAGTATTGGGTCAGATAGGAAGGCCCACAGGTCGTTAGGTTACATAAGTAGGTCAGATGACAGCTTTGAGGAAGTACATGGTGCAGAGTTATCTATCCATTCATCCATCCATCCTCCTCTCCCTCATCTATCCATCCTCATTATCTATTTATCATTTTCTTTCTCCTCCTCATCACCATCTATTCATTCATCCATCTTCCTTGCTATCTAGTCTACTTTTTTATTCTCACCTTCATTATTCCATATATTTATCTATCTACCCATCTATTTATCCATCCATCTTTATTATCATATCCACTTCTATCCATACTCCTCATACTCATTTACCCATCCACCCTTCCCCCACATCCATCCATCCTCTTCCTCATCATCTATTTATCTATCTATTCATTCTCACCATCATCAGTGTCAGTCCATTCATCCACCTTCTTCCTCATCTATCCTCCCACTGACACATGCATCCATATAGCCATTCAGCAATTACCTTTATCCTTGTTCTTCTACTCATCATTATCATCTGCTCCCCAGTTTATCTGTGTCCATCACAAAACATTGTATACAGAACTGAGCACAATACCCCAGACATCCTCTGACCAGGGCAGAGAACAAGAGGATGATGCCATTTTTATTATAATATCATTGTTATAATTCTTAACCTGGGCAATGAGGAGGCAATGCCCATTGGGAATGTAGAGGGTGACTTACAAGTCAGAGACCACAGAAACGGGCATGGGTCAGGGCCTCCATGAGGACCAGAAATCAAGGCCAAGTTCTGGGGCAGGGCCTGGGAAGGTCAAGAGACAAAACCCACTGGGACGAATAATACCAAAGGACACTGGAGGTATGAAAGAAGTCTGAGCTGGGAGCCACAGGTAAGGAGTCAAGAGCTAGAGGCCCAAAGAGCTTCAAGAACTGAGGAGCCGGGCCAAAACAGGAAAGAGTACAGGCTGAGGGCTCCATTAAGGAGATGCTGGGCCTGAGCCAAGTTCAGAATTCATCACAAGCTCTTTACCTGGCTCCTCATGGGCTTATCTCAGCCCTGCCTTCACAGGTGATGGAATGTATTTAATCCTGGCCGGAAATAAAAAGAGGTGCTGATAAATAAATAAATAAACAAACAAACAAATAAACAAATAAAATAATTAATAGTAAAAAATAAAAAAGCAGGTGCTGGTAGATGTTCAGCTAGATAGGTATGGAGAGGGAAAAGGGAGCTTGGCAGTTACCAAAAAATCAGAAGGGGTTCAATGTTTATTTTCTGAGCAACCCTAGGAATCTTTCTGAGCCTCAGTTTCCTCATCTGGGAAAAGAGGAAGAAAAGCCCTTATATTTCTTACCTCTCAGGGCTATTGTGAGAAAAGTACTGTAAATAAAATGAAATTTCACAGGGACACATGTAAAGTCTTACACCTGGGTTAAGGTAGAGAAGACAGGAGTTTGGGGCTCAGGCCTGTTTCACTCACAGTTCTCTTCCATGCAGACCAGCCTAGTCTCCACCCTCAGCCCCTAAGAAACATTCTCCTACCCAGTCCCCTTCCTCTCCTTTTCTTAATCTCCACACTTGCTCCCTATCATCTGTGATCATACCCTACTAATCCCTCATTCCCGTCTAACTCTCCGTTCCTCCTCCCCCATCCCTATCTTCCCTGACTCCTTTAGTATCCCCCTCATTCAGTTGCCCCCTCAGCCATCTTCTACAACCCTTAAGCTCTCAGCCTTACCTCCTCCTGGCCTCAGACCAGACCCCTCTATTCCCTGCCCAATATACACTCCACCTGAGTCCCCAGCTGTGATCCTTCCCTCAATCTTTCTCCCCCATTATCCCCAGTTTCAACCCTCTCAACACCTGTTTCTACCTCTCAGGGACTTGTAAGTGGCAGAGCCAGGATTTGAAACACAGGCCTCTGAACACAAGTCCAGCATTCTTGTTTTTTGGTGAGGCAATTGGGGTTAAGTGATTTGTCGAGAGTCACACAGCTAGTGAGTGTTATGTGTCTGAGGCCAGATTTGAACTCAGGCCCTCCTGACTCCAGGGCCGGTGCTCTATACACTGCACCACCTAGCTGCCCCTAAGTCCAGTGTGCCTGCTCAGCAACTTGCTGCCACCAGCAAGGGAAAGGGGATACAGTGACTTACCTCTAGGTGATGGACCCTGAGTTCCAGGGATGGACGGTTCATGGAATTACAGGTTTTAGAGTTTGAAGAGAACTTGAATATCATTTGATCTCATAGGTAACTAATCTCAATTTAGGTAAATTCCCTCATTGTACAAATGAGGAAACTTAGGCTGAGGTGTAGGGGAGACGATAATAAGCATTAGAGACAGGATTAGAACCCAGTTCTCTGACTTCTGAGCTGGTGCTCTTTATCCTGTGCCATATCCACTTATTTTGCAAATGAGGAAACTTCATTCTTGAGAGGTGAAGTCACTTGGCCAAGGTCACACAGGTGGTAAGTCCCAGAGTTTGGAATTTGAATACAGCCCTCTTTCCACTGCACGAAGTTGTTCCTGAGTAGGGGGGATAATACCTGCTGGGAAAGAAGTATAATTTGAATGTTAAATGCCACAAGAAAAGGGACCAAGAAAATGCTTAGGGTGGTTAAGGAGGAGAGATAGATTCCCCCCTTCCCCTCCTTGCAGGCAGCAGGGTAGGCTTCCTGAAGAAGTCAGCACTTAGAGTGATCTCTGGAACAGTACCATATGCCTGCTGCCATGGCCACAGGATGAATGGTACTGTGCTGGCTTCTCTGAGACAGCCAAGAGAGAGTATTGAGCAGAATCCTAAGCCGTACAGAGGAGGAAAGGCTGGAGACTGGGTAGAAGGAAGTGATCTCTGGTTCACTGGCCATTTGTCTCCCTGTGCACCTGGCTCTCCTTCACTCTCAGAAATCCTGCCTTGTGGCAAAGAGTTGACTTTTTGGCAAACTGGCCAGGACAGATAGCATCCCAACCTCTCATCCGTTGAGGTAAACCTGTCTTTAGGAGGATATGGGGCTCCTGTTTCCTTCTATTTATGTTTGTCTTGTCAACAAAGAGAACCTTTAAGAAGTCTTTGATTACAAATAACCCAACCCAGGGAAAGGGAAAGGTTGGATTTATTGGAAATTGGTTGTGGAGAACCTGAAAATCTGGTAACTACTTATAGAGACATTTATCTATGAGTCCTGCTCACTGGAGGTGTCTGTGGCAGCTGTCTGCTGTGGCTAGCTCTCTTCATGGTCCTTGTCATCATATCTATCTCTTACATCAAGGGAGGCAAGGTTTCCAGGAACTCTGCCCTAGTCAGACTGCATCTAGAATGTTGGCAGCTACATGGTGACATGGCTAGAGTAGGGGACTAGGAGTCAGGATAGAACTGAATTTATATCCAGCCTCAGATATTTACTAGCTCTGTGACCCTAAGCAAGTCACTTAACCTCTGTTTGCCTCAGTTTCCTCATCTGTGAAGTGCAGATAATAATAGACCCTGCCCACAAGAGTTGTGGCAATGGCAACATGAGATAATATAAAGACCTTTGCCAATGTTAAAGTGTTATCTTTTTATGAGTACATTTTCTGACCCCTTGCCTATCTCCCTGTCTTCCAGATAAGCCCAAGCAATCCAGAGGGTATGTCCAAAGGGCTCTCAATATGTTCTTTACCCAGGAGCCAACTAAAGAAAGGCCCCAACCTGAGCAAGGAGGAGGAGTTGCCCTGCAGAAGAAGTGGACAGAGTTCTTGTGAGGGACTGTGGTGAATGTCACTGCCATTCTGGTGTCGATCATGGGCAGCTCCTATCACCCATATGACTGAGTCCTGCCCGGCAAGCAGAGGAGTGTCTACCTCCAGAATCCCTGGCCTGCCTCTTCCCTCTGCTTCCCTTTCTGGAGAGAGGGATGGCAGTGACTGGGTGTTGGTGAGAGAGACATCCTGGGTGGCAAAGTGTTTCAGGTAGAGGACTGGCTTTGCAGTTGGGACAGACCTGGCCTAACTCTAACAAATATCTAGTTGTATGACACTGGCCAAGTTACTTAGCCTCTCAGGCAACTTCCTAAGACTATATGTTACAGATAAGTTATTGATCTGTACTGGTGGAGGGAACTTCCACACAGGGACTTCTCCACATTGAAATCATAAATCTGGATCCAAAAAGAAAAGCTAGACCTGTGAGATAAATGTGTGATAGCCCAGTGGATGGAATACTGGTCCTCAAATCAGGAAGACATGAGTTCAAATCCAGCCTTAGACACTTGCTATTTGTATGACCTTGGGCAAGTCATTTAACCCTTGTAGTGCTTCTGTTTCTCCATCTATAAAATGGGAATAATAGTATTTATGTTGCAGGGTTGTTGTGGAGATCAAATTGGATGATTGGCCCACATTAACTACATTCTCAGGTTCTGAAAGAATTAACAGATGTGATGCTGAACCACTATCAGTAATGATAATATTGTTGATAATAGCTAGAATTTGTACAGCACTTTAAGATATGCAAAATATTTTTACAAATATCAGATTTGATCCTCACAATCCTGTGAAATGGATGCTATTACTATCCCCATTTTACAAATGAGGAAACTGAGGAATATGGAATTAAAATGAATCACCCAGGGTCACACAGCTAAGAAGCATTTGAGAAAGCATTTGAATCCAGGTCTAACATTCTATCCACTACGCCACCTACCTGCCTCAGTGAAACCAGAGAAGTCATGGAAAATGGGAGAGATGGCCTGAGATTGGGAGACAAATGTCCGAATTTCCAAAAAAAAAAAAGAGGGAGACAGAGAATCAAATCTGTGAGCTACAGTTCCGTGAACCAGACTTAGTTTCCTGGAAAATGTTTAGAAAGATCATTAAAGGGATGGTTGGCAAATATTTAGAAAGGGAAGCAATGATTAACACTCCTCTAACCTCTCTGCTGACCTCCACTCTTCCATCTTCGGCTATGTCTTTGACATTTCAAACTGGATGTCCAGTAAACACCTTAAACTCGACATTTCTAAAACTAAATTCATTATTTTTTCCCCAAGCCCTCCTTTCTTCCTCTCTTCCCTATCATTGTCAAGGGCAAACTTCTATTCGGTCAACTCCAGGGGCTTCCTGTAATTGATCCCAGAATCAAATATAAAATCCTGTGCTTGTCTTTTCAAGCCCTTCATAACTTTCCTACCTAGCCAGTCTTCTTACGCTTTAATCCCCTCTACATATTCTATGATCCAATGACTCTGGCCTCCTTTCTTTTCCTAAGATTCCATCTCTCAACTCCATGCATTTTCACTGTCTGTCCCCCATTCCTGGCATGCTCTCCCCCTTGTCTCTCTCTTTTGCCTTCCCTGGCTTCTTTTTTTGTCTCAGCTAAAATCTCACCTTCTGCAGTGTCTTCCCCAGGCCTCCTTAATCCCAGTGATCTCCTTCTGTTGATTATCTCCAATTTATCCTGCATCTAGCTTGTTGTTTGTATGGCATCTCCCTGATCAGACTGTGAGTTTCTTGAGGTAGGGGTTGTTTTTCTCTTTTATTCCATCCCTAGTTCAGAGATGTATGCTGGTCAACTCCAAATGACTTTTATTTCACAAGAAAAAGATTTCGTGAGATGAAGCAGTTATTTCCCTTATTTCTCATTAGCCCCATATAGTTTGGTGTCATTTATAGACATCAAGTAATTAATATAACATTTTGTTTCAACTTATGGAAGTTATACTTAATTCTTCTTAGGAGAGACGCTAATAGTTTAAGGGTAGACAGAACCACAATGGGCTTAAACCTGTCTCCTCAAAAAAAATCATGCTTTATTTATATAAATTGTTCTTGACATTATTGTGTTAGCAACATATTTTAAAATAGGAAATAGTTTCCCATGTGGATATAAGATACTTGGATATAAGATACTCTGTTTTATATGTTAAAATATATGAATACGTAATGAGTGCAGAACTGAGTCAAAGCTTTGCAATCACCAGCAAAGGCAATTAGGTATGTTATGGGGCTTTGGGATAGCTTGTGCAATGATTACTAGATAGATAACATCCTTCATACCCCTGGAATTTTTTGGTATACATCTTTTGCTCTGGAAAGTAAGCTAATCTCTGATTCTTTGCAAGGCACCTAAAGCTGTAGTTGGATTATATTTGTAGAGGTCACTGGTGTTCTCATCCTTTAGTAACACCCTTTGCAATGCCTTTTGTTAAAAGAGGCATTAGTGTATGAGAGTAAGCTGGTGAAGTGCCTCACTAATAATCCATGCCCAGTTCCTTTTCAAAATCATTGGAGCTTTTGGAGCTATTTTTATCCTGTTTCAGTCTTAGTAATAATTTCTGGAATTTGAATTGAGTAGAGAATTTCAATGATCTCAGGGTCTTCAACTTTTCCTTCTTCAGTTAGTCATTCCTTACTTTGGCTGATTTAGGGTTAGAAACAGAGTTATTTGTAATGGTTGCCCTGCACCCCTTGGCAATATGTTGTTGTGTGACTTAGAGCTAAGGGTACCTTTGGAAAAAAATGCAGTATGAAGCTCTTTTGTCATGAGATATTCCTGATGTGTAATGAAAGGAAATGAACTCAGGAAGACCTGAGTTCAAATCCAGCCTTGGACACTTCCTAGCTGTGTGACCCTGGGCAAGCCACTTAACCTCTGATTCCCTGACGAAATGGATCCACTGGAGAAGGAAATGGTAAACTACCCCAGTGTCTTTGCCAAGAAAACTCCAAATGGGGTCACAAAGGGTCAGTCATAACTGAAAAACGAGAATCTTGCTTGATTTGAACTAAAGAAAGAAGTAAAGCTATCTGTCAAGCAAAGCTCACAACAGTTTTTCTTAAGACCATCCTAGGTTAATCCATCTATTTCTTAGATTTACAGGAGCAGTTTCATCCTGCTGGCTGGGGTGCTAGTCCAATCAGTGATGTCCCCAGAGACTAATTTAGTAGAAGTGCAGGACTCTTGCAAGCCCTTCACATTTACTTTCCCAGTCTCAGGACACATGTACATCCCCATGTCTGGCATTGCCCCTGCTTTGTTATAGCTTCCCCTTTCTGGCTTGGCCTTTGAGGGATTGATCATTATCACCAAATGTTACCCACAATTTCCTAGACGTATCACTGATTGGCTACAAACTTAAGGATGATATTTTTAATAGACATCATATCCAAGATACTCAAAGTCTCCAAACTACAAGAAATGAAAAGCTGTCAAAGTATAGAGACCAGGATGAGGAGACCTATGTCATCTGGGCACAGGAGAAGGGGCAAGTCTTTGAGATCCCACTTGGTATTTTCTTGGCAAAAATGTTGGAGTGATTTGTCATTTCCTCCTCCAGTTCACTTGACAGATGAGGAAACAGAGGCAAAAGGGGTTAAGTGACTTACCCAGGGTCACACAGCTAGCAAGTTTCCACTAGCCACTCTACTGGACTATTTTGTGTATAAAATACACACAAAAATAAAAATTTAAAAGGATGAGATAAAAATGAAATCCTACTTAGCCTTAGAGTCAATAGGGAGCCATTAGGAAGTCACTTTGGCAGCTGAGGGGAGGATGGCATGGAACAGGGAGAGACTGAAGGCAGGGAGACCAATTATTAGGGTATTGTAAGAGTCTGGGAAACAGATGATGAGGACCAGAGTTGGGAGTGTGTTGTGGTGGGAGTAGCTTCGTGAATAGGGAGAAGGGGGAGATTCAAGAGACACCGAGAAATAAATGATAAGATTTGGCACCGGTTGGCTAAATTGGGTGAGTGGGAGTAAGGAGTTGAGAGTGACACAAGGTTGTGAGCTGGAGTAACTGGGAGGTTGCTGGTGTCCTTGACAGTAATAAGAAGATTTGGATGAGGGGAGGGTTTGGGGGAACAGGTAATGTAGCGAAATCTGTGATGCAACCCAGCCCCAATTCAAATGAAAAGTGTGTCTAGGGGCACCTGACTTCCTTAGCCACCACCCCAAAGAGCAGATCCTGTCAGCTCAGGGCACCTGTAGCAAAGTGAACTGAGGGAGCAGGTGTGAGTGTGCTCAGGAAGAGGGATCAGAGAATTTTGACTTTAGGTGCCTGGGTTCCCTTTGATTTAAGCCTTTAGAGAATGAATCTTGTCCAGGCAGGAGATGCCAGAAGTGAGAAGGGGCAAAGACAGGGAGATGCTAGAGTTGTGTTGGCAACAAGCCCACAATTGACTATGACAGGAACCTTGGGATGTGACCGATCTTCCTGCCTTTCCCTTGCATTTATGCCATAGTCCTCTTGGCATCAGGCTTATAGCATCAAAAGTCAAGACCCTTGCCCAGGGTCTCACAGTCAGTTTATCAGAGGCAGACCTTGAACCCAGATCTTCCTTTTCTTGGCTTGAGCTATCTAGCCACGCTGTCTCATTCTTATAATTATTATCAGTATAATAAATACATTTGTTGTCCTTTTCATTAATAGCCAGAATTTGTATAGCACTATAAGATTTGCAAAGTGCTTTATATCATGTGATTAATTAGGGGGGAAATACACACACCCAAAGATAAAGATAATACCCAATATACTTGGTAGGAGCATTGGCAAAGGAGGGCAAAGGGCCATGGGAAGAATGACCTGCCAGAAGTGCACTGATAAACTGGAGAATGGCCAGAGGAGGCACCAAGGAAGGGCCTTGAGACCAGACTCCCTTGGAGGAGTCATTGAAGAAAATGGCAATGCTTAGCCTGGGGAAGAGAAAGCTCAGGAGAGTTGTGTTCAAGTATCTGAAAGGCTGCCGTGGGAAGGAAGGATGAGCTTTGCTCTGCTAGGTCCTGGGGGGGAGGGGACCACAGGGAGCCACAGGGTAAAGTTACAAAGAGGTCGATTATGACTTGAAGAACTTCCTGACATCAGTGATTACTGACCCAAAGAGGAAGGGGCTGTCCCCAAGGGAGGTGGGATGGCAGGCTCTGCCCCACTGGGGACCTTTAAGCAGAGACTGGAGGTTTTAGAGGTGATCCTTGGTCTACCCCATACAGTGGGGAGAGTGGCCAGGCCGTATTCGGAGGACCCCTTCCCATGAAGCTCCACTTGGTGTCCTCTTGTCCAGGGAGGCACAAACTGCTGTAGGGGCAGGAGAGTTCTGGCTGGTCAGCCCTGGGGGCTCAAGTTAGAGTTTAATTCTGGGGGCACTGGACCCCCCAACTTAATTCCTCTGGTAGTGAGGCTGAAGGAGTCTGGAGGGACCAGTCCTTGGTCTACATGCTTGCTACCTAATTTACCCTCTCTCCTGTTCCTGGGAAGCACTCCCCCTTTCCCCTCCACAGTCCTCCAGACCCCGTTCCTTTAATAGGCCAATAGCTGGGCAAACTTCCCTGTTCCTTCATCCCCTGAACCCCAGAGAATGGAAAGACCCACTCCAAACCCCCTGGGTACTCCCCATCCCTGCTTTGACCTTCTTCCATTCCCCCATGGGATTCTGCCCTCCTCCTCTGCCTTGCCCTCCTTCTCTACCTTCCCCTCGGCAGACTGGAGCTGATCATTAACACAAATGGCAGATGGAGCCCTCACCCGGGAGTCATAAAGAGGCAGGCAGCGAGCCTTGGGACAGCATCAGACGGTCTTTCTGTTGGTGAGGATGGGCGTGCCTCAGCAAAGGGAGGACACAAGTCACTGCTGCCACCACGGACATCACCGTGAACCCGTGTCTCTGCCGGGACCCCCGCACCTCCCCTCCTGTTGGACCGCATCAAGAATGCTGCTGACATCTCAGTTATTGTCATCTACTTCATTTTGGTCCTGGCCATGGGCTTGTGGGTATGTGGGGTCCCAGGCAAAGGGCAAGGCAGGGGATTGGTGGAGAGAAAGGGGGATAGCAGGAAGGAGGCAAGGGAACTGAATTTGGAGCTCTCTCACTTACTACAAAACTTATTACCTGGGGGACAAGCCCCTTCTTCCCTCTGGGCCTTGGTTTCCCCAACTGTAAAATGAAAGAGATAGACTTCTGCCTCTGACATCTCATGTCTTAATGCCCTTACTATCTGTAACATTCCATGTTCTAAGGTCATCATGCTTGGATACCCTCTGTTATAAAGTCCCTTCCAGCTCTAATATTCAGGGAGTCTATTCTTTGACAGTGGAGTTTTAGGAAGTGTGACTGGAGGTGGGGAAGCTGAGGCAGTGTCATCAATTTACTCCAGTGGCAGCTGGACAGCTGTGCCCTCCTCCCCTCCCTCAATAAGGGGCAGGACAAGCCATTCAATATGCCAGATCAATGAGAAGAAACAGGAAAAAAGGTCTTGTCTATAAGTATTCAGCAGGGTGGGGTAGAAAGACTTACACAAGAGTCTGATTTTCTGATTGCAACTCTGTGGACTTTAACAAGTCTCTTCCCTTCTTGGAGCCTCAGTTTCCTCATGGAAAATGGGGGATAATCTCTTCTATACCTTCTATTTAGCAAGGGAAGGGCTTCTGTAAATCGCTGAGCTTTATAGAAATGCTAAGTGTCTAAGTTTCTCCTTCAGGCCTCAGTTTCCTCTCCTGTAAAATGAAGAAGAGAAACCATGCTCTTCCTAGTGAGATGGGCTGGCCCCAGAAAGTAGTGGGTTCTGTCTCACTGGAAGTCTTTAAATAAAGGTGGAATGACTGCTTAGAATCATAGATTTATGAGTGGACTTCAGCTGTCATCTACTACAACCCCTCATTTTACAGATGAGGAAACTGAAGAGGTTAAGTGACTTGACCAGATTAGTAGATAGTAAGTATCAGAGCTGGAATTTGAACCCAGGTCTTCCCATTACGAATCTAGTGTTCTTTCCATATTAGAGCACAACTGACCCCTCCCTATCATAGATGGATAACTGGAGGGTGGGATCTGCAGGCGAAAGGTGCTGCATCCTCATTCTATGGCTCTCAAGCTCCTAAGCCACCTTGTTTTAATTCACATGATACAGACACCCCCTCACCTACCTGCCTCAGGTGAAACCCCTCCCGCCCTCTCATCACCACCTGTCTCAGGTATGCCCCTTCAAAAGTCCCTTGCATCCTCCTGTCTGGTCTCCTCCCTCCTCCCATTATATTGTACATGAACTCCCCTTGATCCCAGATTTCTTCCTGCTACCCTCCTATCTTCTGGCCTTCACAGAGACCTGGCTCCTCCTCCCTCCCTTCCCCACCTCAAGAGACCCTGCATCTCTGTCATTCCTTCCAGGGATAGACCTTCTTTGCTTCTCCCAGGAAACTGGTCCTGGAGGAGGAATGGAAATATTCCTTGCTCCCTATCAGCATTTCCAGATCCTCCCTCTGCCACCATCTCTCAGCTACCTCTGCTCCTTTGGCATTCATACGAGTCCCTTCCACCCATTCAAAGTTTGGCCAAAAGTTACCAACTGGCTCCCAGGGGTCCAGCACCTGGCTAGAGGTCTTCCTCTCCATGTCATCTTTGCCCTTGTACATGGGGAGTTCAACATGCATGTTCATGGCCCTTTGAATAGCCCGGACAGTCTGGTCACCAGCCTTCTCTGCTCCCATGACCTGCTCCTCCACTCCACACAAGACTGTCACAGTATCACAGAGGTAGGGTTGGAACAGAGCTTAGAGACCTGTAGAGTTCAACCCCTTCATTGTACACATCAGGAAACTGAGGTTGACGAAAGTTAAATGATTTGTCCAAAATCACACAGTAGTTATCACACTAGTGTGATTACACAAGTGTTCCACTTTCTGGATGGACAATTCTGAAATTCCTCTCTGTGAAACCGGCACCTTCTATATGCATCTCTCTCTTTATCCCTAACTCCACCTAAATCTACTCCTCATCCTCTCCATTATATCCAGGCCCTTTGACTGCTTTGGCTTCCCTTTCCTCCCTTTTAATTCTTTTTTTAAATTAATATTTTATTTTCCCCCAATTACATGTAAAAACAATTTTTAACACTGAGTAAAAATTTTTGTGATCCAAATTCTTGTCTTCTTTCCCTTCTATCTTCCCTCCCCCCTCAATGAGAAGGCAAGCAATTTGATATAGATTATACATGTGCAGTCATGTAAAATATGTTTCATGTTAGTCTTGTTGTGAAAGAAAATGCAGACAAAAAAAAACAAGAAAAATAAAGAAAGTGTATGCCTTGATCTGCATTCACACCCCATCAGTTCTTTCTCTGGAGATGGAGAGCATTTTTCATTGCAAGTTCTTCAGAATCATCCTGCCATATTGTATTGTTGACAATAGCCAAGTCATTCATAGTTGATCATCATATAATATTGCTATTACTGTATACAATGTTCCCCTGGTTCTGCTCATTTTACTTTGCATCACTTCGTGTAAATCTTTTCAGGATTTTCTGAGAGCATCCTGCTCATTATTTCTTATAACACAATAGTATTCCATCACAGTCGCATACAACAATTTCTTTAGCAATTCCCCAGTTGATGGACATCCCTTCCATTTCCAATGCTTTGCCACCACTAAAAGAGCTACTATAAATATTTGTGTGTATCTAGGTCCTTTTCCTTTTTGTTTTTTATTTCTTTGAGATATAGACCTAGTAGTTGTATTGCTTGGTCAAAGTGTATGCATAGTTCCGGACTGTTCTCCAGAATGGTTTAATCACTTCACCAATGGTGCATTAGGGTCTCAATTTTCCCACATCCCCTCCCAACACTTGTCATTTTCCTTTCAGGTGATGTTAGTCAATCTGATAGTGGTGGGTCATAGCTCAGAGTTGTTTTAGTTTGCATTTCTCTAATCAATAGTGATTTAGAGCATTTTTTTCACATGACTATAGATAGCTTTGACTACTTTGTCTGGAAACTGCCTGTTCATATTCTTTGATCATTTATCAATTGAAGAATTGCTCCTATTTGTATAAATTTGACTCTGTTCTTTATATTTGAGAAATGAAGTATTTATCAAGAAATCTGTAAAATTTCTTTCACAGTTATGATTACTATGTCTTTCTCTACAACCAATTTTCCCATTTATCCTCCTCTCTCTTTCATGCTGTCCATTCTCAAAAGTGTTTTGCTTATGACTTTTACCTTCCCCAATCTTCCCTCCCTTCTATCAGCCCCCCCCATCCCTTTCCACTCCTACTTTCCTGTATGGTAAGATAGATTTCTATACCCAGCTGATTGTGTATGTTACTCTCTCTTTGAGTCAATTCCCATTAGAGTAAGGCATACATGCTCCCTCCTCACTTCCTCCATCTTTCCCTCCCCTGTAAAATCTTTTTTGTACTTGTTTTATGTGAGATAATTTACCCCCATTCTATCTCTCCCTTTCTTGTTCTCCCACTGTATTCCTCTTTCTCATTGTTTCATTTTTTAAAGGTAATTATCTCATCATATCCAACTCACATCCATGTCCTCTGTCTATGTATACTCCTTCTAACAGCTCCAGTGATGAAAAAGTTTTTTGGAGTTATAAGTTTCATTTTCCCACATAGAAATATAGACAGTTTAGACTTCCACTTCCAGGAACCAATATGGTGGAGTAAGAAGTAAGTCGCTCTTACCCTCTATAATTAACCTCTGAAAGCCCAGAAAATATCACCTAGGAAAAACCCTGAAAGAGCTGAACCAGAAGAAACACAGAGTGCAGCAGTCCAGTAGCCCAGGTAGCTTGAGGGAATAATGGGAAAGGCCCCTGTTGCCCTGGGGGAAGGGGTGCAGTACATAACGGGAGGCATCCCAGAAAGCAAGTGGAAAACCCCACCTCAGCAAACCAGGAGGAGATGCTGAAACCCAGCTGGTGGAGCAGGCAAACACCAACACCAGGACCCCCAAGTGCCTCAGTGAGGGCAGGGGAACAGGTGGAAACCAGCTTGGAAAACCACCAGGTGCCTCAGCATTCTGCAGCAACTTGGTCTCCCAGTGCCTCAGCAAAACTAGGGGAAGCAGCACTCCAAGGGGCCCCAGGAGGATAAATGTTCTGCAACATCAATCTGAAAGGAGCTGAAGAAAGCAAAAGGAAGGAAAGGCCCAGGTGAGCAGGAAATCTCCAGGGGCCACAATACCCAATCCTACCTCTAGAGTTCCAGTGTAGCTGATTCCAGCTCTACACCAAGTAAGCTGGCAGAACCCTACAGCCTCCAACTGCCAACATCAGAGGCCCCAGCACTCAAAGCCAGTGACCAGGCCCTAGGCTCCCAACACAACAAGCTTGGGTCAGTGCCCTCTTCTTCCCAGCAGGAGAGCTCAATCTATTTAAGGGCCAGGAAATAAGCAAACACCAAGAGCAAAAACAAAGGTATGATAGATTCCTATTATGAGAACAGTGATGATCAAGGCAGAAATTCTGAAGAGGACAACATTGTCAACAAACCCACATCTGGAACCTCAAAAGGGAATATGAACTGGTCTGAAGCCTAAAAAGCTTTCTTAGTAGAGCTGAAGAAGGATTTTAAAAATCAAATGAGAGAGGTAGAAGAAAAAATGAGAAAAGAAATGAAAGGTATGCAAGAGAGAGTCAATAGCTTGCAAAAGAAAGGACAAAACTTAACTGTAGAAAACAAGTCCTTAAAAAATACAATGGTGGGGGGGCAGCTAGGTGGTGCAGTAGATAGAGCACCGGCCCTGAATTCAGGAGGACTTGATTTCAAATCCGACCTCAGATCAAACACTTGACACTTACTAGTTGTGTGACCCTGGGCAAGTCACTTGACCCCAATTGCCTAAAAAAAAAATACAATTGGGGGGCAGGTAGGTGGCACAGTGGATAGAGTACCAACCCTAGAGTCAGGAGGACCTGAGTTCAAATCTGGCCTCAGACACATAACACTCACTGGCTGTGTGAGTCTGGGAAAGTCACTTAACCCCAATTGCCTCATATAAGAAACAAAAAAAAAATACAATTGGCCAACTGGAAAAAAGTACACTGAAGAAAACAAGTACCAAAAAAATACAATTGGTCAAATGGGGAAAGAGGTACAAAATCTAATAGAAGAAAACAATTTGTTAAAAATTAAAATTGGGCAAATGGAAGCTAATGATTCTATGAGAGAGCAAGAATTAGTCAAACAGAAACAAAAGAATGAAAAAATAGAGGAAAATGTAAAATACCTCACTGGTAAACAACTGACCTGGAAAATCAATCCAGGAGAGACAATTTAAAAATTATTGGTCTGCCTGAAAATCACGATGAAAAAAAAAGAGCCTAGACAGTATTTTTCAGGAAATCATAAAGGAAAACTACCCTGAGGTCCTAGAACCAGAGGGTAAAATAGCCATAGAAAGAATCTACTGATTGCCTCCTGAAAGAGATCTCAAATTAAAAATGCCAAGGAATACAGTAGCCAAATTCCAAAATTACCAGGTCAAAGAGAAAATACTGCAAGCAGCCAAAAAGAAACAATTTAAATATCATGGAACCACAGTCAGGATTACACAGGACCTTGCAACTTCTACATTAAAAGACCATAGGGCATGGAATGTGATATTCCGTAAGGCAAAGGAGCTTGGATTACAACCAAGGATCAACTTCCCAGTGAAAATGAGCATGATCTTTCAGGGGAGGAGATGGATATTCAACAAAATAGGGGGCTTCCAAACTTTCCTGATAAGAAGACCAGAGCTCAACAGAAAATTTGATCTTCAAATACAAGACTCAAGAGAGACATAAAAAGGTAAATGAGACAGAAAGAAACAACGTGTTATTAATAAGGACAAACTGTTTACATCCCTACAAGGGAAAATGGGACTTATAACTCTTGAGAACTGTATTGTTATTACACCATGTTCAAGGGGTATACATAAAAGGGGTGGATATAAGTTGACTTTAATGTAATGATAAAAAAAATCTAATCAAGTGGGTTAAATGGATCCAAGTAAGTGGATTAATCTGATCTAACAAGAAAATGTACTGAGAGAAAAGGAAAGAAGGAGGCAGACAAGGATAAATTACATTACAGGAAAAGGCACAAAAATCTATTACAGCAGAGGTAAAGAAGGGAGGGAGATGAGCATTGTTTGAACCCTACTCTCATCAGATTTGGCTCAAGAAGGGAATAACATAATCAGTTAGGTATAGAAATCTAACTTGCTCTATAGGCAGTAGGAGGGAAAAGGGGAGAGAAAAGGGAGAGGGGATAGAAGGAGGGATGAAGTAGTAAGGGTAAGGGGGAAGAAAAGGGAAAGGGCTAATAGAAGGGAGGCAGGACTGAGGGAGGCAATGGTCAAAAGCAAAACACTAGTGAGGAGGGAAAAGAAGAAAGGAGAAAGAAAAACATAAATGGGGGAAAGGATGGAGAGAAAGACATAGATAGTAATCATAACTGTGAATGTGAATGGGATGAACTCTCCCATAAAATGGAAGCAGATAGCAGAATGCATTAAAAATCATAATCCTACAATATATTGTTTACAGGACACCCATTTGAAACAGAGAGACACACAAAGGACGTAGGTAAAAGGCTGGAGCAGAATATATTATGCTTCAGTTGAAGTAAAAAAAGCAGGGGTAGCAATCCTGATCTCAGACAAAGCAAAAGCAAAAATAGATCTTATCAAAAGAGATAAGGAAACTACATCCTGCTAAAAGGCACCATAGACAATGAAGTAATATCATTACTAAACATACATACACCAAATGGTAGAGCATCCAAATTCTTAGAGGAGAAGTTCAGGGAGTTACAGGAAGAGATATACCAGTGGGGGACCTCAACCTCCCCCTCTTTGAACTAGATAAATCTAACAACAAAATAAACAAGAAAGAAGTTAAGGAAGCGAATAGAATATTAGAAAAGTTAGATATGATAGGCCTCTGGAGAAAATTGAATGGAGATAGAAAGGAATATACTATTTTCTCGGTGGTATATGACATATACACATGACATATACACAAAAATTGACTGTGTACTAGGCATAAAAACCTCACAATCCAATGCAGAAAGGCAGAAATATTAAATGCATCCTTTTCAGATCATGATGCAATAAAAAATTATATGTAATAAACAGTTTAACCTTATTGAATCTCTTATGATTTCTCTTTCCTGTTTACCTTTGCATGCTTTTCTTGAGTCCTGTATTTAATTTATTATTTTTTAAGTTTTTAAATTTATTTTAAACTTAAATACAAAGAAAAGATGTCATGCATGCAGCAGAACATGAGAGGATTCAATATAAACCAATAAATTGCCATTTCAAGAAAACCTATATAGTAAATCCTACATATTATTTTCAAAGCTGGCTGTATTCTTTTTGCTTCCTTGTAGCTTTTCTTTTGTCCTCTGCTGTGCACCTTTTACTTTATTATTTTCCCTTTCATTCCACAGCCCCTCCAAGAAGGCTACAATTAAGCATGGATATATTTGTGTGTGTGTATGTATATATGTATGTATGTATACATATATACATAGATATCCATAAACATACACATATATACACACATACACTCATATATATATAAGACTGCTATGCTTATTTTCACTTGTCATCTGTTTCTCTGAAGGTGGATAACAGCTTCCTTCATAAGTTCAAATCATTCCATATTTTTCTAAATGCAACCAGATCATCATTTCTCATACCACAACAATATTCTGACCCAGTCACATTCTATCTGAGAGATTGTCTATGAGAATTTTTTCCTCCAATTATTTACCTCTATTCTTGGCTTCATGAGTTTTATTTATAGAGGAAATTTTAAATTCAAACTAATCAAAATTATCCATTTTACACTTCAATACTGCTCTCACCTTACAGTATGGTTTAAGGTATGATACTATTGAGTCTAGTTCCTTCACATCTTCCCCCCTACCCAGTTTTCTTGAAGTTCCTGACCCTCTGCTATTCCAAAACCCTGTTACTATTTTTTTCTGACTCAGATAATTTTTTAGAAATTTAATTGAGATGACATTGCAGAGTCTTGTATTTGAAATTCAGATTTTCTATTCAGCTCTGATCTTTTCATCAGGAATGCTTGAAAATCCTCTTTCTATTTATATATTTACATAGTCCTTTTTCTATTTATATAGTCCTTATTGAATATGCATTTTTCCCACTTACTGGGTAGGTGATTCTTCATTGTAATACTAAACTTTTTGCCTTCAGAATATAATTTTCAAAGCCCTCCAATTCTTTAATGTAGAAATTGCTAAACCTTGTGTTATTCTAATTGTGGCTCCATGTTCTTTGAATTGTTTCTTTTTTGCTACCTGCAATATTTTCCTTGACCTAAAAGCTCGGGAATTTGGCTATAAAATGGCTGGGAGTTTTCGTTTTGGTGTCTCTTTCAGTAGGTGATCAGTAGCTTCTTTCAATTCTATTTTACACTCTGGTTCTAGAATATCAGGGCAGATTTTCCTAATATTTTCTTGAAAGATGATGTCTAGGCTTTTTTTAAATCATGGCTTTCAGGTAGTCCAATAAATATTAAATTATCTCTCCTGGATCTGTTTTCCAGGTCAGTTGTTTTTCCAATGAGATATTTCACATTTTCTTCTATTTTTTTCATTTTTTCATTTTTGTTTTATTGTTTCTTGTCCTTTCATAAAGGTATTAGCTTCCACTTGCCCAATTCTCATTTGTAAGAGATTATTTTCTTCAGTGAGCTTTTTTACTTCCTTTTCTATTTGGCAAATTCTACTTTTAAAGGAGTTCTTTTCTTCAGTGGATTTTTCACTTAGCAGCTTGTGAATTCTCTCATCATTTTCATCAAACCAATCTTGATTTTTCTGAGTGCTCTGGCCCAGATGAGTAGTGTAGTACTGTACAACAAATCTCCTTTTCTGATCCACTGTTGCCAACTGTGTGTTGGTCAGCTTTCCCTTCAGTTAGCAACAAAGTGTTTGAGCTCAGAGCAGTGCTCTAATCTGTTGATATTAAGACTTCTGCTGGTTGTCTTGCCTGGGGACCAATGTTTTTTTTTAAATGGGAATATTTAGCTTGGAGAGGAAAAGTCTGTGATCCATCCCTAACTCTGCACCACAAATCACCTTCATCACTCTCACATCCTATCTGTCTCTTGTCTTTACAATGACATAGTCTATTAAATGCCAATGTTTGCTGTGAGGGTGCATCCACGAAGTTTTATTGCATTTAGGTAAATGGAAGACAGGGTTGGTGGTGACAAGGTCATAAGATGCACAAGTTTTCAGTAGTAGGTGACCATTGCTGTTGCTGTATCTA